>NC_079319.1:81213742-81515189 GCF_029931775.1 Euleptes europaea
ATGCTCTGATTACATCCAGGTTAGGTTACTGTAACATGGATAATCTTTTAACACCAGTTTTTATAGTATGCTTTTTCTTTTTTGGCTGTGAACTCACAGTTGACTTATGACAACTCCTCATGGGGGCTTCAAGGCAAAAGATGAGCAGAAGTGATTTGCCATGGTCTTCCTTAGCATAGCAACCCTTGTTGGTCTCTCATCAAATACATAAGACAGTTGCAACCTGACTGTATATAATTATAATACTACTACTACTAATAATAATAATAATAATAATTATTATTATTAGTAGTAATAGTAGTAGAAGAAGAAGAAAAGCAATTCACCTAGATATTGAATGAGATTGAAAATAGAAAATGAACTAAACCCTAGTCTCACATACCTGCAAAATCTACTTTCTATTGCATCATCACCTGTGAATTTAATGACGAGTGACCTTTTGATTATAGAATCTGTACCTGAAAATGGAGCAGCAAGGGAACAAGGAGAGGATCTTGAATGCTTTCCTTTAGCTAGCTGTGACACTTCCTTCTCCTAAAGACTAAATAAAATCTGGGCCTTTCCTAGAAGTAGCATAAGGCCCTCTTGATTGGGCTGGCTTTCAATGCTTGGTATGGGAATATTGCTTTTCACATATCACTATACACACACACAAACAAACACATGCACTTACCTACTTAAATGATATTGCTTAAACAGCCAAAAGGCCACAAGCAGCATCACACTAATATAATCCCCCAAATTAATCCTTTTACATGTAATTACCACCTGCAAAAATGTAGCCACAAATGATGTAATTCTTTTATCTTTGCCAAATAACAACCCTTTAATTAAGCTTTGTGGGGAGAGATAAAATTTATAAAATAAAAGTTGCCTGTAATATTTCCACCTCAAATCATCCCAATGACAGCAGATAACAAAATATGTATATGACTCTGTATAGTCATCCCAACATATGCAGCTTTTATATGGTTTTATCTTTGAGAATCAAGTTATTTAGAAATAAACATCAAGTATCCATTTTTTAGAATGAAAAGATACTATCCCTATGCATTATCTCATTTTGCATTTGAATGCCTAGAAGTGGTCCTGGTAGCTGCTGCTCTCTGATTATGAAGTTGCCAAAGGCTTAGCAATGTTTGCACCAGTGCTGCAAGATCTGTTATCATGGGTGGCTTAGGCTGGTAGGAAGCTTCTCTGTGTGAAATGTGAAAAGGACAGGCTAAAATCCAAGTAAAAGGCCATTATAATGTCTCAAATTCCTCCACTAGCACATGCCTTAGAATTGTTGTCCTTAAAATTGATATAATTATGCTTTTTAAAGAAAGGGGATCATAGGCAACACCGGAAAATCTAAAAGCTCTTCAATATAGTCAGGAATTAAATATGTAAACAGAAATACTGCTTTATACAAGAAATTCAAACAACTGATTTATATGTAAAATCTTTGTGATTGTGTGCTTCCACTTACACAATGGTTTTTCCAATATGCTCAAATGCCTTCTCCACAAATTCACGGACACTGTGGACTTCCCCAGTAGCTATCACAAAGTCTTCTGGTTCATCTACTTGCAACATCAGCCACATAGCCTGAAGAAAGAAGATAATACACATTTTGATTGTACGAATCTGTTCAAAGTACTCTTTGGTAATGATATTGTATTACTACAGGTTTTTTAAAAAAATCCTGATAATAGGACCACACTCCTAGGAAAATTAGCACAACTCCAAAGAAGCACCAACCTTTAAAGACAGAAATAATAACATACAACCTAAAATTTCTAGTTTCCTATATCCAGAACTTTATGTAAGTCCCCTACCCAACAAGTGAAAACACACACACACACACACACACACACACACACACACACACACACACACACAGTGTCAATGTAATAAGTCCAAATTTAATGTCAGCGCAAAAGCAATAGCACTGAAGGGCTGATTTTATTTATTTATTATGTTCAAAAGTATGTACAACTGTGCAGCTGTGATAAATAGTGGTATTCCTTCTTGTCCTGGAGCTGGCAAAAATGTCCAGGCCTGGAGTAAAGCAGGTACAGCACTTGCCCTTGGACAGACATATTTTAAGGCAGTGCTTTCTAAAGGCTTTTGAAATCAGAACAAATTAATGTTTGCCAGAGTGCAACAACAAAAATAACCTAAGCACATTTCCATATTTAAATTGCCTTATATTAGACAGTATTCATTACTTCTTTTTTTGAAATTTTTTATTAATTTTTTACAAAAAACATATGACACAAAAACAACTAAAAAAGAAACACACACACACAATACATTTTTAACGCCCAAACCTACAGCCCATTCCTGAGGTTGGGGGCCAAACCGCCTTAGGAGATGATGTGAGCCCTATGCTGGGGTCTGTGCCACTTGTGCAGTGCAAACTGCATGGATGCCGGTGTAGTGCCACTTGTGTCGGTCCCTGTGATCTGCGGTGGCTGTGCGGTCCTTGGATGCCGGGGCGCCCTCCTGCCAGCATTCTCCCAGCGCAAGTCCCTGCACCGATGTCCCGGGAGGTGTTCCCAGGGTATTCCAGGGGGTGGAGTGGGTGGGGACTTTCGGAAGGCCGGACGCTGGCCGGCCAGGGTGACTGGGCTCTTCCCGCCCACTCTCTTCTCCACCCATCAGCTGAAAGACAGGGAAGAGAGCAGGGACCATCGGAAGGCTGGACACTGGCTGGCCAAGGCGACCGGGCTCTTCCCCACCCGCCAGCGGCGACCATGCATTTCGTGTATAAGACGACCTCCAATTTTTTACTAAATTTTTAAAGAAAAAACATTGTCTTATACACGGAAAAATATGATATGTTGGTTACTGGAGCATATAAAATAATTTCAGGAGAAAACCAGATTGCGTTTCATAGATTACAGCAAAGCTTTTGACTGTGTGGATCACGAAAAGCTATGGCTGGTTTTAAAGGAAATGGATGTGCCACAACATCTGATCGTTTTGATGCACAACCTGAACTCTGGACAAGAGGCCACGTTTAGGACAGAATATGGAGAAACAGAATGGGTTCCAATTGGCAAAGGTGTTAGACAATGATGTATTTTATCTCCCTATCTCTTCAATCTATATGCAGAACATATCATTAGGAAAACTGGATTAGATTTAGATGAAGGAGGAAAGTAAAGTAGTACTTAGACTGCCAAATTAGGATCTGGGAGACCCAAACTGAAATCTCCATTCTGCCATGGAAACTTGCTGGCTGACTCTCAGCCTAACCTACATCAAAGGTTAATATAACAGGCTAATATCTAATGTAAGACTGCAATCTGGAGGAGGGAAGAATAATGCAAGCTGGTTGGCTCCTGCCGGAGCGGGAGCAAACACGCCGGCATTTGGGAACCACGGAGCTCCACTGGCCCCCACCGTCAGCGCAGCCACCCTGGAAACTAAATCCTGGAAGAGAACAGCTGTGTCGGCCTGGGGGAGGCGTTCCTAGGGGGCAGCTGCCTTTAGGCAGCTTCCTAACCCCATTCGCCCTGGGAATGCCCCTTTGAGCGGTGGCGGGGCTGCGCCATTTCTTTTGGTGATGCAGCCTCGCTGTTTTCAATGGAGCATTTCCCCCATTTTTCATTTTTAAAACCCCTTTTTCTCCCCTCTGTGGTGTCCGGGAAGCCTCTGAGAGGAGGTGCGGCACCGCTGCACCTGGCTGCCATGGATCTATCCCCCCTTTAGGAATGGGCTGTAAATCAATCAAATGCATATTAAGCTACTTAAGCTGTCACTAGTTGGTTAAGAACCACAGCAAATATATGTTTATAATGAGAAAATTCAAATACCCATGTAAGATTTTTCTTTTAAAGAAGAAATTACAATCATCACTCACTTTCCCCCATCACGTTTTAATTGGCGGCAAAATTGCATTTCTGGGCCACATACTACAGACAGACCATTGCTATGCAGAGATTTCAATGCTAAATAGTAAGGCAGATGAAGGGTGAAGAGGGCAAGTCCCGAACAACAAATGTCCTCAACATTCCTCACTGGGTAAGCAGCTAAGCAAGGAATAGAATTTGGGGGTTTTGACTCCCAGTTTAGTGCTCAATCAGCTAGACCACACTGCTGTCCTGAAATGATATCTGGAAAAGAACTTATCACTGTAAGTCAATCCAAAATGAATAAAATACTTTAATCCCTTGGTGAAAAAAACAGGGAGCTACCTGTAAGGCTGAGCCCTTGTTCAATAAATAGTCTGCACACAAACACAATAATTCAGACCCTCTCCATATGGTATAAAGGAACTGCTATCTTGTAGGGTGATCACAATGCTATTTGCACTGACCTCTTCACATTGCATTTAAAGAAAACAACTTTAGTAGGTCCCCAGATGCTGGTGAATACTCTGCAAATCAGATTAATAAAAGCTCGGGGACAGCTCAATTTCTTTTCGTAAAAAGTTCAAGTTCTTCCCCTCTCCCAGTAGTGTGTAGAATGAAGGCATTCTACAAAACTACTGAGTTTACAAGACATTTTTGTAGCCAAACATGTAGTCAAAAGTTTCATTAATGTGCTCTTTTCCCATACCTGTATCTTACAACTTTGGCTAAGCAATAGTTGTGTAAGCACATGAAGGCTATTTTTTGATTTGCATTTTGCTATCACAGTTATGATATGTTAGCCTCTTGGTGTTGGGACATAGATACTTTTTTTCTTCATATTATTATTTTACACCCCAAAGCATTCCAGCATAACTGTGCAATTAAACCCTTTTCTGAAAGGGTGTCTTAATTCCAAGATCTTGTGATGTCTGTTTGCTTCAGGAAGTCATAATTCATCACCTTCACACAGATCTTTCCTTCTTAAAGGCACAAATGGTTGAATAAGGGAAAAATGATTTTACAATGTGTCTGTTCCAGGGCCAACACTCTTCTCCACTGGCTCTCCCAATCAACCTACTGTGTACTGTAAGGATTGCCTATACGGTGATTAATTGCAGATGCACTGATGTTTCCAAGGCCAGAGATTCTAACATATGGTGGCTAATATCTTGGGTGCAGTGGAAATAATAGGCTGATATTAATGTCAACAGGACTACAGCACAATTAATTTTGTTTTTAAAAAAGTAAGTAAATAGGGAAATATTGCAGACATGCAGCATATAAGAAGTTTGAATGACACAAATAAACTAAGCTAAAGGGAATTAGTACAGTTATATCAATGAATTGTGGTACTGGTAAGATCAGAACCAAGACTTATGCAGATATTATCAGGCATCCTTCTGCACTTTAGAACTACTCCTAATTGCTATTTTAAACGAAAAGTTCAAACAAAGGTGTTTAGAGTATTTTCAACTATAATCTCCACAACAATCACATTTCCAATGGTTAGTGTAATCATTCCATTACTTTCTCTTAAGACTGCCAGGCCTCCTGCTACGGTGGGAGGGCTCCTGCCAGTAGCCCTAGTTGCCTGCTGCTGCTCTGAGCAGTGGTGGGAGGAAGAAAAAAAAAGTGATGTCAGCTGGGTTGCTATGTCCCTATTCAGTCCAGGGTCTCTTGTTCTGAACTTGTGAATGAACTCCAGTTCAGCAATCTCACGTTGTAATCTCCCCTTGAAGCTTCTCTGTTTGAGGACTGCCACACTTAAGCCAGTATCTCCTGCTGGTTTTTGAGTGTTGTGGTTTTTAATGTTGGATTTACGTCAGATTTATTCTTTTGCATAGAGACTGGCCTATTTGTCTAGGGTTGCCAGGTCCCTCTTTGCCACTGGCGGGAGGTTTTTGGGGCGGAGCCTGAGGAAGGCGGGGTTTGGGGAGGGGAGGGACTTCAATGCCATGGAGTCCAATTGCCAAATCGGCCATTTTCTCCAAGTGAACTGATCTCTATCGGCTGGAGATCAGTTGTAATAACAGGAGATCTCCAGTGAGTACCTAGAGGTTGGCAACCCTATTTTTGTCTGATGTAAAGAGTGGTAGGGCATTGCTGGTATTTGATGGCATATATAACCTTGGAAGATAAACAAGTGAATAAATCTGAATTCTATACACTTGGCCAGATGTGCTACCATCTGCTACATTAGAAGGGAGATTTAAGAAGATCCCCAGGGTGGAGAGACTTTGCCCATGTAACACAGGGGAGCTGGAAACCATTGAGCATGTATTTTTTAGATGTCCCCTCTACAAGTCAACCGCTTCAATATTATCGACCCTTTGATTAGGGAAATGGGCTCTGGTGATGAGGGTGAATGGACCAAAAGGTTTCTGCTGGGAGACCAATCACCACCCAGGTTGCAGAATATTGTGCAGTAGCAATGAAGCTACATCGCCTTAATGTACATCCTTAATCTGTGGAAATGTAAAATTGGGAGATTCCTAATTTTGTTGGCCTTGGTTGTAAACATCTACTCTGTATGGTCAGTTTCTGTTTTACCTGTTTTATCTGGCGTACTAGCTGCAAATAAAATTTATTTGGTTCTTGTAGGTTATCCGGGCTGTGTGACCGTGGTCTTGGTATTTTCTTTCCTGACATTTCGCCAGCAGCTGTGGCAGGCAACTTCAGAGGAGTACCGTATATACCCGTGTATAAGCCGACCAGCGTATAAGCCGAGGTGCCTAATTTCTCCCCCAAAATGGGGAAAAATTAGGCACCCGCGTATAAGCCGAGGGTATAAGCCGCTCCAGGCCCGGTGAAGGAGGCGGCGGCGGGCAATGGCGGCGGTGGTAAGTTCCCCCCTCCCTCCTCCCTCCTCTACCATACTGACCCGTGTATAAGCCGAGGACGGCTTTTTCAGCCCTTTTTCAGCCAAGATAATGTGCTAATATGCTAATAATTATCTTGATACTTACAGGACAATGATTAGCACATTACCTTTGATACTTTTTGCAGGACAATGATTCAGCTCAAACCCAACCCCTTTCTGACTATATATTACTCTTCCTACACACTTGACACTGAGAGACACTGTCCTGCAGTGTGACTCCTTTGAAGATGCCTGCCAAAGCTGCTGGCGAAACGTCAGGAAAGAAAATACCAAGACCACGGTCACACAGCCAGGATAACCTACAAGAACCAATGAACTCTGACCGTGAAAGCCTTCGACAAAATATATTTATTTATTATTATTATAAATCTGAGATGGTATTGCTGGTCTTGTTAGATCCAGTGATTGTGTTGTCAGAGTGAATATGGGGGCAGAGTTGGCATCTTGGTTTGTTGCAAGCCTTGGTCCAATAGTCCATGTCCATGTTAGAAAGAACATTGTTGTGGGTGAGAAGCTGATTATGGTTAGGAAGTTGTCTGTGGGCAAGAAAAGGTTTACCTCCCTACAATTAAAATGTCAAGAAGTTGTTCCCACCCTTCCTAGACAATATATAAAGCTCTTGATTCACCAATTTCAAAATTTTGCTATACTGATTTCAGGTTCAGAACAAGGGGGGGAGGAATATTGCTGTTCTAGATTTATTTGCCATTACTAAATGGCTTACTGGTTTTAACAGAGAGGAAAATCTTTGTTTAAACTTCCACTGAGCATAATTAATGGTTATTGACTTGCAAATGAAGAACAGGTGACACTCTGAATTGGAAGATAAATGATCCTGTGTTCTTCTGTGATAATGGCTTAGTAAGTGCTACAAAACCACAGCCTAGTTCATCCCATCATAATGCCAGATCATGTCCAGAACACAAAGGCCTCTGTGTGATAGGTATTCAGCAATTCACCTCTTTATACAGCTGTACAATGATTTGGTCCATTTATTCTTTGATGGGGCTGCACAACTGAGGCAAAAGTTCAGCCGTTCTCACCTTCCTGTTCACATGCTGAACCCCATGACCCGTGACATGGCCGGGTCTCCATCTGCGATAAAATCACTGCATGTCTTGGGCTATCATGAGGTCACATATTTTAGGAATTTTTGAGAGCTAAAAGAAGAGCCACAGTTTTCTTGAATTTCTTGGCAGGATGATCTGATGGGGTGACAGATATTTGCTTATTACTGTATTTTTTTTTCTTTGCCAATCAGTTGTTTAGTTACCGGATGTGAATGACGTACCTTTGCTACTTCCTAAAACAGAAAAATAAACCCAGTTACAGAAATTAAAATGGTCTCAATCTTTAATAATTACTTTTTTTTAATGGTCTGAGCTTTCTGGAGGTTCCAAATCTGTGACGTACCAAGGATTTTCCAAGGATGCACAAATACTTTAAGAGCACAAAGTTAATAATCAATTTTTTCATCTGTGAATTCAGGAAAAGTTCCTGTAGCAACTCACATCAACGTTTAATATGATGCTGACTGCATACTTGATTAGAGTTACTTTCATGATACGACTGGGAGTGTTGCAAACGAGGTAATTAGAATTGCCTTTATAAACTATAAAATTCTTTTACTACATCAGGACTGATGAGTGCAAGCAATAATTCCAAACTTCCTAAGACTTGGTTTGCAAACAAACAGGGGGGTGAGAACAGTGTTCACTATTGTCCTAATGTAACATCACAGAAGAGGATATTATGACAAGGATATTATTCTGGTATTGCAGAGAAGTTTTGACAGCTCCAATGTTTTGAAATTGGGTGTAAGCCAATACTGATGCAGGCCAACACCCTTTCAGCAATAGCTTACTCTCTGTTGCTCACACCTGGATTAGTGAAGGAAGTGAAGGAAAAACTTGAATTGGATCATTGTAGTTCCAACCATACTAATTTTATGCATGCTCTCACACAGTGTCTGTCTTGAGAATGTGAAGCAATTATAGTTGGGCCTCACCATTTCAGTAATCCAACCCAAAAGTACTTATTAACTGTGTTGTCACCCATGAGTTACGTGTCTTGTTAATCATAGTTGAATTTAACTACATGATTTGGTGCCTTTCTTGAACAGGTTATTCAAGTGGTTTTGGTAGCAAGACCACTGCAATGTTGGATCGTGTCCTAAGTAGGGGACACTTATTTAAAGGGAAAAAATCTAAATTTGAAAGGATGCATAATACTTAACCAGGGTAGAAAATTATTTGTTGAAATTATGAAGGGTAAATTTTTTATTGAAAAAAGCTGATAGGAAGAAAGTAGATTCTTTTGAAATGTGATGTTAGAGGAGAGTGTGGACTGCCCAAAAAACAAAAACAAATCAGTGGGTTATAGATCAAATCAAGCCTGAGCTGACCCTAGAAGCTAAAATGACTAAACTGAGGCTATCGTATTTTGGTCACATTATGAGAAGACAAGAGTCACTGAAAAAGACAGTCATGCTAGGAAAAGTTGAGGGCAGCAGGAAAAGAGGAAGACCCAACATGAGATGGATTGACTCAATAAAGGAAGCAACAGCCCTCCATTTGCAAGATCTGAGCAAGGCTGTAAAAGACACGATATTTTGAAGGACTTTGATTCATAGGGTCGCCGTGAGTCAGAAGCGACTTGACAGCACGTAACACACACACACACAAAATTTTTATAAGCCATGAGGCAGAAATAATTAATAATGTACCATGAACACACATCTATAATCATTTGGGTATATTTTGTTGTGATTGATCTATTCAAATTTTGAGAACACTCATATAATATCCTTCAGTCCAACAACGGACGGAAAATAAAATTAAAAATACAAAGTGAAGCAATTTATATTAAAAACCCTACGCTATTCCCACCAAGCTAGCCTGTAATATGTGCACTTATTTTTTCAAAAGCCAAACACTAAAATACCCTAGATTCCTCTGCAGTGTCAATTTCTACATTGTATTGAGTTGCCTTACATTGTCCCTTCAGGCAACAAGTGCTGGAGAATAATTCTTTTTGTGATTTCGAATAACCTGTTATACATGCAAATATATTACACAAAAGGTGGTAAGAAATTGGGGTGTGGTATAAGCATCCTTTCTTGACCTGGATGGCCTAGCCTAGCCTGATCTCATCAGATCTCAGAAGCTAAGTAGGGTCAGCCCTGGCTAGTACTTGAATGGGAGACCTCTAAGGAATACCAGGGCCATGATGCAGAGGCAGGCAATGGCAAACCACCTCTGAATGCCTCTTGCCTTGAAAACCCTACAGGGCTGCGTCACCATAAGTCAGCTGTGACTTGACAGCAAAATAAATAAAAATAAACATGCTGCAGAAACAGCCATGCTAAATTTTACATGGTATATTGATAAATTCATGGAGTACCAGTTTATGCATCAAATCAACTGTTGTTTTAATTGTCTGACAAATTAATCAATGATATTGCTATAGGGTTACCAACCTCCAGGTAATAGCTGGAGATCTCCTGCTATTACAACTGATCTTCAGCCAATAGAGATCAATTTCCCTGGAGAAAAGGGCCATTTTGGCCATTGGACTCTATGGCATTGAAGTCCCTCTCCTCGCAAAACCCTGCCCTCCTCAGGCTCTGCCCCCAAAAATCTCCAGGTATTTCCCAACCCAGCACTGGCAACCCTATATAACTATGTTCACAAAGTTTTTCAGGTTTTAGATGAATATTTGTGTGTTCCTTTCAGCTTTCCTTCTCCAACAGTGTGCCACCTCAGTCTGAAGCCACTCATACCACCCATATGCTACTGGTGGCACTGACACTGTACTCCTGGAGAGCTGTGTCAAGGGTACACCATTGATTTATAGAGGTGAGTGCCTCCCAAAGGAATAAAAGATTGATTTTGCTACAAAGCACAATACCCGTAATACCTTTTATTACGACCAACCAAAATGACACAAAATGATGTGCAATCTTTTGAGCTTACCAGAACTCAGGAGAGGCCATCGGCCAGTGGTAGAGAACGTGCTTGGCATGAGGAACATCCCAGGTTCAATCTCCAGCACCTCCAGTTAAAACGATCAGGCAGCAGGTGGTGTGAGTCTTTAGACTGCTACCTGAGACAATGTGGAGCGCTACTGCTGGTCTGAGAAGAAAATACTGACTTGGATGGAGGAAGGGTCTGATTCAGGATAAGGCAGCATCACATGCTTTTTATCAGGCTGATTGTTACAAAATAAAAAGGGGGATGTTTCAGGCCATGATTTTAAGGCCTGTCCTTGTTGCAGTCTTTTTATTATTATTTGCCAGCCTCTCAAATAATAGGAATTATGGCCTTTGGCAGGCCTGGGAGGAAAAACAAACCAACCTGATACCTGACAATATAATTCTCTTGTAATTTGTACAGTACTTGAGTCCTAGGGGGTAAATAAATAAATGCTGATAGGGTCCACCTATTTTATAATAGTATCTGGTAAGTAATTGAGACAATAGAAAAGTGTTTGAAAACACAAATACTAGATCTAGATAAACTTTAAAAGACAAATGCTAAGAACCTTTGAATATATCCTAAAATTTTCATAATTCCTCTCCGGTGAATGCACAATGCTTTTACTATGTTGTCAAACGCTAATTTAGTGTTGTCATTTTTTTCCTTGTATCAGTGAGTGTCAAAATACTGTTCTTTCAATACATAAAAGTATTTGTATAAGGCTTTATTACTGATCTTTAGGTATTTGCCACAGGCAAAATGAAACAAAAAACCTGCTTGTTGGGAAATCTCACTAACAACAGAACTTTATATTAACCTTTAAATATATCACTCTTTAAAAACTGGAATGTTTTTCAAAGTCCAGATCATGTTATCCCATTCTTGAATAAAATCTGTCATTTAAAATGTGCCAAGTGCTTTAGTATTTCTATTTTGTTTGTCCTTTCACAAATCCCTGGAAATCTAGTCTTTCAATTCCCTATACATAATGAATCAGAGGCTGAGAAAAATGACTTCCCTAAGGAAATCCACACTTGTGAATATTTGAATGTCAGTCTCCCCGTCCAGCATTATTTATTTAAAACATTTTACCCCACCTTTCCACAAGCCCAGGTGGCTAACAGCCCATTTCTGTGTGTGTGTGTGGGGGGGGGAAGCGAACCATGGCAGCCAGGACGGTGCAGCTGAGAAGCCTCCTCAGAGTCTTCCGGTCACTGGGGAGGGGGGAAAAGTTTTTTTTTACGATATAAAAATAGGGAAAAAAGGCTTTTCCCCCCATAGGGGAAGCGGGCCTATGCCACGAAAAAAGGTGGCGCAGGCCCGCCAGTGTCTCGGGAGGCGTTCCTGGGTTTGGAAGCTGCATAAAGGCAGCTCCGCCCCTTGGAATGCCCCTGGGACACTGGCGCGGGGACTTTCACTGGGAGAATGCCGGCGGCGGGGGGTGGTGGTGGTGGTGGTGTGCGGCATAATGGCCCCACACTGCCGTCTGTGCCAGTTCGCACAGCGCAAGTGGCACGAATACCAGTGTAGGGGTCACGCCTCCTCCTACGGCGATTTGGCCCCCAAGCCTCAAGAATGGGCTGTAACAAATCATATTGCAAAAATGAAAATGATCCCAGAAAGGATTCAGAGTCCCCAAAGAGTAAAACTAGTTGAAGAGTTCTCTCTGCTTTCATTCGGAGCCTGTCATAGTTTTATAGGAGCAAAATGTTTGCCTTTCCTGGTTCTGTTGGCTGCATCTGCTTCCTCTGGATCTTTCCATCTTCCTTCTCTGAGGAAGAAAGAGGCATCTCAGAACCAACCCAATAGTGGTCGGAGAAAATCCTTTAAAACTGTCTTATTTTCGTTTAAAGGCCATAGGAGCTATCTTAAGTCACTGAGAGGGGAAAAAAACCCTACAAAAATTCTTTTTAAAGTAGGTTCCTTTACTATGAGAATCCTGCTGCTTGTAGTTGAGATAGGTTTGGCCTGAGCATTTGGAGAGAATCCTTCCTGTGTCCAAGGGGAGGGCTGTTCACACTCAGCAGATTGCAAAATGTCCACCGAGAACAGAAGGAAAACCAATTATGAATTACAAAATCAAGCTGAAAAAAGCAGATGTAAGATTTTAAAAACTGTGACTGATAAGGAAAATCAACTGGTAATCTTACTGAAATATTCATTCCTGAGTCAAGGAAATAAGACGTGTATTTACTAACATTATGATTTTACAACTTTCAAAAAATAAAGTGTTCTAACAAGACCCTAGCCTCTGGCACTTTCTAAAAGACAGATCTTTTAAGCAGTGACCTTCTTCCTTGAAGAATTAATTTTCCTCTCCTGTATACAAATGAAGCTCCAAAAATCCAGTTTAAAAAGGAAGCCACCCTAAGTAACAGGTTTAATCACTGCAAGAGTGAAGGGTGGTACCTAGAATGTGGTCAAGCTGAGACAGACACAGGAATGAATGCCGGGAAGTGTGTAGTCAAACCCATGTTCTGTTACAAAGAACCTGAGTAGACATTCAACTGAACTGTTGGTTTGTTGCTCTAACAACTTAATCCTTTTAAAATTATTAATCACACATGACTTATTGATCACTCTGATGCAACTGGCTAGAAAATCTGTTGGCATCAGATGAAGATGCTTATACACTTCCGTCTTTTTGTGTGTGAAGAAAACAGGATTAGTCATGCACCTTGCTTTTTTTTTTTTAAGTTAACATCTCAATATAAACCAGGAAAGTTATGGTAGAACGAAAACAGAGCAGCCATGTGCAGTATCAATTGAATGTATATGGGCGTTCTACCAGCATTTGTGTGCATGTGTGTTTGATTTAAAATAAAGACATAGACTGTTAATGGAAATGACAGGTATATGGGACAGAGGAAAGTAAGAAAAATATTAAAACTAAATAGGATAAAAGTACAATATTGCTGGACATTCATCCAGAAGCATTCAGCTTTGGTTCTATTCTCTCCCTTGATAGCCTTTCTCCTACTATGTAAAGGCTTCTCTACTATCCCCAGTTCTTTCTGGCTCCAATTTAGCCCCCAGACCCATCAATTTTCTGTAGCACTTCTATAAGGAGCACACATATGAGGGCTTCTTAATTAATTTGTAGTTTTCTTGAACTGTTCAGCTTAATGAGTTTGTGAACAGCACAGAATATTAAGGCATACTGTTCAGATAGAATGCATTGTGCATGAATATTGACAAAGTTGGGTCAAGGAAGAAAGCTATGTGAAAATAAAATGTAAATGCAAGATTTTTTCTGTCATCGTTGTAGTGAATTATAATGCTGTTCTTAGTATCATAGGTGAAAATGTCCTTAAAGTTTAATCCCAGAAACGGTGGGGTGGGGGCTGGCAATTGGCAGGAGATAGGGGAAACAGGAGCTTATAGGCAAATCGGCATTCCCACCTCAATGATGTCACTTCTGATTTGACATGGAAATGACAACATCACACTGGAGGGGTGCTCTACCATTCTCACCCAGAACTCTATGGTTTAATTGGAGGCAGCAGTGGGTATAGGACTACATGGTGCATCCCACTCTGTCTCGAGGGGTCATTGTTCCCACAGTAGTAACATTTGGGGGGGGGGAGGTGCAACAAGATGCAGAATTTAATATATTTAAAATATTTAAATCTTACCCTTGTCCTGTTCAATGGGACTCAACAAATGAAGGGCAAGACACGTGTTCTATGAAATCTTTCCAAGTAATTGTGTTACATGTTAGAGATTTTTCATCTGTAAATGCAAAGTATAGCTTGAGCTCTTACTATCAGCGCAATCCACAAGGGGGGGACCAAAGGGTCACTTACGACAGCGCCAGGGAGTGACTCAGCAGCAATGCATGTCTGGCACAGGGGCTTGGACTGGCACCAAAGGGGGCATGCCTGGGAGTGGGGCTAGTATTAGTCAGCTCCCTGAGCCCTTTCGGCATGGAGACATCCACACTTGCCACAGCGAACTTATGCCGGCAAAAACATTGGCGCAGCCCACTGATCTGCATACAGCGGTTCCATGGGGGTTGGGGGAACATCCCTATTGGATTGCTGCCTGAGGCACAGCAAGCTGCTTAGCAGGCGGCTCAGTTGTGCCATCCCCGGCCATGGCACAGCTACCCACCGGATTGCATAGCCAAAGTACTAAAGATGACTCCCCCATACTTTAACATTTTACTACAGGAAAAAACAAACAAACATTGACATTTAGGTGACAGAATCAACTTAGAACATTTATGTCTAGCTGGGTAATCCCTTGGTACCCATTCTGCAAAACAAAAAACCCCCCTGTAAATCACTTACATTTGCCATGTTTCCTTGATTGTACAATCATAGAATCATAGAGTTGGAAGGGATCACCAGGGTCATCTTGTCAACCCCCTGCAAGTTGCTGGAAATTCTGAACTACCTCCCCCCATACCCAGTGACCCCTACTCCATGCCTAGAAGATGGCCAAAATGCCCTCCCTCTCATGAACTGCATAAGGTCATAGAATCAGCATTGCTGACAGATGGCCATCCAGCCTCTGCTTAAAAACCTCCAGGGAAGGAGCACTTACCACCTCCCAAAGAAGCATGTTCCACTGAGGAACTGCTCTAACTGTTAGAAAATTCTTCCTAATATCTAGACGGAAACTCTTTTGATTTAATTTTAACCTGTTGGTTCTGGTCCGACCTTCTGGGGCAACAGAAAAAAACTCGGCACCATCCTCTATATGACAGCCCTTCAAGTACTTGAAGATGGCTATCATAGCCCCTCTCAGTCTTCTTCTCTTCAGGCTAAACTTACCCAGCTCCTTCAAGCTTTCCTCATAGGACTTGGTCTCCAGACCCCTCACCATCTTTGTTGCCCTCCTCTGGACATGTTCCAGCTTGTCTATATCTTTCTTAAATTGTGGTGCCCAAAACTGAACACAGTACTCTAGGTGAGGTCTAACCAGAGCACAGTAAAGTGATACCATCACTTCACGTGATCTGGACATTATACTTCTGTTGATATAGGCCAAGACCACATTTGCTTTTTTAGCTATTGCATCACACTGCTGACTCATGTTCAGTGTTTGGTCTACTAAGACCCCAAGATCCTTTTCACACACACTACTGCTAAGACAAGTTGCCCCCATAATTATGCATTTGATTTTTCCTACCTAAATGCAGAACTTTACAATTATCTCTGTTGAAATGCATTTTATTAGTTTTAGCCCAATTCTCCAGCATGTCAAGATCATCCTGTATCCTGGCTCTATCTTCTACTGTATTTGCTACTCCTCCCAATTTAGTATCATCTGCAAATTTAATAAGCATCCCCTCTATTCCTTCATCCAAATCATTTATAAAGATATTGAACAACACAGGGTCCGGGACTGATCCCTGAGGGGCTCCACTAGTCACTTTTCTCCAAGTGGATGAGGAACCATTAACAAGCACTCTTTGGGTGCGATCTGTCAAACAGTTACCTATCCACCTAACGATAATAGGATCTAAACCACATTTTCCCAATTTGTCAACAAGAATATTATGTGGAATCAGATCAATCCTTTCTAAATGCTCAAGGACTGTCTGTTTGATAATTTGTTCATAAACATTTCCCGGTATAGATGTCAAGCTGATGGATCTGTAGATACCCAGATCCTCCTTTTCCCCCTTCTTGAAGATGGGGACAACATTTGCCTGCCTCCAGTCTTCTGGCACCTCACCTGTTCTCCAATATTTCTCAAAAATAATGGGCAGAGGCTCAGAAATTATATATGCAAGTTCTTTGAGTACCCTTGGATGCAATTCATCTGGCCCTGAGGACTTTGTTTCATTTAAAGGTGTTTGTGCACTACCCCAATGCCAATCCCAGGCTGCAACTCACTTTCCTCATCATGTGTTCCGTTTATGCCAAGTTGAGCACCGCTTCCCTTGCAAGAAAAGACTAAGGAAAAGTAGGAATTGAGCAATTCTTCTCTCTCTTCATTTCCTGTTACAATTTCACTTTCTGGTCCCCACAATGGGCTTATCATGTCCTTGTTCTTACTCTTACTCAGTACATAGGGAAAGAACCCTTTTTTGTTGTGTTTAGCATCTCTCACTAGTCTAAGCTCATACTGAGCTTTAGCTTTCCTAACACTCTCCCTACAAGCACTAGTTATTTGTTTATATTCCTCTTTGGTTATAAGGCACTCCTTGCACTTCCTAAACGAGTCTTATTTCTCAACTATTTGAAAAGCTGTTTATGGAGCCACCCTGGCCTCTTTAGGCTCCTCCATTTTTTCCTTCTCATAGGAATTGTTTGTGATATTGCACCTTCAGTATTTCATTTTTAAGACACTCCCACCCTTCTTGAACTCCCTTCTCCTTAAGTATTTCTGACCATGGGATTCTACCCAGCATAAATTTAAGTTTGTAAAAATTTGCTTTCCTAAAGTCCAACCTATATGTCTGACTACGTACAGTTTTCCCTTTCCCCAAGATTGTAAATTCCAAGATTACATGGTCACTACTACCCAGGGTGCCTACTACTTTAACCTCATCAACCAGTTCTTCCCTGTTGGTGAGATCCCCTTGTTTCCCTGTTCACTTTCTGGAATAGGAAGCTGTCAGCAAGACAAGTCAGGAATTTATTGGATCTGGCATTTTTAGCCGAGTAGGACTTCCAACATATATCCGAGTAATTAAAATCTCCCATGACCACCGTGTCCCATCTGAGAACTTTGTAATCTGGTCTAGGAGTGTCTCATCCAAGTCCTCTGCCTGGTTTGGTGGTTGATAGCAGACCCCCACCATATTGTTATTATTTCTTACTCCTTTTATTTTTACCCATAGACTCTTGACTGAACTTCCATGCTCAGATTCATGTATTTCTTCATAAGTAACAACATATTTGACATATAATGCTACTCCTCTCCCTTCCTTATCTGTCTATCCCTTTTAAACAAGTTGTACCCCTCAATCTTAATATTCCAGTCATGAGTGACATCCCACCAAGTTTCAGTAATGCCTATTAGGTAAAAATCCCCTTCCTGCATTAGTGCTTCGGGTTCCTCCTGCTTGTTTCTCATACTCTGCACATTAGTGTACAGACATCGGAATCTATGATTTATGTGCCCTGAGGTTTTCGTTTCGGTACTTACCCGCAAGTTTGTTTCCTCGCATACATGCATTCCCTGCAAATCTTTATTGTTCTCATCTCCAGTTACTGTCATCATGCTAGGCTTTAAGTTTTTGTCTAGCTCCCCCTTAGGATTTCATTTAAAGCCCTCCTTATCAGCTGTGCAAGGCTCTCACTGAACACATTTCCCCCTACCCTCATGAGGTGCAAACCATCTCCTGATAGAAAAGCTTCATCTCGAAAGCGTAAGCCGTGGTCCAAAAATCCAAACCTTTCTTGACAACACCATCTACGCATCCAGTCATTAATTTGTAGTATTCTTCTTTCCCTTCCTAAGCCACGACCTTCAACAGGAAGAACTGATGAAAACACAACCTGCACCCCCAGGTCCTTCACCTTTTTACCCAGAGCCACATAGTCTCTTTTTAATATGTTCTGGGCTGTGTCGGGAAATACCATTTGTTCCCACATGAATGAGCAAGAAAGGGTAATAATCTGTGGGCTTGATGAGTCTTCCTACCCTTTCTGTCACATCCTGGATGTGTGCACCTGGTAGACAGCAGACCTCTCGAGACGACAAATCCAGTCGTCCCCTCTCAGTAGGGAATCCCCAATTACCAGAACACACCTCTTCCTAAATTGGGGAGTAGAAGCTCAAGTCCTCTCATTTGCAGGAGCCTGAGAAATTTCTTTCAAGCTTTTTTTTGGGGGGGGGGTAACCCTTGTTCCAGAATCAGTATCTATGGGGAGATACTGGAATTGATTGCTGAGCATCAAAGGATCAGACTGACTCCTGATTTTCCTGCTTCTGTGGGTCACATTCTTCCATGCACCCTTCTCTTGTGTTGGTTGCACCTCCATTTGTTGGGATACCTTTCTCTCCTCCTCCTTTTGCCCCCTAAAAGAGTGCTTCATGCATTCTGTCCATGAACTCTTCACCTTCCTTTATAAAATGGAGTGAGGACAAACGTGCCTCAAGTCCCTGTATCTTCTCCAGCAGGGCTACCACCTTACACTTGCTGCAAGTGTAATTATTGTTACCCTCAGGTAAGAGTACAAACATGCCACAGACACTGCATGTTACTGTCTCAGCTCCCTCACTAGCCATGCTGATGTGATCCATTGCTGAATTTGTTCAGTTTCTCTCCTGCACTTCCCTGATAACTCCCCTGACGAATTGCCTATCAAGACTCCCTGCCTGAAGAAGCAAAAACACTCAACACATATAAAATGTATAAACTAGTCAGCTCCTTACAGGGGCCCCAGGCCAGACCCCCATGCTAAAAGCCGCAGGGCAAGAGCAGCAGAGGCAGGGGCCAGCAATTAACCTCAGTCACACAAGCCCTCTTCTGTCAGCAACTACTCTGTAGTAGCTCTGACTCCCACCACAGCTGCCTCAGCTCTGGCAGAGGAGCTTTCTTAAGTAAAGGCTCTCGGTCCCACCCTTCAACAGAAGAGGGCAGGGCCAACAATTAACTTCACCAGCCCTCACTCAGCAACAACTAGACAAAAGATGCTAGGAGGTTACTTATGCGTAAAAGCAAGGCAGGATTAGTGTGGTCATTTTATTATTGGCAGTCATATTTGAATGGGCAATGCTTAACAGCTTTCCTCATTTACATTCCTCTGTCCATTCTGACAGAAGAAAGTCTATTTTGGTGATGACTCATAAAATGAAGGCAATTTTTAAAAAAATAAACAAAGAACACATTTCCACATTTGACAGGCATGGTAATATGACAAATAGCCTGGTAAGTTAACAAGGTTATGTGTACTGACCAGTCCTGTAATGATAGTGGTCCTTCTTTATTCTCCTGGCCAGAGTACTAAAAAGTCTTTTCCATTTGATCACAAATTCTATGAGGGATTCTAAAAATATTTTTATAAACACTTACAAAATGTACAACACAAATCTTGCACTTATATGCAGGAATTTGTTCCTGTAAACGCTAGCCAATTTCTTGAGTCTTATCATATCTGTTTGTTTGTTGGTGGTAAACATATGTTTTAACCCTCCAAATTAATATTTGAACAGGGTTTTATGCGAAGGGCTAAGATGAGGGAACAGTCCTATGCCATTTAAATATAACATCCTTAAACGGTTAAAACAGCTTTATTCCAGAGGGAACAAAGACTTACTATGAATAATGCCATTTAAATGAACTCATAGTAATACGAGTTTGAAAGACGGGAGGGAACAAATCTTAAACGTATTTGCTCTAGAAGCTGAAAGACACAAACTCTATATCAAATTATCCTACAGCTAATGAGCTGCTAATCTCCTTAAGCAGTATCTTTAAATGAAAACGATCACACTTCCCTGTTTCTCCAACCACAGTGAAAAGGCAATGGAATGAAATAAGACCTATTATTTGCTTGCTCTTTTCCTTCCTTTAATGTGATGTATCCCACACAAACAGCGTAAATCAGACCTCCCCTGAATTCCACACTTTCTCACTGCCACCTCTTTCCAGTCCCCGCGTTGACCCCCTGAGTCAAGCCAGATGGGATTGCTGGAGATATGTCAAGGAAGTGCTGAAAAGGTGACTTGGGTCTCTGGCAGATAGTCTGGAGCTAGTTTTTCTACAAACTCTCCGGGGGCTCTTGGTTTGCAATTTCTCAGGAATGTTTAATTCTCTGCAACTCTTCCCGGAGCCTCTCTGGAGGGGTCATGGAGGCCTATGACATCCCTAGAGGGCACTGCCTAACTAAATTAGCATGAGATAACTTTGGACTGTCTTCCAAACAAGAAAATAGAAGGGAGAGAATTTCATTAAAAGCAGAAGACTAGGTGATCCAAGTTAATCCTGGCCCTGAGCAGCAGCAGAAAAGTTTTGTGCTTATATATGACGTTACTCTCTGTTAGAGAGTTCACTGCCTATAACGGAAAGCTGTGTTAAGTGCATAACTTGACCTCAGTTGACCAAGTCTTAGTTTCATAAGAAAGACAAAAAGTGAGTTTGGCGGCATAAAAGAGTTTGCTAGTAGCTGCTTTGCCTGCTTGAGTGTATCTCTGTGGAGTGCAGAGAGCCAATGGCAAAATAGAAATGTTTCAGTGCTTCAATCTTATATGAGTTTTTAAAACAGGAAACATGATCAGTTTAATAAGTGAGTCTTATTGGAACTATATATATATAGTTCAAAAGGAACTTTAATGTCCAATCAATGAAAAATAAATCAGACCTACAAATACTGGAGTGATTTCCTTCTAGCCTCTTTTAGCATGGAGCACTAAGAACTTATACTGCTAAAAGCAATACAGCATTTTACTGATACAGAAATCTCTAAGAAGTACAGCTGTTATAAGGCAGTTTTGAATATGGGTTCAACCCATTTTCCCCTGCTACTGTGTGACCATTGTGACTTTGAACAATCCCAACTTACTTTAAACTGGAAGCTCATGCCCATCAAATTCTTACACGGAGAAAGGTTTCTCAAAATTACTGCTCTCACCCTTGAAATTTTTTGCCCTGCTTTTTGGTTGTGTGCAGCTCATACATGAAAGAGTAGCAAAGATACCACTACTGAGTCATGGATGTAGGAGCGCTATACCAGGTATTCACACAACAGACCTTTCTTATAAATGGTTGGGGGAGAGGGTAATGAAAAGGAGAGGGGAGGCTGTAACACAAGGAAAAGAC
The DNA here is from genome assembly GCF_029931775.1 of Euleptes europaea. Classification (NCBI taxonomy): domain Eukaryota; kingdom Metazoa; phylum Chordata; class Lepidosauria; order Squamata; family Sphaerodactylidae; genus Euleptes; species Euleptes europaea. The sequence goes on from NC_079319.1 coordinate 81,235,169, forward strand.
AGAAGATTTTCACGCGCCTCCCATATGCCCCCTCTGCATAGCTGCCATTAATCTCATGAGGGTTTGCACAGGAGACGTTTCTAAGGGCCACTAATGCTCCCCACCCCCACCTAGGGTTGCCAACTGGTTTGGGGATTTAACAGAAGCTTAATTGGATGTTATTTACCAGGTGATGTAATTTGTCTCAATTCTATGAAAAACATCTGTTAAAGGGACAGGACATTTTTATTCAGGCCTTTGCAATCCCACCCCCCACATCCAGGGGCACTGTAAACCTCTCAACATGCATTGTATATCTTCAATTACAATGTGCAAACACAACATACAACCTATAAACATACTATACACATAAAGCTCCTTGCAGCGAAAGCGTTCACACATGCTCCTTTGACTTGAGGAAGGCTGACACAACGAAGAAGCTACAAAAAGAAAGAAGGCATTTTTAAAGTTGCCTGTGGAAGTTATTTAGCTGAAGAAGCTACAACGTGGTGAAAATGCTGACACATTCCGGAAGGTGCGTTTCTTCCCTCCCCCTGCTTGGGAGTTGGACTGCTATCTTCCCTACCCCCGTTCGGGAGTTGGACTGCTATTTTGTCAGCAAAAGAATTGATTTGTTATTTTTGCAACCTTGATGAAATGCTAGTTGTTCAAGTTTATGGACACAGAGGATCTGTATGGACATATTTCTTCTGTTGGTACTGTTGTAAGAGTAGGTTTTCTTATGTGTATAGTATGTTTATAGGCTGTATGTTGTAAGTGTTTGCACATTGTAATTGAAGATATACAATACATGTTGAGAAGTTTAGTCTAGCGCTGGTGTATTCTTGTTGCATAACCTCCAGGTAACAGCTGGAGATCAATGGAATTAACAAAAAGCGGGGGGGGGGGGAACTCCACCTTAGCAAGACAGACAGAGAACCTAAAAGTTGAGCTGCAAATTTATACAAAATGCTGATATTATTTATTATAAAGTGTACACTCAATTAAAAATACTAGGTCCAAAAATTAAGCTGATCAATTAAAAGACCCTAAAAGATAATTGCTCATTTACAAACATGGTTGATGATAATAAATATATGTAAATCAGGATGTATGCAAAAATTGGGACAAGCTGTTTTACAGCTGGCATCTCACTCCAAAACTGTTGCAAAAGGTGCAGAATACAAACTGAGATACATGTTGGAAGTGCAATGCATCAGATGGATCTGTCTTCCATGTCTGGTGGACCTGCCCGAAGGTTCGGATATATTGGAAGAACATCCACAACGAGTTTCAAAAACTGTTTCAACTAAAACTCTCCATAGACCCTAAGAGTATGCTGTTGGGCATTACCCCATCAGAACAACCAGTTCAAGCCAGAGAACTGTTTAAATATGCCACAACTGCTGCCAGAATTGCATTAGCAAGAAAATAGAAGCTGATATCACTTCCAGATATTGAAGAGTAGAAGAAGAAGTTGTCTGAATACGCAATTACGGCTTGAATGACCAACTTAGCAAATAAAGGTCAATACAGTTCCTTGAAAAATGGAAACTTTATTATCAATACATAAAGGTTTAACGATAGAAGAGTGTAGATGTTAGAAGGTTAGAATTGCTATTGTATTTTTATGTTGGGAAAAATGATTTGTGTAGGCCATGCAGTATGCAAAGGATATATATATTTCTACAATCTATACTAACATGTAAAGATTTAAATATAGTAGAGTGTAGTAGAAGGCAGAACTGATAATAATTTTGATATTTCTACAAACTATATTTCTATGTAGGGAAAACTGTCTAGATTTGTATAGGCCATGTAGCATGAAACATTTATGTATATTAGTCATTCTATTTCCCCCCCCCCCTGAACTGTTTCATTTCTCGAATGTTCCTTTCCCCTGTACTTTCCCTTCCCTCCTCTTCATATTAAAAATAAAAATTAAATTAAAAAATAAATGTATGTAAATGATCAATAAACAACCAAACGCGTTTCGGCTTATGGGGCCTTCTTCAGTGGTCATACATACATTTCCACATTTTAGAAACACATCCTGAAATACATATAAAGGTATGCTGAAAAGTAACTGTCTTCTATATTGTGTGGCCTGTTGTCACTTATTGGTGCACAGCCTGGAATATTTACCATTTAAATTGGCTCACAATGAGGTCTTGTAATGTATTTCTTATTTTGTCAGGATGTGTCTATCATCAATAAATGATAAAGCATATTGGCCTTATTGGCCCCATAGGCCGAAACGCGTTTGATTGTCTATTGGTCATTTACATATATTTATGATCATCAACCATGCTTGTAAATTAGCAATTATCTTTTTAGAGTCTTTTAATTGTTCAGCCTAATTTTGGGGCCTAGTGCTTTTAACTGAGTGTACACTTTATAATAAACAACAGCTGGAGATATCCTGCTATTACAACTGATCTCCAGCTGATAGAGATCAGATCACCTGGAGAAAATGGCCGCTCTGGCAATTGGACTCTATGGCACTGAAGTCCCTCCCCTCCCCAAACCCCGCCCTCCTCAGGCTCCACCCCAAAAACCTCCCACCGGTGGTGAAGAGGGACTTGGCAACCCTAATCATGACACCATCTGTCTGATCCTGTTTGGAAATGCATACAGGTCTACAGGTGCAGGGCAGAGCTGGTAGCAAGCACCTTTTTGGTCTTCTGCAAAGAAGGTGTTGAGAACAACAACTTTTATTGTGAATATTAACCTGAGAGTAGAGGACACACACTGGTCTCTTTATGAAAGCTTTTTTGTTGTTATGAACTGATATGCAAAGCAAATCCTTCCATTTTTAATCTTCACAGTTGTGGAATTAAAAATATCTAGCTCTTGCTCCAGAAATTCAGTGCCTGGAGGAGTGACAGGGGGAAAAAACAGACAAACACAGTGACCTTTGTGAACTTATAGTAGCAGCTGCCAGCTCAGCAAGAAGAACGTAACTGTAGAACTGCAGCATCTACCACAGGAAGAAACATATACCCCGGTTGTTTGTGTATAATTTTAAACTGTACTTATGCAGTACATTTTAATACTTGAAGGCTTAATCACTGCTTTAGCTAACTAAATGTATTGAACACATAGGAAGCTGCTTTATACTGAATCAGACCACTGGTCCATCAAGGCCAGTACTGTATACTCAGACTGGCAGCAGCTCTCCAGGATTGCAGGTTGAGGTCTTTCACATCACCAACTGCCTGGTCCTTTTAAGTGGAGATGCTGCACACGGAACCTGGGGCCTTTGGCATGCAAAACAGTGGCTTTTCTGCTGAGCTGCAAGCCTGCCCCATTAGAAAAGGCAGGTTACATATGGCAGCCACAATGCACTGATTATTACAGTGATGTCATCTTGGAGGTAATAAATCTTAAACAAAAAGTAAATATGTTTTCAATAAAGACCAGGATAAGAAAAATCACAACAATGGTCCTGTGGTGTCTGTGACTGCACCTGCAGAACCAGGGCTAGCTTTGCATATTTTCACCATATTGCCATTCCTCCTTGTAATGCAGAATTCCTGGGACCAGGAGCCATTTTACCTATACTGTGGCTTGTGGAACCTGAACATGGCCCCCATGTAGCACTTTCACTTATGTTTTCCAGCTACTCCTGCTGAAGATACCCTCTTTGTTCTGCAGTCTTTTCCCCAAGGTCCCTGCATCTGCTCCCCCATGTGTGTTGCACCACATGTCCCTTGTTCTAAGATATATAATGCATAACAGACAAACTCCGTGCAGAATTTCATGCGTATTCTTCTGATTGGTAAGAAACTTAACAGGAAAAGGAATCTCTCATTGCTTGAGTGTAGCGCTCACTCAAGAAATAAAAGTACAAACTAGGTTTTGGGGATCACCCAACTCTGTAACTACATTGTTAAAGGTTGTCAACTTTAGGTTGGAAAATTCCTGGAGATTTTGGGGTGGGGGTCTGTGGAGGGCGGGATTTGGGGAGGGACATCATTGAAGTATAATGTCATGGAGTCCACCCTCCAAAGCAGCCATTTTTTCCAGGAGCACTGACCTATATATATAGTCTGGAGATGAGTAATAATACCAGGAGATCTCCAGGCCTTGCTGGAGGTTGGCAACCCTAACTATTGTTCCAAATACTACAGAACTAGAAATCTCATACTGGAATCTAACAAATGTACTGTCAAAAGCAAACAGTTGATAAAGTTGCAATTCCCTCAAAATGCAGGAGCAAGCATTTTATTTGAAGGGTCTAATTAAAGTAATTTAATTGCAAAATGTAATGTAAGATATACACTGCAAATGGTTTTTCCTTCCTAAAGGTCAACATATGAGAATTGAGCAGAAAGGGACAGTGTCTCCATATTGTGCCCAGCAACCAGCAAAACATACCTGGGCTGCTTACATATTAGATTTTCCCCCTGCACAGTACACAGCGTGCCCCCAGATTATTATTTTTTGAGCTCCACTTTTGATCCAATTTATAGGAGGAAGTGTGGGTGGATGCAGGCACCTGCAGACTTCCACCTGCAGACAGTCTGGAGAGGGGGGTGGAACTAAGCTCTGCCTTCAAAACGGTGAAGTTAAGACCCACATCTCCCCTCCCTCAGGACTTTTTTCCTGTTCCCAGCTGATCCACAGTACAGTTTTAACCATGGCTGAGCTTAGCTGTGTGGGGGGGACTTGCCAGGCTGCCAGGGCAGAGGGGCTGGTGCAACTCTTGCTGTGTTGCCTCTCGCTGCTTCTTTCACACTCCTGGTATTACTAGAAAAGCAAAGAGGGAACACACACACACACGATGCTTTAGCTCATACACAACCAGCATAGGGCAGTTGCTGCAGCTCATACACAACCAGCGCAGGGCAGTTACACTTTTTACTGTAATGAAAGTGCAAAATCGAAGCAAAAAACTTAAAAGGCTAAGCATATAATTTCCCATCCCAAGTAATAACTAATAAAGTTCATTTTTAGATAGTTTTATCTTCCTAATATTGAATAAATATAAACACATCTGCAATACAATATAGCAAATTTAAACGTTGTGGTTTTTACTAATTTGGGGGCATTGCTGTTCTTTTTGCCCCTTTCTTTCATCTCCCCTTTTCACATTAAACAAACAAATGAACAAATACATAAAAGTTATTCTAGACTGATTTACACACTGCTCTTACTGACAAGCAACATGATTTTAGAGGCGTGATTTATTGTTCTGTCTTTTCTACATGGAGAGAAAATATAGTCTTTCACACAGTTAGAAGAACACAAAAATCTGCCAAAGGCCTAACTAAGTTGTCATCATGGATACTTGATTTTGATCAGCTCAGCTCTCACCAGCAGGCAACACAAGAATGGAATTAATATAAATTCCTTTAACATATTTCTACCAAATTCATTTATTAGCTCAAGCAATAATGTTTCCAATATGTTATACTTCTGGCCAAACCTTTATTTCCTTAACATCCACCTTATACATTTTTCTTCAGTGATAAGAGGAAAAGATCAACAGAACCAAGAAATACAATCCCATAATTGTTCAGAAATTACCAAACAATTAGTAACAGTAGTAGAGAAACCTTTAACAACATTGCTCTTGTCTATGGGTATGTTTTGCTGTCAAAATATCAAACGAGTGTCAAGTGGGGTCATGTCATTGGATAGATTGTTTTATTGTTCAACTCTCTGTGAGGAATATATCCTCAGATTGCCTTGAATTTTGGTTGAACACATGGTGCCACATTTAAGTTTGACCTTGGTTGGGAAAGGTGGGGTATGAGTCTAATAATGAATGAATGAATGAATGAATGAATGAATGAATGAACGAAGGAAGGAAGGAAGGAAGGAAGGAAGGAAGGAAGGAAAGAAAGAAAGAAAGAAAGAAAGAAAGAAAGAAAGAAAGAAAGAAAGAAAGAAAGAAAGAAAGAAAGAAAGAAAGAAAGGGATGCCATTTGCAAAGCATTTCAAAGCATTGTCTATTTCTACTTTCCCCAAGGAAAATAAAGGAAGGTATGCAGTAGTGTATTCAAATTGTTCCTCACTTCTTGTGACCCATCTGTGGATAAACATAAAAGAGGGTAAGGACTATTTTATGTGTTTGTTAGAAATAACAACAATAAGCAGCATAGGGATGCCAGCCTCCAGGTGGGACCTGAGGATCCCCCAGAATTACAGCTCATCTCCAGACTAAAGAGATCGGTTCCCCTGGAGAAAATGGATGATTTAGAGGGTGAACTCTATGGCATTGTACCCCACTGAGGTCCCTGTCCTCCCCAGGCTCCATCCCCAAATCTCAAAGAGTTTGTCAGCCCTAACTTAGTAGTAGCAGCTGACCATTTTTTCTTATCACAGGCTCATTTTGATTTAGTTCAAACATGACATGACATAGAACAGTCCACAGTGGCTTATGCGAGTTAAAAAAAGATCAAGTGCACACCAGCTCTTGCTCCCAGGCTTAGAATACCAACTAGGTCTGCAGCCAATTCCAGCCCTCCAAAACACTGCATAAACACCAGTCAGGAACTCATAGTTCAGAAGTTAGGTCCTGCAGCATGTAGCTAGGTTTGTGCATATTGATAAACCCGAATCGAAAATAAACCCGAAAAAAGGCATTTCAGTACATTTCGGGTTAAGATTTACTGAATGCCAAAACCTGGGGGGAAAGCCAAAGCCAAATTGGCCATTCCCAAAAAAAGGGTATTTATTTGGCTTTTTGGGGTTTGGCTTTCCCCAGGCTTTGTGAAGCTCTTGGGGGCATTTTTTGAGGTAGAGCCCCAAAATTTGCAGCGGAGTGGCAAAGGACTTTCCTTGCCTGAACTCCTAACTCTGGTGAACATTGGGTGTGGGGGTCCAGTTTTATGGGGTCTGGAAGGGATCGCCCCCATCCACCTCCATACAGAAGAAATAGTGGCTGCAGTCAGATTCTCTATTGCGAACTTCTCTATGCTTCTCTATGGAGAAGCCCCAAAAACTTTCCCACCATTGAAAGCAATGGGCCATTAAAAGGTTTTATACCCAATAGTTCAAATACTTGATACAAATTCTAATTAATCATAGCAGTTCTCTAGGACAGAGCAAGCCACACATAACTCAGATGCACTGTAATTTGCCCTTCGCACCTTTGAAACAGCCTATCGCTTTAGGGAAAAGAGGGTTTGCAAGGAATGTTATCTATGCATGGAAAAAGAATGAAGGAGTAGAGAGCAATGTAAGTTGCTTTAGGTCCTCACTGGGGAGAAAGGTGGGGTATAAATGAAATAAATCAATAACATGTGATGGAAAAGAGATATGTGGTAGTTAATCCCCCTCCATGTCATAAGTACTTAGTTTGGGAAATGTAAGATTTCTAGTGGCAGCCAGGAACATATTTAAACTTGCAGGACACAAGCTGTATTTACTATCATTCAATATATTCAAAACTAAGAAAAAAGGGTTGTTGTTTTTTAACAAGCTTCTGATACGTTCTTTACATTTCCAAAAACAAGTACATTCCTTTCTCTACAATATCAATTTTCCTTTCCTTTATCTCTTAGAAGCTCCTTGATCCATTGATCTTGAGAAGCATATATCTAATGTTTGAGGGATATAAGGACTGAAACAAATCTTGCCACTGACAATGTAGCCTTGGGATCCCTGTCACTTAGTAAAAAAGGCACTATGTCAGACACAGAGGTATTAGATTTATATGTTAAAAGGTGCCATGGGGCAGTCCCTGGAGAATGCGTCCGCCTCAGAGGAGGAACTCTACCAGGAGAATTTAGCCCCACTGGAGCTGCCTCTGACCTCGCAGCCTGAAGTGGGGCCTGACTCAGCATAGCCTTGCGAGGAGGCTGACAGCCCTGAAGCTGGTGACTCTCCAGAGCAGGCACAGGACTTGCAGTCAGAAGTCATGGCAGAACCAATCCCATCCTGCTCAGAGCCTGGACCCAGTGGCCCAGCTGTGAGCCCTCAAGCTACTAAGGCAGCAAAGGCTGACAGGTGGAGGCAGCAGCAGAGAAAGGCACTGGTGGCTAAAAGACATAGTGTCCGGCTCCTCACAGGAGGACTGAGAAGCTAGATGCCAGAAAAGCCTCAGCTGAACAGCCCAGGGCTGAGGAAGCAACACAGTGCATACCTGAGCAACCTGCTGCCTCCCCTGTCTGAACAACTCTCTGTGCCTTTAGACCTTAGACTGGCTATTTGGACCTCTGACTTTCCATGACCCTTGACCTTGGACCAGCTACCTGGACTATGAACTGTAACTCTGATTTGGCAAGTACTGGACTCTGATTTCTGGCTTTGACCAACGGACTTGTTCTTTGGACACTGCTTTACCCTTTCTTAGTTTAACAAAGAAGTTTAACAAAGAACAGAAAGAAATTTTAAATAGAGAAATCACACCTGAGGAACTAAGAACAGCAGTGATGGCACTGAAGCTAGGGAAGGCTCCTGTCCCAGATGGCCTTACAGCCAAATATTGTAAATGTTTCTTTGAGGAGCTATCCCTACCTTTTACCGGATTATGAATGGAATCAAGGACAAAGGCATACCAAAAACTTGGAAAGATGCAAATATTGTATTAATTCCAAAAAAGGAAAAAGAAACCCCCAAAGTAAATTAATTTAGACCTATATCACTTTTGAAGCAAGATTATAAGCTATTTACTTCAATCATAGCTCTAAGATTAAAAAGAGTATTAAAAATGTTATTCATGAAGACCAAACAGGTTTCCTCCCAGGTAGGCAAATAAAAGACAACATGAGAGTGCTAATAAACGTGATAGAATATTATCAAAATCACCCTGATAAACATATGGCATTACTTTTTTTAGATATTGAAAAAGCATTTGATACACTGGATTGGGACATTATGCTAGACATATTACAGGAATTGGATACTGGAGAAAATGTTATTAACTGGATAAAACAAATTTATAAGGACCAGATGGCTAGTTTAATTGTAAATGATGTAACAGCTCCTAGTTATAATGTTAATGGAGGAACAAGACAAGGGTGTCCCTTGTCACCTCTACTATTTATTTTGGCATCAGAAGTACTAATAGAGGATATTAGAGAAGAGAAGATGATAAGAGGTCTGAAGATAAAAAATGAGGAATATAAAGCATACGCAGATAATCTAATGATAATACTAGAAGATCTAGAAGAAAGTATAGATATTTTAAACAAAAACTAGAGGAATTTGGCAAAATATCTGGTTTAAGAGTCAATAAAGCTAAATCTAAATTCGTGGTGAAGAATACCTCCCTAAAGAATCAAAAACAACTGGAACAGAGATCGGGTTTTCAAATACTAAATAAAATAAAGTATCTGGGAAATACGATAACAAATACAAATCTGACACTTTTCTGCAATAATTATGAAATTATGCCAAGAATGCTATTTCTTTTTCAAAATATACCCATCATAAACTCAGACAATCCTTTAAATATTTGACAGACTTGCTGATTTTATTTGGCAAGGGCGGAAAGCAAGAATAAAGATGAAAACCCTTTGTGATAGTAAGGAAAGTGGAGGGTTGAAAGTACACAATTAAAAATTGTATTTTCAGTCAGTAGTATTAACCTGGCTTAAAGAATGAATTATATTAAGAAATTTAACTCTTGGCATTAGAAGGGGCGGGAATAACATTTGGTTGGCATGCTTATATATGGTATAGAAAGGAAAAAAATAAATAAAAGATTTGGTCATCATATACTGAGAGTTGCAATAAGTAAGGTGTGGAATAGATATAGAAATAAATTAATGGCTAAGATCCCCTTATGGCTTCCACCACATGAGGCTTTATTTAAGAGTAGGACAGGTACGGAAAAACACTGGCTTACATATAAGAACTTATTATTAGAAACCATTGAAAAAGACAGAGTAGCACATAAACTAAAAACTTTGGACATGTTGGAAAAAGAGGATAAACTAAGCGAATGGTGGCTTTTTGCCCAATTAAGAGACAGATATGTAAAAGATGAAAAAAAATGGATTTGAATTAAAATCAACCACATTAATGGATCAACTGTTAAAAGATGATGACCATTTAATCAGAAAAATGTATGAGGAGAGTTTGAAATTAGATACAGAAAATGAGATTCTCAAAGAATTTATGGTGTCATGGGCAAGAAATTTGGGACAATATTCGGTTAGAGCATTGGCAATATACACGGAAAAAGGGTCTCAAATTTTCATCTAGCTATGATATAAAAGAAAATTACTATAAGATGCATTATAGATGGTACCTGACACCTTTTAAAATATCAAAGATGATGAAGAAGAAGAATAGAAAAATGTTGGAAATGTCATAGTGAGGTAGGAACATTTTTCCACCAATGGTGGAGTTGTAGCAAAGCGAAAAAATTTTGGAAAGATATTCACGAAGAAATATCTAAAGTTATGGGAGTAAAAATTCCACTCAAACCAGAAATATATTTACTGGGTATCTTAGATAGGATGTTAGAAAAAACATTTGGAATAATTTTTAAATTGAAAACCTGAATAACCCCTGGAATATATTTGCCACCTTTGGTATGGAAAAAGTTGACAATAGTACCAACCTCAGGTTTAATTATGTTGGACACTGCTTTTTGATGGGCATTCCAATTTAGGTTATGGGGGAAAAGAATGCCAAGATAAACGAACTCCTTGACTTGGTCAACCTCATAGCCATCTAATACCCAGTGACAACTGCAGCAAGAATTGTATGGATGAGAAAATGGAGAATAAAAGAAGTACCCACACTGCATGAATGGCATCAGAAAGTTATGGAGTTGGCCAAGATAGCCAAGTTAAGTAAATATATTGAAGATAGTTGGGTTTCCAACTTTGATATAGACTGGAAGGTATGGTCAGTATATATAAATCAATATTTTAGGGATAAAAAATGACCTTAGGTTTTAGAACCTAAATTTATTAAATGGTAGACTAAGATGAAAATAGTTAAATAATAATTAAAGTAAAAATTAAATCAAAATTATTCGCAAGAGAAATAAGGTATATGGCGGTCTGTTCTGTGTGAGGAGAGTTGGAGGCCGGTTTTTGTAATGTTTTGTGTCTTACTTTTTCTTTTTTTCTTTCACTTTTTTCTTTTTGTTTGTTGTGTTTTAGTATGCTTTATGTACTTTGACATATTCTGTAGTGTTCTGCATATCTCAACAAAACTTTATTGAAAAAAATGACAATTTCTCATCTAATATTTTTTGCCATGAGGATTTAAAAGGCTCGTGCTTCAGAGATGCTAGGAGCCCCTCAGTGCTAGAGCGCAGCTTAAGTTGTAGCTTAAAGGTGGCCAACCATGCCCTAGCTTTGAGCGACATTTGGCCAAACTCGGAGCGAAGGGTAATGCCAGCAACACATCGAGGGGCATTTAAGAGTTTTCATAAAAACTGAAGCAATGGATGACCTATGGATTCATTGACAGCAGTTATCCAATGGCAACACCAAAAAGAACAATTGGAATAATTTTTAAATTGAAAACCTGAACAGCCCCTGGAATATATTTGCCACCTTTGGTATGGAAAAAGTTGACAATAGCACCAACCCCAGGTTTAATTATGTTGGACACTGCTTTTTGATGGGCATTCCAATTTAGGTTATGGGAAAAAAGAATGCCAAGATAAACAAACTCCTTGACTTGGTCAACCTCAAAGCCATCTAATATCCAGTGAAAAAGAGGAATTTTTCTCCTCTTAGAGAATACTATAATCTTAGATTTGGGATGGTTTATTTTAATATCTTCCCTAGAGCAGTACTCAGAAAAGGTTTGTAAGGATCTTTTCAAACCAATTCTTGTGCGGGACAGGAGAACTGCATCATCGGCTTAGAGTAGAATTGGGGTGGGACGACTTGCAAGCTTTGGGGGATGACAAGACTCTGAGAAATTGGTTGCCATATCATTCAGATATAGATTAAACAAGAGAGGAGCAAGGAGGCCACCTTGTCTAACTCCCTTGGCCAGTTCAAAGGGCTCAGTTAGTTATCCTTGGTCGCCACAGCGAACCTGAGCTGTGAGGTCAGTATGAAATTGTTGAATGAGCCATAGTAACCTCCTATCCATACTAGAATTTGATAGTTTCAACTACAGCCTCTCCCTTGGGATGGCATCAAAGGTTCCCTTAAGGTCCATAAAACCAGCATAAAGGGTGCCATTTTGATGGGAGGAATATTTCTCGGCGAAGTGAGAGAGCACTAAACAATGGTCCGTGACAGACCAACCCCTTCTGAAGCCAATCTGTTCCCAGCCAAGGATGTCATTACTCTCAACCCAATCCAACAGCCTCTTTAATAAGTAGGAGGAATACAATTTGCCTAAGCAAGACAAAAGGCTGATTGGGCGATAACAGCTTGGGCCAGAGTGCTGACCCTTTTTGAAGATTGGGACGATTACAGTATGTCTCCAAGATTTTGGAATGGCTCCTGATGCATTAATTTGTGTAAATACAGGAGCAAGAATGTCAGCCCACCAATTACTATTCACTTTAAAGAGTTCGTAGGGGATTAGATCAGGACCTGGGGCTTTCCCTGAGTGTAAGCGATCAATGAGCGGTTTAATTTTGTTAGGAGACACATCTGGCCAGGAATTCAGCAAAATAGGAGGTGCTACAGGTATAAGTCCTTGGTTGTCCAGAGAGTAGGAGAAAAGGCTCTTGAAGTAAGCTACCCAGACCGATGACGGGATACATGCAGGGACTCTGACATAGCCATTACTTAGAGAATTCACAGTCCGCCAGAAGGATGAATTATCATTGTTGTTTATAGCTGTAATCAAGCTCTTCCAATTTTTATATAAGGCCTCTTTTTCCCTCTGATTTACCAAGTCCCTGTAGTTCTTTTTAATGGCTAGCGGCTCCTTCAATACTGAAATAGTATTGTTCCTTTTGAATTCTCTGTGTTTCCTGGATATTGCTCATTTGGAGTCTGCACTCACGGTTAAACCAAGAATTTTGTTTAAATAAGGCATGTGGGTTTGAAGTAATTCCCTTAGTAAATAAGGGTTTAAATAAATCAATTAATCTGAAGAAAACATTTAGGACAGTAGCTGCAGACTCTTGCCCAAAGAGGGCAGCTCTCAACAAAGTCACCTCAAAAAGCTGCAATCTGCAACACACCAAGGAGTCAAGCTCAGGACTCCAGTAAACATGGACTAGGGCTTTTTGGGATAGATGCAGTGTTTGATGGTGGGACAATGTCAGATGTTGAACACAGGTTGGCCAAAAGAGAAATAGGAAGATAGTCACTGCCCATGTAATCACGTGCTTCCATATTACTGATTAAAGGTAGGAGATCTATTGAAACCAGAAAATAATTGATAACACTGGCACCATTTTGACTAAAAAAAGTAAAGTTCCCATTAGGGTCAACCTGTGACCGCCCATTTACTATTATTAGGTTTCTCTGCATAGCAAATTGGGCCAGGCTTAAGCTGGCAGAGTTAATAACCGAATCCCTAGAAGTTCTAGTGTACCATAGGCAGCTCAAGAAGGGTTATTCAAAATTCCCTATAAGATTTTGAAAGAGAGTATCATCCAGCCCTATTTGTATGTTAAAGTCACTAGCCATAAGAACTGGAATAGTTGGATGGTTGTTTTGATGTCATCAAATAACACTCCAAGACGGGCCCAGTTTTGTACAGTGTTACTTGATCTATATAATACAAACAGAGAATAAAATCAGTGGAAAAGAAATCAGGTTTACTCTGCTAGTGCCAAATCATCATCCAGAAGGAGGTCAATTGAGCTTATGCTTAAAGAAGTGGATATAAAGCAGCTAGTCCTGCACGAGGGCAGTCCACAGATCCTCTGTTGGTTTTGAGTAAAAGAGGAGAAGCCTGGAAGAAAGATCTCATTTATGGCCCAGGTTTCCTGTACAAGGATAATATCAAAGGTCGAAAGAAATGACAGTATATCAGAATCAGTAATTTTGGCTGACCATCCAGCAACATTCCAGCTAAGAAATTTTCAGCAAAATGAGAGTCAATCTTTATCAGGAACAGCTGTAAGAGACATCTCCATAAGCAAGTTAGGATCTGCTGCAGGAGGACGCTCTATTATGGTTGGTTCCAGAGGGACTGGGGCATTACCTTGAGATAAGTCAAGAGTCTTGAGTTGGCTTCTTTATTAAGTAAAGCGTTATATCAACCATGTGTTTGAAATTTGGTTGATGCTCAATTTTAGTAGAAAGGGTAGGTACCCTTAGTTTAGGTGGAAGTATATGGGCCTGTGCTGACTTAATATGAGTAAGGTTGTCTTTAAGGTTCCCTAGCCTCATTATTATATTGTTTTGTTCCTTTGTCAGGAGAATGCGAAAAGAATTAATTAACTTTGTATCCTCCATTTCAAATATATCATCCACTGGGTTACATGGCTGGGGCAGATAGCATGTAGAGTCTGGTGGTAAATTTGATTTACGGTTCATGAAGTTTAGATTCGATTCAGCCGGGTTGGCATTCTTTGAACTAGCTGGAGACAAATCTATTAGAGGCTTATCAACCTTGTGAGACTCAGCCTGGTTTTGGGGAGCAAATTTAGATGATTTTTTAAAGAGGGGCTTAGGAGGGATCTTCGATGAGAGCAAAGGTGCTATTGTTGTTGTGCAAAAAGATTCTTTGGGGTAAATGCCAAATGTCATTAATAGGTCCTGGTTTTCAAGATTCAACGCTGGGATCCAGGGGGAGTAGAAAATAAGGGACAGAAAATATTCTCCTAATAAGCATGGGAATCTATCAAAGTGTTTCAGGTCAATATCCCTTGGATGGCAGTGCAATAAGAATGCTAAGTGCTCTTTAATTTGCCATTTCCCATGCCAGTTTATAACATGCCCCTGATAAGAACGTATGCTTAAACAGATCCTAAAGCTATCAGGAATAAAAATAGAGTGATTAGGATAGTTGGACCTTTGTGCTGTATGCCTTCGAGAGAGTGGGGTTCTGTGCATAGGTCCAGAGAAATTGTTTTCCTGATGAGAACTTTTTGGTACAGGGTCAGAAGAGTTTAAGCGTGAGAGTTGTATTGCCAAAATATCCAATTGGTCATAAATCTTCTGGAGGGTTTTGGAGATAAGGAATGTCTGAGAGGCTAACAGACTTATAGGCCATTTATTCATGGAAGGTTTTGCATCGGAGTTGCCACTCTTTAGATGCACTTTTCCCCCCATCCATATTCTCCAAACTCAACAATAAGCCGCCGTGCAGAGTTTTGAGAATTCAGATGGGGAAAATGTGCATCTAGAGAGTGACAACTCCAATGCAAAACTTTCCATGAATAAATGGCCATAGTGTTATACTGGTCAGCGTTTCCTTTCTCCTCTATGCAAGCTTGGGGCTTGTCAACAATTGAGGGTATTTTAGGGGTAAGAGCAAAACTTGGGCTAAATAGTATACTCTCCTGAACATCAGGGGCAATGGGGTTAGTAGACAGCTCAATTGGCAAATCTTGGAGCACGTTAAACCTATTAGTGGTATTAGTAGGTCTAAAAAAAAATCATCCATCTTACTTTGCTTACTAGAAGGGAGGTTTTCAAAATCAGAATCAGAGGGGAATCCTCTTTTTCTACCCATTTTAGAGGACATGAAGGGTGCCAATGTTATTAATAAAATTAATAATAAAATCTATACTACTAAAAATAAATAAAATTAAAATAAAATAAAGCAAATATATGTGTGTGTTTGTGTGTCTCAAATTTCAAAATTTACAACAATAAAACAATAAAACCAGAGCTCATAAAAGTACAAATAGATAAATGAATAAATAAGTGGACTGTATTTTAAGTGTCTATCTTATATAGATATAAATATAAATATAGAAATATCGGAATATATAAAACACAACAAAACAATAAAACCAGAGCTCAAAAGCACAAATAGATAAATGGATAAATAGGTGCACTATAGTTTAAATGTATATCTGATGTGGGTATAAACAATATCAATTTTGGGAAAAGTAAAGTGTTTTCTAGAAGCTCCCTTCTCCCTTTTCTAGCATCACTACATGATAGCTAATGAGGACTGAAGTAGACTAAGCTCCTATAACTACAAACAGGTTAAAAGAAAAAGTGAAAAATGTATTTTCAATCATATCCTTTTTGGACTCCAACTACTTTTGGGCAACATTGTATTAATACAAAATGCTTTTCTCTTCTATGGAACATAAATGTTATTCTCTTCTATGGATAAATTCGTTATGATAATGAGCTGGGGAATTAAAAAACTTTAAATCTGTTAGAGAAGTAATATTAATTTAGGTATAAATGCAGCAGAAATAACCCAGACAGTTTTATGACCTTATACCCCAAAATGAAGGTGAACGGTAGAATTCTTGCCCTAGGAATAGTGGCAAACACAGCTAACAGATGGAAGAGCTGAATGGAAATTTCAATAAAGTAGGCCACAAAGAAGCATTTGTAAGCACAGGGGTGCTCAATTTAAAAAAAAGAAAGTCTAAAAAATGGAACTCTGTTTTATTTTGATGGAGTGCCAAAACAGTATTGCATTCCTTAAAGAGCAGAATAAAGGATCGAGTTAGACTGGCCTTCTCAACACCTCAGCAAAAGCCCCCATGGGTCTCATTTTGTGGGGATGACTATTTATATGACAGGTAAGGGAATAATTTTGTGGGATTCAGTTACACTAGGCCTCCATGACCTCTAGGTCAAAAGAGCAAATGCAAAAGTGACAATGGGGATAATTGCCTGTTTTGGATAATGTAATACTGATTGAGGGTCAATGATTATAACACCTGAAAGATAAATGAGCTGATGTGAAAAGCTCAACAGAAAGATAGCAAACAGGGAAAACTGTCCATATGCACGAGGCCAGGGCAAATAATACAAAGCATGAAATCCTGCCTTTGAGAGCAGACAAGAGTGTTTCCTGAGTTGAACCTCTAAAACTAAAGGGCTGCCAAGATTTAAAATATGTGAGCTTCTAACACAGTCATAAAATATCAATTCAGTCAAACTGCACAGAACTGCGGGATTAAAACATTATTACTTAACAAGATACCCAATTAATTTCCACGATGCCCTTTGTCTGCCTTTCACAACTTTCTGGGGTCTTCTGAGTGAACCTTCTTTCAGACCTCCCCATTCAACAATTCTGAGTATCAGACTATTTGTAGTTATGCCAAAATAAATAGGTCAATTTACCATAATATATACCCATAATGTATATTTATGCAGTTTGTCTGAGATCTCCCATCACAGATAAATCCTTGAGTAAACTGTATTTTAAAAATTGGTATAGAAGTGTATTTTAACATTTATTAAATTATTGAATCATTCGTTTTCCATTGGTTAATATAAATGCTATTTCTTTATTGGACTACCACACACGGGATTTAATTAAAATCTTAATGTCTGAGATGTAGTACCGCTGTTTCTAGTAGGGTTGCCAGTCACCAGATGGTGGCTGGAGATCTCCTGGAATTACAACTGGTCTCTAGGTTACAGTGCAAGTTAGAGGTGTGCATTTGGCAAAGCTCAACAACAACAACATAGCAGCAATTTAAAGGGAGCAGAAAAGTGGATCCCAAATAATGCTGTTTTTTTTTTTTTTGGTAATTTTTGGGCTGCTTCGGCCCCGCTGTGGCGCAGAGTGGTGCAGTACTGCAGTTGAAAGCTCTGCTCAAGGCCTGCGTTCGATCCCAGCGGAAATTGAGTTCTTAAGGAAGGAAGGAATCGGTCATTACAAGTGTGGGAAAACTTAGTTTTCCATAATTAACAGCAACCTTGCAGTTGACCATGAGGAAGGAAGGAAGCAGACCAGCAGCCATTACTGACAGCAAGTCTAAAAAAGGTAAGTACATTTAAAATTGTCCTGGGGGGCATTTTTGGAGGTAGAGCCCCCAAATTTACTGCATAGCTTGAAGGGACTCTCCTTGCATGACCCCCGAAGTTTGGTGAAGATTGGGTCAGGGGTCCAATTTTATGGTATCCGGAAGGGGTTGCCTCCCCTCCAAAGAGAATCATTGCAAACTTTGCAATGTATCTCTATGGAGGGGGGCGACCCCTTTCGAACCCCATAAAATTGGACCCCCTGATCCAATCTTCCCCAACATTTGGGGTTTGTGCAAGGACAGTCCCTTCAAGCTATGCTGTGAATCTGGGTGCTTTATCTCCAAAAATGACCCCACAGGGCCAAATTTGTTGAAGAAACCCAAAAATAAGACAAATGCCCATATTTACCGGTATGGGTATTCAGCTTGTTTCAGGTTTCCCCCCCCCCCCCCCCAAAAAAAAAATTGGGCCCAATAAACCCAAACCCGAAATTTTCTGAATTTTTTTTTTTTTTTTTTTTTTTGCACAGCCCTAGTCATCACCACCATTTGGGAGCTCTTTTCTGTGACATTGATGGAGCAAAAGGGTTGGATTCAATGCTGTGTTTCTATGGGTGCAACAACAACAGTCCATGATGTGCATATTTCTCAGTTTCCCCCACCTGCAGCAGCCCAAAATGCTCCTCAAATTTCTGCTTCTAGGTCAATGTCCACTGGGAAAGCTGCCAGCTCTTTAACTTCCTAAACAATGTATAAATTATAAAATGGCATAAAGCTTCCCTTTTAAAGAACCTCAGTCTCAAAATTATCTCATTTCTTTAACATCTGGCATGTTAACTAGATCATTTAGCTATTGAGCACAGCTTTGACAGTTAAGATTAACTGCTGAGAGAGAGAAAAAATCACAACCCTTTTCTGTAATGCCAAGCAGCCCGGCCTGCCCATCACACTAAAAGTGTTGGTGAGGTCGCATCTTGTACACTGTTTGGTTAAATCATTGAGGACAGGTCCTGAAAAGCACAGCCACCCTTTAACATAGATTGTTATCTATGTTATCTGCATATGCAGTGTCTAATTATAAATTATGCATACAGTGTCTAAGGCAATGATCCTCTTTATAAATAAAAATATAGTATAACCTAATACTAAGCTAAACCAGGGAGGTTTGGCATTCAGTATACGCTAGTAACTACAGGGGGAATATGGGGAAAATGACCCCTCAGAAATAGATCAAGCCCCCTCCCTGAATTTGCACCTTTCATTTTAAGTCTCTCCCAATCTGGGCTGGCAAGCCCACTGCAAGCTTGCCAGCCAAGGCAGCCACCCCCCACTCTCGATCTGGGCTGGCGAGGCATGGCGCGGCCCAACCAAGTGACATTTATGTCATATCCAGCCCACATAAGAAATGAGTTTGACACCCCTGGTGTAGATGAAAGGGAAAATGTGAAAGCCATTTTTGTCTAGATTACCTAAGAAGGAAAAGGTGAGGGGGAAGCTACAAGTTGGTTGGGACTGTGTCAGTGAACCCCTTATTAACCAAATTCATTATCTGCTGTGTTCCATAATTTTTTTTTCTCCCTGGGCACGTTGCTTCTTCTTCGTTTCTCTCTTCTTTGATGTCCAAGTTGACAAGTGAGAACACTGGGCAGAAAACTGGAACAAGATTTATACTATTTTGGGGCTGCCTCCTCCATTTACAAAAGTAGACAGGGCAATGAAAGGGGGGCAAGAGTAGAAAACTCATAAAGATTTACTCAGCCTGTGAACACCTTTGGAATTCTGACACAGGGTGGTGGGTATAGCCACAACATGGCTGCCATGGGAGGTGGAGCCAGACGCACACACACACAAAGAGGAAATCCAAGTGCAGGGGAGAAAAAGGGTAATTTTAAAAAATACACTAGGAAAAAGGAGTAAAAGAGAGGATAGAACTAACACGGTGGTGGCAGCTGGAACTGATTTTTTTTTAATGTGCAGAGCTCTCCAATGACTTAATATTTATTTATTATTTATTTTAAAAAATTTAATGCCGCCTTTCCACCTGATCAGGGTTCACAAGGCAGCGAACATAAAAACGTTAAAACATTTAAACAAAAATACAGTTAAAATTACTAAAATTGTAAAATTGTTCATTTCTTTGTTTCTTCGTTTCTCTATACTGTGAATGCTTAAGACTTCGTCAATCAGCAATAAAGATTCGGTTCAGTTCAGTTCAAATTATAAAATTTGATTAAAAACATAAACACACAGCCCCAGAACAAGGGCCAATACTATTATTGAGGGTATGCCAGTCAAAACAAAAAGGTTTTCACCTGCTTGCAAAAGACACTGATAGAGATAGTCAAATCTCTTCTGGCAGAAGACGGCCACAGAAGGGGACAGGCGCATCTCCCTGAGGGAGATTCCAAAGTTTTTTGCCACGACGGCGAAGGCCCTTTCTTGGGTCACCACCAATCTAGTCTTGGATGGTGGGGACAACTGAAGCACAACCTCTGAGGATGAACAAAGTGAGTGGGTAGCTTCCTATGGCATAAGGCGGTCCTTAAGATATGTTGGCCCCAGAGCATACAGGGCCTTAAAGGTCAATATCAGCACCTTAAATTGAACCCAGAAGCAAATTGGAAGCCTGTGTAGGTAGACAAGGCTGGAGTGATATGGTCCCTACAACCCACTTCAGTGAACACTTTGGCCGCAGCATTCTGTATCAACTGCGGCTTCTGGACAGTTTTCAAGGGTAACCCCATGTGAAGTGCATTGAAGTAATCTAATCTAAATGTTACCAAAGCATGCGCCACAGTGGCAAGATCTTTTCAAGTTGGAATGGATGGAAGAGATGTTATTCACTAAGTACTTAGCAAAATGATCACAGCAGGCTGCAGAACACTTCACCTCCTCCCGTTGGCCAGAACCCAATAGGCTCTTGACCACAAAGAAGAGTTGTACACTGTGCGGATGCAATGGTGGCAGAAAAATATTGCTTCTTGGCTGCCATCCCCGCCATGGAGTAGGCTTCCAAATGAGCTCTAACCCGTGCCCTGTCAGATTCATCACAAATCTTTGTCCAATAGATGCCCTGCTGGCTCCATCCACTTTCTAAAACCGCTTGGTGAGTGCCAGGAAAGTGAGTCCCCTTGGACACTACATTGGGGTCCCCTGCCTTGCTGCATCAAGGCTGACAGTTACTGAGAAATGATTAAAAATATAGACATTCAAAGGACTAAATGTGTTGCCAATCAATGTTGTTGTTAATCATCTATATCACCCATATATTGTTTTCATAAATAGTCCTATTATGCAAGTACAGTAGTCTTTCCATTCATGCATCAGCCAGTTCTGAAGAATTGTAACACATGTTCTTACCACCATCTTGCAAGGCAAAAGCCCCTAAAGGAAATTTCAACTTAATAAAATATAAACTAAAGTCAGAGACTTTTATTTTTATGGCATGTTCTCTGGGTGTGTCTTAATCCCTTAACTAAGTTGTAATCATACAAATAAAGCCTTTCAATTATCATGATCCTAAGTAGTAATAAAAAGAATAATAAATTACTCTGAGGTCAAAAACTGTCAAACACAAGCAAGATGAAATGCAGAGATGCAGACTGAAGTACAAAAGGCCAAGCACATTTGGAAAAGTTCAGGTATTCTGATTCCAAGTATGCTGCAGTAGGAGATAGCTGC
This sequence comes from Euleptes europaea, assembly GCF_029931775.1. Classification (NCBI taxonomy): domain Eukaryota; kingdom Metazoa; phylum Chordata; class Lepidosauria; order Squamata; family Sphaerodactylidae; genus Euleptes; species Euleptes europaea. The sequence goes on from NC_079319.1 coordinate 81,256,563, forward strand.
TTACTGCTGTTTTATTTAATAAGTCTCCAATATAAATTCCAGCCGCTAAACATGTGATAAGTCCATCTCAGAAACAAGGCATTCTTTTATCTGGGTGGTGTATAACTTGCTTTGACCTTAATTGATGCTACTTCTATTCAAGGCAGAACTGCACCCAACAGAAAATTCACTGAGCCCCAAACTGACTGTGTGTACCAATTGTATGACTAAATTAGCATTAAATTAAAAACCAACTTACAATACCCATTCTCCACTGAAAGTGCAGGGGGAAACCCAGCAACAGCACTTCCTATCCAGTTCTTTACTAGAGTCTAGCTGCACTCAGAAAAATAAAACAATAACAAAGGTGCATTGAATAGGAATGGCAATAATAAGGCAAAGAGAATTTGACAAATATTATTCCTGCTTTCTTGCCCTCTCCCTAGGGCTGCCACCTTAGAGCCAAACTACATATGATGGCATCTTCAAGGGTGCCATGAGGATGCTGTTGTCATTTTAAAGTGATTTTAAAATGCTATGAGGGTCAGATTCTGATCGGGCCCACAAGTGTGTTGTTCTTGTTTCCCCTCTGCACCTTTTCAAATACTGAAACAGCTGTGTGTGTGTGTGTGCGTGCGAGCGTGCATGTGCAGCCGGTTCAGCACCTGATAAGGCATGGGGGGCACCTCCGCCCCTTGTGGCATTTTAAAATCACTTTAAAATGGCATTGGCATTCCTGGGGCAGCCGCATCTAGTCTGGTCTTCCGGATTGGGAAATTCGTGATTTGGGGGCACTGTTTCAGGATGGTGGTGTTTGGGGATGGGAGGGAGAAAGCTCATGTCATGGAGCCAACCCTCTGAAACTGCCATTTCCTCCAAGGGAAATGATCTCTGTAGTCAGGAAATCAGTTGTCTTTCTAGGAGAATTCCAGGCCCCTCCTTGATCTATTCCTCCAATGCACATTTGTTTCTTGCTAGCACATTGCTCCATTCCATAGGATCAGTATTAAACAGGCAGTTATTTCCTAGGTATAGCAATCAGGGCTTATTTCTCTGGGCCCAGCACAAACATGTAGTATAGGTAATTCAATTATATGAGGCATGAAGGAAACATTTCTGTTTTATTGCTGAAATTACATAACTAAGCCATAAGCTTGGAGCAGGAACCTATGGACTTTGGAAAAGTACCTCCATGCTTAGGCCCTGTCAGCAGCAGAATGCTGCAGGAATGTACCCCGTACCAATGTGTCGCAGATTTTCCTGGGGGGGAAGACACCATGCCACAGGAGTTCCCCCAGCAAACTTTTCCCCAAAATGTCATGCCTACCCCACTGTACCAGGGGTTCAAAAAAAGAAGGTTCAAGTTAACAGCATCTAGGCCTCCAACAAAATTTATTCCAACCACCCCCCACCCCCCAGTCAACCAAGATAAATATTAGCACTTAACCTGGAGCTGTAAGATGTTTGTTCAAACCATACATGCCGCAGGAAAACCTCTCAGGTGGGTTTATAACATATTTTGGATAATGTGCAGAAGTAAAATGAATCCCCAGGAATCTCAGATTTTTGGAAAGACTAATCTACCTTTTAGCCAGCCAGTTATACTTGCTTCTTTCTTTTGCTAAGAAAGAAGCAGAAATTCCTTCCAACGTCTGATTCTGGGGTTGCATTTTTATCTCAATGAGAAACCATAATGGAAAGTAAAAAATATCAATTTTCAACCCTAACACATACCTAGCAATATTTTCCACTGTAGACCAGTGTTTCATATATTGGTTTATACGAAAGAAACTAAAACTACACTACAGGTCTAGTTTTATTTATGAAAATTACTACAATTCCTTTCCATGAAAGCATCGAAGGTGGTTATCATATAAGAGATAAAACACAAAAACAAATCTCTTACATTATTAAGATAGGCCCTGCATGTAAAAAAATCAAGTCACATTATGGCACAGTCAATTTGCACTGGTGAACCATACTAGAGGGCTCTGCATGCTGCCTCATAGACTAGGTTCTGTAATTCTTCTACCCCAGTGTCTGATAGGGGGCTATCAGAAACTAGGGGTGAAGCCACTTTGCCAAGGCAAACCCACTCACCTCAGTAAGAATCCCTCACAGCTCCTACCCTCTCCTAATAAGTGGCTGCCACCACCTGCTGGTCTGATGCCAGGAGGAGCATCAAAGAGAGCTGACCTCAGTCAAAACACACAAGTAAAAATCAAGATAGTCTCTTGGTTTCTTAGACAAATGTCAGCTTTATACTAGCACACCTCTGGAGAATTGAACTATGGTGCAGAGACTAATAAAAGCAATGAAACAGAAAGATTTCTAACCTAACTTGGAACTCAACATCTGATCTCCCCTCCCTGTTGGAAGACACAAATAGGTGTAAGAGTACAGAGAAGTACATGATGAGTACAGAGAGTACATGTCACATGGACACATTCCCCCGTCACAAACACAGAAAGAACAGCTCCTTTTCAATTCTCTCTCCCATGGGTGTAAAAAGATCTTAGCCAATTTGGGTCTCGGGTTCTGATAGCCTGGGCTGGCCCGAAATCATTCAGCCAATAGTATATCAGAGAGATGTTTTGAAATGGAGTGTTAGTTTCTGTCCTGAGCCGAGGCCGAGCAGCCCCTGCTCGGTCCGTTTCCACCCCTCCCCACTCAACTGCCTCGTCCCAGGCTGTCCCCACCTCTCCCTACTCACCAACCAGCAGCAAAGGGGTCTCGATCCAAGGAGGGGAACACCGAGAGCTCGGGCCCTCTCACCACCTGTCAGCTGGTGAGAGGTGAGAGAAAAAGGGAAGGGCAGTTGCTCCAGACGCCGGAGCATGCGCATGGGAGACTGGTGAGGTTGGGAGGAATGGGGCCTGTTATGACCTCTGGGGGTGGAAGGGGGGGTTGGGGGAAGGAAGGGGGAGGGGTGACAGAAAAGGGGAGGCTGGGCAGTCCTATGAAGGAACCAAAAGTGTGGAGGCCAAGGAGGCTCCACCTCCCTACTCTGCCTGGCTGGCAAGGAACTGGGTCCCAGATAAAGACCCAACCCACAGGGAGTAACATGACTATGGCAGATCCATTGAACACCTCATTGGCCGTGGAGGCCGGCACCGCCAACCCTGGTGCAACAATGGACTTTGCCCAGTTTAGTCAATGGATAGCAGAATACCAGGAGCGTTGGTTGCAGGAAATGGCCCAGCAACAGCAACACGCACAGGAGGCATTGCTGAAAGGGATGTGCCAGGTAATAAAGGCTGGGAGAGCTACCGATACAGGCCGACCCGCTCAAGGGGGAAGGCCGCATGCCAGCTATCCCCCTGATTAAATTAGGGCCTGAGGATGAGAATGATGGATACTTGGAAGCATTTGAGCATACGGCTGAAGCTGCAGGATGGCCAAGAACATGGGGGGAACATCCTTGGGCCCTAGTTGACGGGGAAGACCAAGCTCCTCTTAGAGCTCCACCCAAGGAGGTTTGCGCTAACTATGACCAGCTAAAGGCAGCTATCCTAGAACAATATGACATATCGGTGGAGATGTACTGTCAAAGGTTTCAGAGCCTATGTATGCTCAAAGATCTGGCCTACCAGTGGCTGAACCCATGCACTGGAGAAGAGAAGGCAATTGTTGAATGGCTCATACTGGAGCAATTAGTGCTGGTACTGCCTGCGTGGGCCCGCGACTGGATCGCATACAATCGTCCGGCAATGGCGATGGAGGCAATCCAAATTCTGGAGAATGTCATGACCTCAGAGTCTCGGGAAACAGAGATGGATCTAAGAGAGACAGCAGGCTGTTGGGGAGTGGAGACCAGACCCATGGAGGACAGGCCGTGGTCTTCTCCGGTTGGTATTGACTGGAATACCCAGGGCCCGTGGCCTACCACCATTAGGCAGGGGAGGCGGGGCACACCCTGAGATTCCAAGGGGCCGAGCACCGAGAAGAGAGCCCAGTGAAGGAAGGGAAGCAGGTAGGCCCGAGTTACACCTGCGGCCAATGGGGCCACTTTCGGTGTGAGTGCCCTCTTATGGAGTGTGATTTTGGGAGGCAAGAAGCCTTGCAAGCAACAGCGACCCCTTTGAGACCACGACCCATGTTGCTAATAGTGGAATTGCAGGGTGCTACCCTGCCAGGACTCATAGACTCGGGGTCATCTCTATCAATGGTCCTCTTGGCTCTAGTGCCACCCAATCTGCTGATCGTCCATACAGCAGTGGTGTCCATAGGAACCTGGAGGCGTACCTGGTGGTGTAGATTTCAATACAGTGGGTGGGCCAAGAACAACTCTTAGAAGTGGCCTGGGTACAGAGCATGCCCTATCCGCTCCTGATAGGGCGAGATGCCCCATGTTTTTCAGACGTTAGGAGCCTTTTAAAAAAGCCCTTTTTCTTATTCTTACTCTGTAAATAGGAAAATAACCCTTTTTTTGTTATGTTTAGCATCTCTTGCTAGCCTAAGCTCATATTGAACTTTAGCTTTCCTAGCACTCTACAAGCACTATTCATTTGTTTATATTCATCTTTGGTTATAAGGCCTTCCTTCCACTTCCTAAATGAGTCTTTTTTATTTCTCAGCTCTTTAAAAAGCTGTTTATGGAGCCACCCTGCCTCTTTAGGCTCCTCCCATTTTTCCTTCTCATAGGAACGGTTTGTGATTGCGCCTTCAGTATTTCATTTTAAGAAACTCCCACCCTTCTTGAACTCCCTTCTCCTTAAGTATTTCTGACCATGGGATTCTACCCAGCATAAATTTAAGTTTGTTAAAATTAGCTCTCCTACAGCCCAACCTACATGTCTGACTACGTACAGTTTTTCCTTTCCCCAAGATTGTAAATTCCAGGATTACATGGTCACTACTACCCAGGGTGCCTACTACTTTAACCTCATCAACTAGTTATTTCCTGTTGGTGAGAATCAAATCTAAGATAGAAGATCCCTTTGTTTCCCTGTCCAGTTTCTGGAAAAGGAAGTTGTCAGCAAGTCAAGTCAGGAATTTATTGGATCTGGCATTTTTAGCAGAGTTGGACTTCCAACAGATATCCGGGTAATTAAAATCTCCCATGACCACCATGTCCCGTCTCTTTGAAAACTTTGTAATCTGGTCTAGGAGTGTCTCATCCAAGTCCTCTGCCTGGTTTGGTGGTCGATAGCAGACCCCCACCATAATATCACAATTATTTCTTGCTCCTTTTATTTTTACCAATAGAGTCTTGACTGTACGTCCTTGCTCAGATTCATGTACTTCTTCACAAGTGTACACATCTTTGACATATAATGCTACTCCTCCCCCTTCCTTATCTGTCTATCACTTTTAAATAAGTTGTACCCCTCAATCTCAATATTCCAATCATGAGTGATATCCCACCAAGTTTCAGTAATGCCTTTTAAGTCAAAATCCCCCTCCTGTATAAGGGCTTCAAGTTCTTCCTGCTTGTTTCCCATACATTAGTGTACAGACATCGAAGTCCATGGTTTATGTGCCCTGAGGTTTTTGTTTCTGAATTTACCTGTGAATTTATGTTTCCTTGCATACATGGCACTTCCTGTAAATCTTTATTGTTCTCATCTCCAGTTATTGTCATCATGCTAGGGTTTAAGTTCTTGTCTCACTCCCCTATATGATTTAGTTTAAAGCCCTCCTTATCAGGTTGGCAAGGTTCTCACCAAACACATTTTTCCCTACCCTCATGAGGTGCAAACCATCTCCCAATAGAAGAGCTTCATCTCAAAAGCGTAAGCCACAGTCCAAAAATCCAAACCTTTCTTGACGACACCACCTGCACAGCCAGTCATTAATTTGTAGTATTGTTCTTTCCCTTACTAAGCCACGACCTTCGACAGGAAGAACTGACGAGGTTCTTCACCTTCTTAACCCAGAGCCGCATAGTCTCTTTTAATACGTTCTGGGTTGTGTCGGGCAATATCATTTGTTCCCACATGAATGAGCAAGAACAGGTAATAACCTGTGGGCTTGATGAGTCTTCCTATCCTTTCTGTCACATCATGGATGCGTGCACCTGATAGACAGCAGACCTCTTGAGAAGACAAGTCCGGTCGGCACACTTTAGACTCTACCCCTCTCAGTGGAGAATCCCCAATCACCAGAACACGCCTCTTCCAAAATTGGGGAGCGGAAAATTGAGTCCTCTCATGCGCAGGAGCCCGAGAAATTTCTTTCAAGCTTTGGTGGGGGGGTAGTCTTTGTTCCAGTGGTCCAGAATCAGTATCTATTGGGAGATCCTGGAACCAATTGCTGAACAACAGAGGATCAGAATGACTCCTGAGTTTCCAGCTCCTGTGGATCACATTCCTCCATGCATCCTTCTCCTGTATTGGTTGTGCCTCCATTTGTTGAGATTCCTTACTCTCCTCCTCCTGTTGCCCCCTAAAGAGTGCTTCACACATTCTGTCCATGAACTCTTCACCTTCTTTTATAAAATGGAGTGTGGACAAGTGTGCCTCAGGTCCCTGTATCTTCTCCTCCAGCAGGGCTACCAACTTACACTTGCTGCAAGTGTAATTATTGTTACCCTCAGGTAAAAATACAAACATGCCACAGACCTTGCATGTTACAGCTTCAGCTCCCTCACTAGCCACACTGCTGTGATCCATTGCTGAAGTTGTTCAGTGTCTTTCCTGCACTTACTTTTGTTTCTTTGAAAATGCATGCCGTTTCCTTCCTTTGTGTACTTCTATTTTATGGTTTCTCTCTATATACATAATTAGAAGGGCAAGAAGCCACGTGGGTCACAGATTCAAGCAGTGAGTTGAGTCCTGTGGAATCATGGGTAGAGCTAATTGATAGCATTGGTCTTTGCTGCTTCGCCGCACTTCTCTGTGCCCCCAAGAGCTGCCTCTGAGGGACAGGGTCCCTTGGGAACAGCATGGGAAGCTGCACCAGAATCGGGCGTTGGCAGAAATTTCCTCCCACCTCTTGCACAAATATCCCAGAAAGAGGTGGAGAGCAAGTACAGCTGATTTCCCTCCTCCTGACTGCAGCTCCTTGAGCTGCCTTCCACACTTTTTCTAAAGGTCACTTAACCCTCAGGAGAGGCTTTTCAGGGCTGCAGCAGGAAGGAAGGGAGAAAGGGCAAAAATGCCTTCCACAAACTCACCATATTTATGGTTTTAGAGGATCCAACCCACTGTATTTTCCTGAGCATTCAAACCAGTGCCCTCACTGGAAATCATCATGCCTACATTGAATCTCAGTGAGTTTGGGAACATGGTAAATTCTATCCTCTGGATTCATTAGGACAGAATGGACCACAAGTTCCTTTTAGTCAGCACCATTTATCCAGTCACTGCAAGGGGTTAAAAATTAGATCATCTACTAAGAGAAAGTTTTTAACTCAAATAGTCCATTTCATATTAAAGCATTCCATTCCAATCAACTAGGGATGAAATCAGAGGGGAAAGCTGCCACTTCCTATCCCTGTAATTGTCATTAGCCATACTGTATGCATGTGAGGAACCTGTTGCTAGCAGCACAAGAACGACATGGAGACATCCTCATTGTTGCATAGTATAAGGCAGTACTATTATGTGAGGCACAAGAAATATCAACATGCCAGAATAAAACCTTTGAATGACTGAAGGAAAAGTTTTTGCTCAGTGCAAAGCAAGATCATTAATGGAAAAAGGAAGACAAATTAAAAGGGAAGTTAGTAAAGAGAAACATTCTCATTTTCTAAATATGTACACATGTACAAGGCAACATTTCTTAAAGTCGTATGTTGAAAGTATGCATTTTTCCAAGCTATTTCATTCTCACTACACCAGTGTGACATAGTGGTTAAGAGCAGTGGACTCTAATCTGGAGAACTGAGTATGATTCCCCACTCCTCCACATGAAGCCTGCTGGGTGACCTTGGGCTAGTCACAGTTCTCTCAGAACTCTCTCAGCCCCACCTACCTCACAAGTCTGTTGTGGGAAGGGGAAGGGAAGATGATTGTAAGCCACTTTGAGACTCCTTAAAGGTAGACAAAAGTGGGGTATAAAAACAAACTCTTCTTTTTCTCATATATTTTTGTTTCCAAGAATTATGCTGTTAAAACATTTTCCTTGTCTAGCATAATTTTCTATAAAGTTTCTCTGCATTCTAAGGTCATGTGCATGGGGAACAGGAAAAATGAAAGTTTAGCAGTGGAACATGCTACTCTTCTGGCTAGGAGAATGGCCTTAGCAATTTCTACCCTACAGTGAATCACAGAGATTATAGCAAAAAACTAAGTGTGCTGGAGGATGGAGGCACAGGAAGGGGAGGCATTCATCTGAATGAACTCACTATTACCTTTTTTATTCTAAATACATCTCTCCCCCCCCCCCCGATACTGTCTGAATTTGAAACATCTAATTTAATCCACTGAAGGGTCCAGTCTTCCTTTTATTTCCTGTCTGTACTGGAGAGTCGCCTGTTTCAATTAGGACTTTCTCCAGCTCCTACATTTTTCGTGCTCCAGCTGGCTCAAAGTGCACTTCCTTGGAAGGTAAAATGCACTAACTGTGCTGATCGGAGACTGATAGCTGGTAAGCCACAATATTTAATAGCTGAACTGATAAGAAGAGGGCTTTCAGCAATACACATACACAAACTGTTTTTGAACCTAAACAAAAGGATATTATATTGATGAATGTTCAATTAAGCTTTATTTTAAAAAACAACAATACCAACACAGAACTGCAAAATGCTTACATAAATTCAATCTTCTAGGGTGAATATCGTTTATTTCCATGTATGGGTGTTTAATTGTGTGTATTTCAGATAGTTACTGCTGATTTGGGACTACCACAGGCCAATTATTTCACTGAACAGGATTACGGGATTGATAAGGAATTGTAGCAAAACCATGGTCTGCTAAAAATAAATTTGTGTTCATTTCAAAAATGTCTCTCCATGCTGTAAACACTATCCCATATATTTTTTCTGTTTTATGAAAACCACAAATCTTTTCTTTCCTGCCCTCTTACTCACAGCCAGTTTAATTACAGCTTAATCTCTTTCAGTAAGCACCCTTTGAGCTCTTGTTGTCCAAGTAGTGTATTATCAAGACTAGAACTACCATTTACTATAGATGGCAGAGGCTCCTTTCAGGAAGGCTAGCAAGCAGTGTGGAGGAAGCCTCAGTCATTATAGTATGAAAAGAGAAGCCCAACTCATTGCTGGACTTCAGAGATACTAGACAAAAGCTAGTTGTAACGGGTGGCAAATAAATCCACCTGAGGGAATCCCCACCTCTGGAAAAACCACCATAGGTATCGGGGATTTAAAGATCATTCATGTATGGGTGACACCTGCCTGCTCAAAGAGTCTGCGGTGACGTTGTCCTTGCCTGCAATGTGGATTGCAGTAAGGGAAGAATTGTGCCTGATGGCCCACTGCCAGAGGAGAGTAGCCTCGGCACACAGGGATAGTGATCCCATGCCACCCTGCTTGTTGATGTAGTACATCGCAACAACGTTGTCGGTGGTGATCAGTATATTCTTCCCCGTCATGACAGCTGAAAAAGAGACAAGAGCGTTTTTAACTGCTCTAATCTCAAGTAAATTAATGTGAAGTTTAGACTCCTCTATAGACCAGTGACCCCAAACCTGCATGGAATTGCTAGATGCACCCCCATCCTGAGAGGGATGCATCTGTGTATACTGTAACATGTATTGTGGATGCACCCAAGGGGGTGCCCCTGAGCAAATTGTCCACAACAGTCCACCACTGCAGGGAGCGGAGAACCAACCTTGGTATTGACAACTTTCATCCCTGAGGGTCGACGTTCAACTTAAAATGGCGTAAGAACCAGTTTTGTAATGTACGCTTGTGGAATCTAGTGTAAGGAATGACGACAGTGGTTGAGGCCATTAACCCCAAGAGCTTCTGAATTAAAATTGCTTTTTGAAACCTCTTAGCGTAGAACTTCTGCACTAATGCTTGTATAGCTAAAAAATGTTGCTTGGGTAAAAAGGCTCTATGCACATTAGCATCCACTACCACCCCTATAAACTCGATAACCTGAACTGACACCAATTGAGATTTCTCAGTATTAATAAGCAAACCCAGATCCTTTAGAGTGTTGCAGGCGAGGGATACTTGGGCTTCTAGTTGGTCAGCATTCTGGGCCACAAACAACCAATCATCAAGATATGGGAAGTCTGCGCAACCCCTTGTTGTGAGGAAGGCCACTACTGCTGACATGCATTTCGTAAATACACGCGATGCCGTAGCCAACCCGAATGGGAGCACATTATAGTGGTAGTTATCACCATTATGTTCAAATCTGAGATACTTTCTATGGGCGTGATGGATAGCCACATGAAAATACGCATCCTTTAAATCAAGGATGGCAAACTAAATGTCCCCTGATAGAAGAGGAAGTATGTCCGTCAGAGAAAACATGCGAAATCTAGGTACATGTAAAAACTTGTTGCGAGCCCTAAGGTCTAATATTGGTCGCTGCCCTCCTCCCTTTTTCTGGATCAGGAAATAGCTTGAGTAGAAACCTACATCTGATACAGGGGTGTTTAGTTTTTAAATAGCACCCTTGTCCAGCAGATTTCCAATTTCTTCTGCTAAGAGGGGGGAACCCCCCCCCAGAACATGGAGGAGGACCCGAGGAAAATACCTCTGCTTATAGCCACCTGATGGTTGAGCAGTTAAGCCTAATGATTTGGTGTTGAGCTTGCTCTTTCACATCCTCTCGAGGATGGGGTCGGTTTCCTTGCAGAATAAATATTTCCCCTCTAAGAGGAGATCTTCTATGTGCACCCTGGTGTCTGCAGGAAGGGCGGAATTGCGTAACCAAGCATGACGGCGGAGTACCACCACCAATGCTATGGTACAATTGGCACTATTTGCTGTGTGGAGAACGGCATCCAATTGCTGTTTACCTATTCTGGAACCCTCAGCTAGTATGTTTTTGCTAAAAGCATTTTTATCTTCAGGTAAAAATTCTAAGCATTGGGCAATCTGATCCCATAAAAAAAAAAAAAAACCTGATAGCGGCTCACCACCACTGAAAAATTGGATACCCTCAAGGTCAGCGCACCTGATGAGTTCACCTTCCTTCCCAATACATCTAATTTTCTCCCTTCTTTATCACTGGGGGACGAACGACTACCTCCCTTGAATTGGGATGGTAACGCCTCAATAACCATAGAGTTAGGAATGGGGTGGTGAAATAAAAACTCAGCCCCTTCTGGAATAATCTTATATAGGTTGGCTTAGATGTAGATGGCTTAGTCCATACTGCTGATGCCATATCTTTAAAACCCTGAATAAGAGGAAGGGCTATAGGACCCATTTCAGCCCCATACAAAACTTCCATAATTGGGTCAGAAGCTCTGGAGTCCAGTTGAGAATACGGAATGTCCAGGACTTTTGCCATTTGGACCAATTGGTCTGAGTACAGCTTGATGTCAACTGGCAGTGAGATCGGTGAGGGATCCTCCACCCCTTCTTCCGGAGAAGGCATTGAAGACCTATCAGAGTCTTCTTCTTTGGAGCCGAAGTCTTCGGCGTCGGGAACCAATGACTCAGCATAAGATGTCTCAGGCATCTCTGGGCACTGAGTCGACGTCATGGGCGCTGGTGCTTGTCTCTTTCAACCTCGAGGATAATACTCTGGAGGCATTTCCCAATAAGGCATATAAGTTGGTGGGTCACAAGGCCAGGTTAATGCCATGGGTAAGTAAACTGGTCTCGGTGCCCCGAATGGTAAGATCTGTGTCTTTTACTTGGAAGCGCTGACAGCTTGCCAACTTCCCTCTCTGGGGAAGAGAGTCCCTCTCTCATTTGTGGTGATGCAGCTTGGGATTCTGAGTCTGAGTCTGAAGGTGCTCGTCATCGAGCTGCACTCCTTGACGTCAACACTGCATGACTTCAAGGAGATTTATAGCTTTGGCGAACTGTACGACTCCTCCCTCGCTTGCGCACGGGAAGAGAGCAGACTGAGGGATGCTCTTTCTGTCAGTATCGATGACCAATGCCTGAGCTCAACATAGAGAAGGTGAGTTTTGTCCTGCGATTTTGGGCAGGACAGGGACTCACTTTTATCCTTAGCTTTCTTTGATTTTTCTTGCTAATCTTTTGATTTCTTTTTCTCCACATTTGTGAAACAAAGCCACCTGAGACGAATAACACCTCCAACAATGATTGAATAGTTGTGAAGTGGTTTTGCTTTGATTGAGAGCACATTCTCCCTCCATGGTAGTGAAAGGAGAACTGAGGGAAGGAGCGCTCCCCCTCCCCTTTCTAAGTGACCGTTTAGTGGGAAAACAGTTGCTTGCGGTGCGAGGGAGAGGGGAGCGGGAGCACACGGAAGCTTCGAGAAGCTTGGAAAAAATTCCTCCGCGCCCAGAATGCCCCAGCGCAGTCCCATGCGTTACTGAACAGAAGACACAATGATGAACCAGTGGTAATTCTGGAATTTCTCCTGGTGAGTATGGCAGTGTCTAACTGGAACATCAACCTATAGATTTTTGGACACCACAACAGGTACCTCAACTACATTGTCTGCAGACGATGGCGAGGTCTGTTCCCTCAAAGAGGGTGATGGTGTCCTCAGCTTATTTAAAGTGCCTGGCAAAGAAGACCAGCATTGAGCGATCAGGCTTCGGCTCTGAGATGGTGACGAGCTTCTCCATTGAAGAACCAGCCCATGCATCTCGCTGGACTCACTCCGACATCGAGGTGACTAGCTTCGGCCCCAAACCAGAGGTGACTGAAATAAATCCAGATATGGGGTTTGATGGTGAGGGTTCCACTCTCTCAACATTGGAGGCACCGCTGAGCCGATGCTCACAGCGATTGCCTCCAAGATGGAGCCTTCTCCGAAGAAGAGGGAGGAGACCTTGGCTGTTTGGAGCTCTTCTGACCTTTTGCCTCCAAGGACGTTGATTTGACCTTCTTTTTTGCTTTCTTAGGTGGAGGTTTGGAGGTGGCCCTTTGCTCAGAGGTTACTGGGGCTGACTTGGCGGCTGAAAGGGACACCAGCACCAACACCACAGAAGGTGTACAATCCTTTTTAGCTTTTGCTTCATCCCTTTCAGTTTCCAGGGACTTTCCCCATAGAGCAGCCTTTAATTGCGCAGCCCGTTCCTGTTTAACCTTGGGGGTTAAGAGCCCCCGTGCGTTACATGTTGAGGGGATATGGCCCTCTCCCAAACGCATTAATCACTCAGAATGGCCATCGTTCTGGGTCATTTTCGTGCTGCAACTTTGGCACTTTTTAAACAGCACTCCTTTCTTTTTACTCTCCATTCCTTCTATGTCAGAACAATGACTATCTCATTTTACTTCAAATGAAACAACAATACTTCCTCTCTCCACAGAGGCAGAAAGAGAAGCGCTCCCCCTTCCTTTCTGTCTCGTGACTGTTTGGGCAGGAAAAAACTCCAGCGCGAGGCTGGAGGGGAGGGGAAACACTCCAGAGAACCGCTCTTTCTGGAATCTTAAAGTCTGTCTCTGCATCTGGCCTGAGCATGAATAGTCCTATGTGGGACTGCACAGAAGCCACAAAGATGAACCTCTTGTTTTCATTTAAAGAACAAGTATCTAGCTCTTAAGGGCTGGTTGGAAATTGAATAAATAATAATACCTGGTAAAATGTCAGAAACCTATGGTGGCAAACATAACCTTATAAACTGGCAAGATGAAAAAAACTGGGACTGAAGTTTTTTTTTTAAGTGGTTACATCTATATAGCATTGTTAAAGATACTAGGGATAGTAGTCAACTGAAACTGCCTAGCATACTTAAAAATCAAACAGACAGAAGTATGATCAGTTGCTAGCAGATGATCATTCCTCCTTAGGGAAATTCTTCTCATACTTGAAGAACCTTAGCTGTAAGCAATACTTCTATGATCTACAAGATGTTATCAATTTAACAAGTACATCATAAAACATCTAATAACAGTGTACGAAAACAGTAACAACTCATTACATTACCTCTCCCCCAATTGTTTTTCCTCTATTCTCTTTGCCTTCCATTTTCTTGAGGTTATTTTTAAATCACCTGAGACATTAACATTTTCTTCACTGCTTGGCTGTACTAAATGCCATGCCTCATAAACCAGGGGTTTAAATCTTTGCAGAATAAATGAAATTCATTTATTTGTCAGCTCCTCCCACTACCTCACGTTTTCACTCTAAATGCCTGGTTACAACCAACTCATGAGCATAAACGCAACTGAATAAATGAAACTATGATGTAAGTGTAAAATATTAGTGTCCAGACATGCAAGATGTATGTAGGTATTATGAAGCCTCCACAGCTGTAGAAGCCTGGAGCTCATGCAGTGCCGCAGGTTTAACAGGATCCATTACCAGTAAGAAGTTTTATTTGCTTAATAAATTACATTCAAAAGCACAATAGCCTAGGCTTTAAGCCGTAAAATTGCCAAAATTTGTCAGTAACTGCTTTCTGGTTATAAATAGTCAAATAATGTACAGCTCATTAGATTTTTGATTCTCTAAGGAATTCTTCCTAGCCATTACTCAGAAAACATAAAAAGGAACTCTAGATGACATTTTACAGAGGTTATAAATTGCTATATGGAGATGACATGGGATAAATCTGTAGGCAGGGTGAGGGCCACAGTAAAACTAAATGCATAAATCAGAGTTAGTGCAACATGTGGGCGTTCTGAAACAATCCCAAAATCACAGAATTAACTGCAGCAAATGTAAGCTTATTGAGAGGGGAAAAGACATAGACAAACTTATTCAAATTAACTAACACTGGTGATATATGCAATAATTAAAATTCTCAGTAATTTAAATCAACTATGGCAAATTTTATTATTGATATGTACTATTTTATCCGTTCTGTTGTTTCTCCAGAGAACTCAAGATACTATACATTGTGCACTCCTCCCATTTTCACAACAATGTGAGGCAAGATTGAGAAATGGAGACGACCTCAAAGTCTCCCCAGTTTTGGTCCAACATACTATTTGTTACAACACACTGACTTTTTTTTGTTAAGAATATATAGGCTGCAATCCTAGGAACACTTTCCTGGAAATGAGCACCATTGACTAAAATGGAAGTTGCTTCTGAACAGACATGCTTAGCATTGCTCCCATAATTATAATAATATTCTCCTTATCAGTGCTGTGGAGCTGACTCCATGTAAAAGTTGCACGACCCTCATAGTGATGTCTGATGCCAGGCACAGTTTTTAAAAAAATATTCCAGAAAGTTCATACAACTGCTACACAAATATCTGTACCTAAGCATCGATTCTGTACCTCTCCCCCACCCCCAGTGCTAGGCCAGGCCCCTTTGTGCAGCAGCCAGCACCAGGCCCAGATGCATGGTGCCAGGCTGAGTAGAACAGTGGTCTTATATCGGGGAGGCGGGGGGGGGGGGCTCAGTTGCATGGAGGCTGCTACCAGGTAAGGCCCAATAGTGTTGGTAGTGAGTTTCCATGGTCACCACCAGGCCTGCCCTAGCCAGTCCTCCTCCAGCAGGGGACATGCCAGGGGAGGGGATGGGAACCCTTTAGGGTTGGAGAGAAATCCTCCCAACTGTCCATAGCTCCATTTAAAAAAAAAAAAAAAAGTATTTACATTATTTATAGTCTGCCTTTTTCACTTGGACTCAAGGCGGATTACACAGTCAATACAATCAACAGAGTGGGGTATTCAATAAATAGTACAATACGATTAGGGTTGTAGAACCAATCAAAAATCTAAATACAGAACTAAAGCAACACATAAGTCTTAACATGATACATTAAATGATGCAAAAATTATATAGTAGGACCCTAGTTTCAGCAAGCTAAACATAGTAGTATAGGCCACAGTCCTTAATCATTTCAGTAACATTGTGAATCATTTATTGTCTGTGTAGAAAAGCCCTCTTGAATAATTCAGTTTCGCATAGTTTGTGGAAAGCCAGGAGAATGGTAGCCTTCGTGACCACCTGAGGCAGGCCATTCCATAAAGTAGGGGCCACAATGGAAAAGGCACATGTATGGGCAGTTGTTCATTTTGCCCATTTGCAGGTTGGCACCTGCAGAAGACTTTGCTCAGATGGTCATAGCGGTGCACAGGAGGAGAGGCTATGACTTAATGACTGATTTATAATAGATATGAAGGGTTTGTTGATGTGGTCCTTACATGATTTTAGAAGCCAGGATGGCCAACGAACCAGGGTACAAGTAGTGGCCTTCACCGATCCCAGTATCTTATCAACATCCATCACAGAAACTGAATCAAAACAATACATAAATAAACCAGGTGGTGTATTAGGTCTTTCTTCCGGTGTGCCTGTGTTACAACTGACATCCAGATCAAGGTGTATTCTCAATATTTTGTTAGCAAAAAACTTGGCAAAATATCACAGTTAATTGTTTCTTCATGAGACAACGAAGTTTCAGATTTTGGAGTCAGCAGTTGCTGAGTTACCTTGAACAACTGGGATGGTTGTGAACTAGCTGATGCTATATTTGCAGAGTAATAACATTTCTTTCCTGCCATCACTGCTGCTTCATAGGTCTTCCATTGGGCTCTACCGTATAATCTATCAGATTGGGTATGAGGTCACTGCCAGGGTTTTCCAGATGACTCCTGGCCCTCTTCAGGTCACCCAGTGCCCTGGCAAACCAGGGGGCCCATTTATGCCCCAGGGGTAGGGGTGGTCATGAAAGGGGCAACCTTGTTGATAGCTTCAAGGAGCTTCAAATTCCACGGCAGTCTTAGCTTAGCATGTATTTGGAATCCTAAAATTCCCCAGAGCATTCTGGAATCCAGTAGGATTCATGAGCCTCCATGGGCTGATCATTTTGCAGATCTATGTATCATATACTCTCTGATGTGGTTTGTAATTAGATATATGATAAAATGTTCTATTCCACTAACCGCAAACATATCCCAGCATTAGAATTTAAAGGGGGGGAAAGGACTTTCTTTAATTATTGAGGTTGCACAACCATAACTGACCTTGGCCCAGCTTATCTTATGTGCACAGGATCTGGTATCAGGTTGCAAAACTCCAGGAGAACTTTCGATGAGGTGTTTTGTACATTCAGCAGAGGCAAGCCTGGAGCTGCTACCAACGGTACATTCAACAGAAAGCAGAAGCTAATCACAGTTTGAAAAGTTAACCTGTGTGATACATCTCTTATTACATTCACACTTATTATATTAATGTTCAACCCACCCTCCAAAATGCTTGGAGCAGTGTCTACTGTAGAATTCTTACAATGTATCTTCAAAAGAGCTCTATGAGGTAGGCCAGGGTGAAAGACAGAGACAGACCTGAGGTTACCTAGTACACTCAAACGCACTTGATCTCAAGTTTCCCTGAGCTAGGTTAGATACTCTGTCCAAAAAATACACTTTATATTTTTCGTGTGGATGCTTAAAACATCTAAAACATTCAACTACAAATTGTAGTGGTTAAGTGGCCCTTGGAGACAATTTTATTGAAATCAATGG
Organism: Euleptes europaea; assembly: GCF_029931775.1. Classification (NCBI taxonomy): domain Eukaryota; kingdom Metazoa; phylum Chordata; class Lepidosauria; order Squamata; family Sphaerodactylidae; genus Euleptes; species Euleptes europaea. The sequence continues at coordinate 81,273,982 of NC_079319.1, forward strand.
AATTGAGGCATTACTTTAGGGAACGCTGTTCCATAGTAGTTATATTATTTGTAGCAAAAAGTTGTCTAGAAACTGAACTTCCTTGAACATGAGTCTCTGGGCATGGGAATTGTTCCCTGTATCTTATCTTCTGATACCAGATAAGTAGTTTGGAAACATCTCAGATATGAAAAATGGATTTTTAATTCACAAACATGTAATTAATGAAGGTTTTGGTCAGCCTGTTTTAAATATATTTGGCCTCTATCCACCTGTGAATCAATCTACTAAAGAATCCAGTTATTATGTCAACTAGCATTTATTAAGCTTCTGTTCTCCTAAAACCAACGCTAGTCTATGCAAATTTTAAAAAAATCAGACTAGGGTGTGTGTGTTCAGTTTTCAGCTATGAAAATTAAAGTTGGCCTTATGTAAGTTTGTTTCTTACTGTCAGGTCATAGCATGTTTCCTATACTGCAGAAAACTACGTTCTTGGTGACCCTTCCTTTTCTCAACAGAAGTTCTCTTGCAATCAGAGATAAGTACTGGAGTACAACCAAGAGATCTTTAAGACAATTATTTCATTATAATGCTGAACTCAACTTGAATTTCTAATTCATTGAATCGTAGAGTTGGAAGGGGCTATACAGGCCATCTAGTCCAACCCCCACCTAACTATCCTTGGGTCCAGTCCACAGTCCTCTAGTTTACCCATCAAAACATCATGGGGAACCCTGTCAAAAGCTTTACTGAAATCTAGGTAAACAACATCAACTGCATTCCCTCAATGCAGTAAGCTCATCACTCGATCAAAGAAGGAAACAAGGTTGGTCTGGTAGAACCTGTTGGGGACAAATCCATGCTGACTTCCCCAGATCGCCAAGTTGTCTTTCAGATTCTCGCAGATTGATCTCTTTAATATCTGCTCCAGTATCTTCCCTGGGACAGAGGTCAAACTGACTGGCCTGTAGTTTCCTGGGTCATCTCTCCTCCCTTTTTTGAAAATTGGGGTAACATTCACCCTCCTCTAGTCTTGTGTCACATCTCCTGTCCTCCAAAAGGTCTGGAAGATGATGGACAAAGGCTCTGCAAGCTCTCCATCCTTCTCTCTTTCTTCAGATTCCTCTTAAAGACCCACCTTTTCCACAAACCCTTACTTTAACCTTTTAGTCTACTGAACCCAATATAAATTAAGGATAATGATTGTTAACTTTCAGCATATTCATTTCATTGGTACCTACCCTCACTTCTCCCTTTCCATTCCTCTCTATTCTCCCTCTATTGTCTCCCAAACTGTCAACATTTTGGACTGGAAACTCCTTGGGGCAAAATCTTGTCTGGTTTGTTTATACTCCTCTGTGGAGTGCTGTCTGCATAATAGCACTGTATCGATAATTAGAAATAGTAAAACGGATAACCAGCTTCAGTCTCTCCCCTCCCTTCTCCTTAGTCTCTTCCTTCCTCCTTTAGTTTTATGTCTCTTCAGGGCTTTTTCTGTTACTCTCTTATGCTGGCTATGTGTATAATGAAGAAGCTGACAAGACATTTTACAGCAGATGACTGAAACCTTCTGTTACTCTGTGGGGCTTCTTTGGGACATTTCTTTGAAATCAGAGTCTTCTTCAACAAGTATAGCTTGTAAAAAGAATCTTGAAAAAAAACATGCTGCCCATGTAAATTTCTGCTTCAACAGGATATGATCTTAAATTTGATAGCACCCCATATTTGTTATTCATTCAAGAGAAAAATTTTCACTAAAAACATTAGCTGCATTTTCTCCCATTCTCTCTCTTTTTCTCTCTCTCACACACGCAGAACTAAATTTATCAGCAATAATGCTAGACCTAAGCAGAAGTTGTAAGTTCAAAGTTAGTTTTACCATGTCACTGTTTAATTTTGATTCTAAATTTTAATACTGGATTTTAGTTCACCATGGCTTCTGGTTACATTTCAGTTTAGTCTGTCAATTGCTTTATTTGCTTTTTTGGTGTTTTGTTAAGATGCATGTTTTTGAATTCTTGTTGCAAGTTGGTGTTTTTGATTTCCTTTTGTAAATTGTATTTACAGAACTAGTGAAAGGTGGAACATACATAAATCAACTTATCAAACTATTCAACAAAAGGAAAAAATAATGTTCTGTGATTAAGAATGGGATGCTTCTTAAAAAATTCATTAGGTCTGAGGAACTGAACTGTACCAGGCAACAAAGGGAGCAAGTTATTTTCTCAAATTGAGGCTTCAGTGTATGTAATACCGCAAGATGTGTACATGATGTGTTTATAGCAATTGGTCAAAAATGGTTAAGGTTCATGAATGCTGGAGAGGCAGACAGGTCAGAGAGGTGTAAACCCAGCAAGAAAGTCAAGCCAATAAAAAAAAATAGTACCATAGATGGAGGAATTATAGGCAACATGAAGCAACATGAATAGTTGATATAGATATCAATGCCACTAAAGTATAGTTTATTATTGTGTTTTTTACTGCTAACTATATTAACTCTGGTCTCCATTTTCTTTTTTTAATCTCACAGTAAATGGGATATGTTGAATACTAAAATAATATTACTGACTTGTAAAAACTTTCATTTTGAATAATCTTGGTGCAATCTTATCAAATTACATAAATTTATGCTGAGCTATCTACCAAGATATTGCTTTGTGATATATACCGGAAACTAAGCAGGATCTGATGGGAGACCACCAAGGATTCAGGGTCACGATGCAGAGGCAAACCATCTCTGAACATCTCTTGCTTTGAAAACCCTATGGGATCACCCATAAGTCAGCTGTGACTGGTCAGCACTTTCCACTTTCCAATAATTTGGGTTCCATTAATCTGAACTGCATACATGGAAACTGTTATGTTTCATACAATTTGTGTAACTGGATTGGACTTAATAGCCGAGCATAACTCAACATGGGCAATTCTTGTCTTTTACTTCTCTCAAAAAGGATAGTATCTCCGTTAGCAAAAGATTACATAATTTACTTTATGATGGAAGAGGGTGAGGGGGAAGTCATATTATTGATAAATTGTATTAATATATATATATTTACTATAATTATACAATTGAAAAAACAATAAAAATTATTTTTTAAAAAAAAGATAGTATCTAATAAAACAAGATAACAAGTAACATAAAGATGGATTTCTTTATGAGAAATAGCATTCAATGATATTTATTTCTCAGTTAGTAGTTTGCATCTACAAATCTTTAAAAATGTCTGGTGTAAGCAAGTACAGAGCGATCAGACAAAACTTTCCAGCAAACTTGCATAATAAAACTAACCCCTTAGGGATAGTAACATCCTTTTGCTAAGAAGGTTGATTCTGTATCTGAGCTTCCTTAAATTCATAGTCTAACATGTTGCTCTGCAAAAAGGAAACAGTATCCAACTTTGGCTAGCCTAAATAGAGAGCCAACAATTTTTAATTTGCAAGGGAACCCCATTTCCTGTTGTTCATATTAATTTTCCTTTTGGCAATGTCATTGTCTATCGTAAGCAAGAAGAAAACACAACAATAACTAGACAATTAAGAGAAATGCCTTAGATTCAGGAATTAATAGTATGGATTGAGCTGCCTTTCCAAGCAGCCTGACTACCTACGGTTATCAATTTTACTCAAAGGGTCAAAATAAATGAGGAATAAATGGGGCACCGCCTCTCTCCCTAGGCTCTGCCACGACATCTTTGCTCATGTCAGTAGGGGTTTCTGCAGGTGCTGACCTGCAAATGGGCAAATGGTCAACTGTCCATACATGTGCTTTCTCCAGTGTGGCACCGGCCTTGTGGAATGGCCTGCCCAAGGAGGTCAGGAAAGCTCCTACTCTCATGGCTTTTCACAAACAATACAACTGGAACTATTCAAGAGGGCTTTTCTGTGCAGGTAATAGGGTTGCACTGTACAAAATAGTTCCCAAACGTAGTTGGATAATATGATTAGGGACTGTGGCGTATACTGCTGTGTATAGCTTACTGTAAGTAGGATCCTGCTATGTAAATCTTTTACCACAGGTAGCCCATTCCTGAAGGGGGGGTAGATCCATGGTGGCCAGAAGTGGCGCAGCCACACTGCCTCCACAGAAGCTTCCCAGCTGTTGAAAAGGCGCATTTCCAGTTTTAAAAAAGAGCGAAAATGTCCCCATTCAAACAATAGGGCAATAACTCCCCATGCCAGTATAGGCTTTCCCTTCTGGAAAAGCCCTGCGAGCATGGCCACACTGGCAGCGGGGGCTGGCAGAGCTCCACTGCTCCCAGCGTGTTTGCCCCCGTGCCTGCGTAGGTGCCACCTCATGATAAGGTGGCACCTATGCAGAAAGAAGGTAACGCCGGCTCCTAAGGAGCTTCACCCCCCTTCAGGATTGCAGTGATAATGTGTCATGTTAGTACTTATGATATGCTTCAGTTCTTTCTAGTGGTTCCAGGTTTCTAAAATCCTAATGTATTGGTTATTGAATGTCCCATTTTGTTGATTATACTGACTCTTTATGTGTAATCTGCTTTGAGTCTGTCCCGAGACGCGACATCTAGGTGCGCCTCCAGGACTCCAGCCACCCCCATGTCCCCTCTCGCACTTACTGAGTGGGAGGGTCAGGCCGGGGGAGAGCTGGAAGGCTGGGAGGAGAAGGAAGACAAAACACAACAGCAGGGCTGCGACCAGGGCCTGTGCTGTGAGAGACAGCCCCGATGTTCCTGGCCTCCCCAAGAGGCACAGCCACGTCCCAGCTGGGAGGCGGGTGAAGGCAGAGGTCGGGGAAGACAAACGGGTGCAGCTGGAAGGAGGGGGGCAGGAGCAGAACGGCCGCAGAGAGAGTGGGCGCGGTGTGTGCTGGGTCTCCCCGCTCAACAGCTGAGCGGCGGAGAGACCAAGAAGACCCAGAAGTGCAGGGAGGAGCCAGGAGGACTTGAAGGAAGGTCCCTCCTTTATGGGCTCCGGTGGGCGGGGGATGTTGGGTTCAGGGCGGGGCAAGGGCAGGCCCTGTGCTATAAATGGCTGGCACCAGGGGAGGCCGAGGAGGAAGGCTACAGCTAGTGGTTATCCAGCGCTACAGGTAACCACATAGCCACTGAGAGGGCGGAGGGGCAACCTTCCTCCAACTCAGATTCTGAGGCCTGTGAGACTGGTGCTGTGGCCAGACCAGGGACAGTGGAAGGGCGTGGGGGTTCTGCCCAGATGTAGGCACCTCACAGAGTCCCTGTGAGAAAGGCAGACTATAAATAATGTAAATAAATAAATAAATTGTCAAAAAATATATTTATTTTAAAGTACCTACTACCCCAAACTGTGGGCATTTTCCATTGCAGAGAGTTGAAGAACAAACATACCTCAAGAGAATAGATGTTTTGGCAGTGAAATCTGGTAACCAAGAATAAGGCCGAAGGGAATGCCAAACAAATACAGATACAGATGAACAAATTAGGCATATGAACTCACAATCATATTAAACAACAGCATGGCAAACTGCCATTTCTTATTTAGGCACATCTCATGATTTTTGGACTGTCAGAGACCAAGCCAAAATGAAATTTACATCATCCCACCCAGCTCCCAGGTGTAGCAGGCAGTTTACAACTGATATAAACATGCAATATAAAAATCATCCAATAAATTGGATTTTGAGTACATTTCAAATTGAAAAATATGTTATAAAGTTAAAAAACTAAACCAATCAAGCCCATTTTAATTGTTTTATAAAAATGTATTTCAAAACAACTTTGCCTTGCCAATGAAACCGAAGTCGGAGGCGAACCCTTGTATGTAAAAATTAGGGTGGGGCCGGTCTCTCGGATTGGCTGGAGCAAGTGGGAGAGAGCGGGAGGGGTGAGGATGCTGCTTTTGGGGATCTCCAGTGACAGGCAGAGGTGGCTGGGGGAGCGTGGCCAGGGTGAGAAGCGAGGCAGGCAGAAGCTCCCTTCGGCTCCGGGCTTGTGGGTGGGGCCTGTGTTTGGAAGGGAGGTGGGAGGAAAGGAGCGGGAGCATCCTCTGTACGTGCCTCCTTCGCCCGCGGCTGAGGGCAACTCAGTTGGTAGCGGGGACAGGTAATTGGGGTGGGAGGGAGAGCTCGTGGATGCGCGACCCCAAAGCAAGGGGGGCACTGTGGGAGGCATGCTCTCCGATATGGTGTTGTGGGTGCATGAGAGCGTCAGAAGGCAGGACTGACATGTAATATTGAGGATGGTGCCGAGTTGTTTTCTGTTACCCAAGAAGGTCGGACCAGAATCAACAGGTTGAAATTAAATCAAAAGAGTTTCCGTCTAGACATTAGGAAGAATTTTCTAACAGTTAGAGCGGTTCCTCAGTGGAACAGGCTTCCTTGGGAGGTGGTAAGCTCTTCTTCCCTGGAGGTTTTTAAGAAGAGGTTAGATGGCCATCTTTCAGCAATGCTGATTCTGTGATCTTAGGCAGATGATAAGAGGATGGACATCTTGGCCATCTTCTGGTCACTAGGTGTGGGGGGGAGGTAGTTGTGAATTTCCTGCATTGTGCAGGGGGTTGGACTTGATAACCCTGGTGGTCCCTTCAACTCTATGATTCTCTGACCCTGCTTAGCTTCCGAGATCAGGCTGTACCATGCTGCCTTCCCTCCCTTTTTCCATTACAGTAATATAAATAATACTCCTGTTTCAGTTATTGGGAAGATGATGTTGGAACAGCTGATAAAAACTATACATTTTCATCTATCAGAGATAGTTCCTAAACTGATCTAACTTCCACTTTTAACTCAATTGACTTCTGCAATGGCAACAATTTCAGTGCCTCAATTAGTAACAGAATGGACATTTTGAACAAAATACAGCTTTTTGTACCTCGCACTTAGTTTAAGTGTCTAATTTATGAATTATGGAAACAAGCAAATTTGTCAGCGTCATTGTTTTCCCTTGACTAGTAGATTATACCTATGTGGCCTGTCTTCTTGGAAACATGACCTATACCTGCTGCAGTCTCTTTACGTTTGTTGCTCACCATAATTTAAGCACATGTGAATTACTTGGTTCATGAAGCATCATAAGAGTATAAGAAAAGCCATGCTGGATCAGATCAAGGCCCATCAAGTCCAGCAGTCTGTTCACACAGTGGCTAACCAGGTGCCTCCAGGAAGCCCACAAACAAGACCACTACAGCAGCATCCTACCTATGTTCCACAGCACCTAATATAATGGGCATGCTCCTCTGAAGCTGTAGAGAATAGGTACGCATCATGAGTAGTATTCATTTAGACTAGTAGCCATAGATAGCCCTATCCTCCATGAACATGTCCACTCCCCTCTTCAAGCCTTCCAAGTTGGTAGCCATCACCACATCCTGGGGCAGGGAGTACCACAATTTAACTATGCATTGTGTGAAGAAATACTTCCATTTATTTGCATTGAATCTCTCACCCTCCAGCTTCAGCAAATGACTCCACATTCTGGTATTATGAGAGAGGGAGAAAAGCTTCTTCCTGTCCACTCTCTCCATACCATGCACAATTTTATAGACTTCTATCATATCTCCCCTTAACCACCTTCTTTCTAAGCTAAACAGCCCTAAGTGTTTCAACTGCTCCTCATAGGTCAGTTGCTCTAGCCCACTGATCATTTTGGTTGCTCTTTTCTGCACCTTTTCAAGCTCTGTGATATCCTCTTTTAGGTGTGGTGACTGTACACAGTATTCCAAGTGTGGTCTCACCATAGATTTGTACAAGGGCAGTATGATAGCAGTTTTATACTTTATTCCTTGTCTAATTATGGCCAGTATGGAATTTGCCTTTGTTACAGCAGCAGCACACTGGGTTGACATCTTCATCGAGCTATCCACTACTACCCCAAATCCCTTTCTTGGTCTGCCACTGCCAGCACAGATCCCATCAGTGTATATGTGAAGTTGGGATTTTTTTGCCCCAATATGCATCAGTTCACACTTGCTCACATTGTGTCTCATTTGCCATTTTAATGCCCACTTCTACAGTTTGCAGAGATCCTTTTGGAGCTCTTCACAGTCCGTTTTTGTTTTAACCACCCTAATTGGTTTAGTGTCATCTGCAAAGTTGGCCACCTTGCTGTTCACCCCCAGCTCTAGGTCATTGATGAACAGGTTGAAAAGCACCGATCTCAGCACATATCCCCGAGGGACTCCACTGCTCACATCCCTCCATTTTGAGAACTGACCATTTATTCCTACTCATCAGCTGTTGATAAGGAGGCAAAATTTGCTGCTGCTGATTTTGTTATGGTCCTGTACCTAGAGGCCATATAGAAGCCTATAGGAACATATGGAGCAGATGACTAGTCAGCAACAGCTGTCTGAAACAGTACCTAATGGTGTTGTATAATGCTATATTGGATTTTAAGGTTTAATATGAAAGAATTATATTGGAATGTTGAAAATATATTCATTTTGATCGTGTTCTTTAGGAGATGAGAATGCTGGTAAAATCAACCATTATAAATGTATAACAAAGACACAAACTGACTGTTTAGTATATGTGGCTATGATCAGCAAATGATCTACTGGAAAAGGAACTCCTTATATGGTAGTAGCCAGAAAAACTGCCACAGGAAACATACAGTAGTTATGCGCAGACTCAGAGTGCATTTCTCAGATCAGATTAGTTAAAGTTGGAAAAAAAATCTGATCTTGAAAATGTATAAAAGAAAAGGCTTCCTAGCCTAAAGTTAGAGCTTCCAGATCTCCAACCTTTGCGTAGGTTGGATGCTCATGCATCTCTCCGTCCCTTGCGTGGGATGTAAGCTCTCAGACCTTGATCCTTGCGTCCTCATGGACTAGAGGAACTTAGATCTTTCCAAGTCTTTCCAAGTCTTTGAGTAGACATGGAAGTTCTAAGAGCTTCCTAGCTCCCTTCATATAGATCTCTCCATCCTCTGTATAGAGGCACTGAGATCTCCTTAATCCTTACATGGATTGAGGAGTTTTCACTAAGATCTATTAAGTCCTTACATGGGTTGAGAATACAGGCCCTTAGAGATCTACCCATCCTTAGCATAGACTGGGGACTCTCAGATCTCGCCAGTCCTAATGGACTGGAGAGTTTCACAGATGACATGACTGGGTAAAGTATGCCTGATTATTCTTATGATATTCTAGATACTTTGAATTAAGATACTTTTAACTAAATCAGATCTTATTTACTGAACTAACCATTTTATAGATTTCTGTAACTGTTGTATTTTCTAAATGAAATGTTTTTACTGTTTTAAGGTTTGAGACTCTCATATAAGGTAAAATAGAGATTTTTTAAGATTGCTTGCAACATGAACATGTTTAAGACTCATAATGTCTGAACTTTTGTAACATTTAAAGACTTTGTAACCATCTACATATATACATAGTACATTATGTTAAGACTGTACATACATACACATATTTTACATATTTTCAAAGTTATTCAATAAAAAGCTTACTCTTGTAAGAAAGCAGTTGAGTCCTGCTTATTAGGTGTCTAACTGAATAAGATCACATACTTCTTCTCAGGAAGGGGGCGATTCTAAGAGCATAGGCACTGAAATGCACTGACCCACTTCAATTTCTGATGATTTTGGAAAAGGTGGACATTGATGGAATATGTGTGACTCAGGATGCTGTTTCAGACCTTTTTTGTGCACTAGAAAAAGTTAACATTGGTTTGGAGAGGAGCAGGGTAGATGAGATAATTGCAAACCAGTCTGTTCAGATCACCAAATTTGTAAAATTCAGCAAGGTGCTCTGTTACATAGTCTACAATACTTCCACAGGCTTTTTGTCTGGGGGAGGGAGGGAAAGAGGGACAGAGAGAGAGAGAAATAGGACAAAAATGGGCCTTCATCAGGGCAGTCCATTCCAATCCAATCCAGTGTAGGATAATATACTGTATTGTTCTGTGTATAAGACGCCCCCATGTATAAGATGACCCCTATTTTTTTACCCCAAAATTAAGAAATCAGCTGGTTCTCCAGGCCCTCCCCACCCATCAGCTGTCTGGTGGGGTGGGCGGTGACCACCCAAAGGCCGGACACTGGCCAGCCAGGGCAATCGGGCTCTTCCCTGCCCGCTCTTTTCCCCGCCTGTCAGCTGACGGGCGGGGAAGACAGCAGGGACCTTCGGAAGTCTGGCCGCTGGCCGGCCAGGGCAACGGGGCTCTTCCCCGCCCGTCAGCTGATGGCCAGGAAAGAGAGCGGGGACCTTTGGAAGGCTGGCAACCGGCCGGCCAGGGTGACCAGGCTCTTCCCTGCCCGCACTCTTCCCTGCCCCTCAGCTGACCTAGGCCTCTGCAACACTCCTCAACTCACTGCGTGACCACCAGAACCAGTGGTGGGATGTGCCGTACCTGCAGAGCTGGCACAGGGCACAGGCCAGCACGACAGGAGCAGCAAGGGGCCACAAGACATTGCTGGCGCCCGCATATGCGAGTCCTGCAGCAGAGCATCTGTGCGGGCAGGCCTTGCACCCCCTTGGGCAGCCAGGCGTACTGACACTGGCAGCCTGACCACCAAGGAGCCGGAAGCAGTTAGGGTGGGCCGCTCTGAGGCTCACTGCATCACCCTGAACCTCGCCACCAAACAGCTGACTGTCAGCAGGGCGACAGCAGGGCTGCGATGCACAGCAAGGCCCGGCCTGGGAGGAGTCCTTGAGAGAGGGAGGCAAGGAGGGCCAGCAGATGGCGGGGCCCTATATAGGCTCTCAGAGGCGGGACCAGGGCGGAGCTTGAGAGGAGCTAGGGAGGGGTCAGAACAGTTCCTCAGCATATAAACAGGGGCATGCTGAGACCAAGGAATATTTGCTTCCTGGCTGGCCTAAGACTCACACTAAGGCCAAGCTGGCAGCCACGAAGGAGGAAGAGAGCTCTGACTCCCCCTCTGACTGGTCTGAGGCCAAAGAGGTGCCCCTAAGTCGGGCCAGCAGGGGAAAGGCACCCCAGGAATGACCCCCGTGGGACAGCGCCATCACAATAAGCACTAGTGAATTATTCATCCTGTTCCTGAGTGCTGCTGCATGGGAAAGGGGGGGGTCCCACGTCCTTAGCCAGAAGGTGTTGCAAGGTGGCAGAAACAAAGAAAATGCTAGTTCCATGCCATGCAGGGTTCTGAGTGAGCTGCGTGGTGCACACCAGGCAGGGCTACCTGCTCAACGACTGTGTACCTACATTGTGCTGAAGAACCAGCCTCTGGTGCCTCCTTATGATGCTTGTACTCAGCCATGGAAGCTAGTAGTCTGTCAACAAACCTCCACTGTGTGGGGCTTATATTGGGTATCTCATGATCTGAGTTTGGAATAGAGATTAGTGAGTGTTCTACATCTATAAATGTTGAGGTCCCAGAGCTTTTTACAGGCAGGAAGAGAATAAGAGTGTGCAACATCAGCCCTTGTAATTGGCTACTAGTAAGCAGCCTCTCAATTGGCCAGGCCAGGAATCAATGTGAACCATTCTGCCCTTGCATGATTAACAAAGCCACATCTTCTCCTTGCTGTACTACAAGTTCCAGTAAGCCCTTGATGCACTTTTATTCAAAAGTAAAAGTAAAAATAATTTTAACCAGATTAATGCTTTATTCTTCAATCTTATGGAGACAACTATTACATGCCCTACTTAAATAAATAGGCCTACATATTTCTGCACAATACAGAGAAAAACAAACCCAAAAAGGAATGTGCCAGTTAGCTAGCAATATTATTGATAAGGTTGCCAACTTTGGGTTGGTAAATACCTGGAGATTTGGGGGGCAGAGCCGGGGAGGGTGAGGTTTGGGGAGTGACCTCAGCAGGGTACAACGCCATAGAGTCCACCCTCCAAAGCAGCCATTTTCTCCAGGGAAACTGATCTTGATTGCCTGGAGATCAGTTGTAATAGTGGGAGATCGCCAGGTGCCACGTGGAAATTGGCAACTTTAATTATTGACCATGCCTTTCATGTACTCAAAGTTACAGAACATAAGGGAAAAAGAAAAGCAAGAGAGTAGCACAACAGTGCTTGAAGCAGGAGGAAACGGACTTGAGATGAATGAAAGGCCACAGTGGGAAAACCACATATTTTTATTAAGGACAAAAAATAGTTTATATAAACTATGGGAGATTTTGTGAGAAAATAAAAGGGGTAATTGTTCACATTCCAAACATTATGATATATAAACTGAATAGCCATCTCCCATGAATAGCCCAGCTGTTAACAATTTTTTTTAAAAAAAAAAAGATAATAAGCAAGCTTCAAGCCAAGCAATGGTTTTCCAGTGACTGATATTAGAAAACATTGGTCAAAATATAGTTGTGACATAATAAACTTGAAAAAGTGAAATTCAGACATGCCTGTGTTTTCTAAGGAGAGGCAGTTTATACCCCAATTAGGAAGAAAGCCCTTTCAGAATTCTGCTCCAGCCGATTCTCAGAGAATCTCCCAAAAAAGCCTGTTCTACAGGCACATCTGTTTCCAGTGTGATGTTGGTATGTAAACTATTGTCTATTGGAAATGTGTTGTGCTAACGTTTGCCAGGGTTAAAGAGTAGGTCAATTTGATCAAGGAGCTAAATTTAGCTTCTGTGTGTTTTCCTGAAAAGAAAAAATAATAATGTGAAGCTCTTTGTTTTCTTTCAAATTCACTTCTCAGGTTTCGTTCAGCTATAAAAACTATCCTAAAACTGAAAGTTCTGAAAACTATTTTTTCCTGTTGGTGTGAAATAATAAGAATTGAATCTGTGGATAAATATAAAGATTTATGCCACATGATATTTATCAATAAAAGGAGTTGTAAAGCATATGTTAACATAAAATGTTTGGTCCAGGGGATCTTTGAAGGAAAATCAGATAAGCTGGAAAGAAAATCTCACTCTACTCTGCTTTTAATATTTTATTTCAGCTGATGATATAAACTTTGTTAGTGAAAGGTATAGAAAATTCAAGAGTTCATTTTGCACTCTCCCTGTTGGATCAGATCTTAACGTTTTTATTTGCCCTATATTATTTCAAACCATATACAGTCAAAATTAAGAATCCATATAATGTCTACACGAGCTGAATGAAGCTTACGCAAAAGGACTTTCCTGCCTCCCTTTCCTACTGTGCCCTTTCTTCAAATTCTGCTCCTGGAGGTCAGGGGATCCTCATAAGCCCCTGAGGGGGGTGAAGAATGAGCCCATAATGGGATGAACAAAAATTACCCTGGCTTCTACCAACGGAAGGGACCTTCTGTTACCATGTGCTATGAAACCAGAACCTTTGGATCAAACTCACTATTTTCAATTATACTAGAATACAAAGGATATAAAATATACATTGTTCAATGCTACGATCTTGCACAATTATGCATGCATCAGTCTAGGATTTCTTTGTATATTATCTCTTTCACAGATGGGAGTAAAATATTTCTCATACAAGTGTAGGACATAGCCACTTCTTAACAATCAGGAAAAAATATTTTGGATAGGAGGAAGATTTCTTACAATACAAAGATTTATATTTAAAGTCAATTGTGATGCACATACAGATCATGTGATGTCCCTGTATAATTTGACATGTGTAAGTATTCTAATAGAAACAACCATAAAGCAAAGGTCCTTTGGAACAGAATCTGAACATGATAGGCAAAGCAACAGAGATAAGTGGATGTTTAGTTCCTTTAAGTATTCTATACTTTTAAAGGGGAAAAGGTTACTGAAAATAAAAAGTGCTCTTTAAAATGAACCTAGGTTCATCATGTTTAATCAGCCTTTCGTCATCTAAACTGCCATAAAACTGTAAGTCTAGAAAACAACTAATTACAGAGCCTTTAAAAAAGTTACAAGGATACATCACCGTCAGACTTCTACTCTGATATGTGTTTCCTTTCTTGCATTTAATATTTAATATTTGCATTTAAACAAACGGCACACTACAAATTGTGCTTTTAAATATTGAATTTTAATTTTAAAATATATAGGGATATGATTTTAAAATGGTGTCAGCTTTTATTGTTCTCTGCACTCCTTTCCAGTTGCCACCGCTGGCATGATACAAGCACAAGCTGATTACCTTTTAAGGTCTGCTGGAGAAGAATGGAAAGGAGAAAATAATCCCTTCCTAAACCGAACAACAATGCTTCACATAATAATGCAGCCCAGTCCATATATCTCATGGTGGCAAGTGCAGCAGGAAGTCCTCAGCCTTAAAGACCATAGGAGCTATTCTGAGATTTTATTACACCAGGGGTGGATTTCTTATAGACACGGCTCTTAAACTTTATACCACTAAGGTCATTTATTGTATGGCATTGAAATATGGGGGTGGAAAGAACAAATTTTATCCAACTTGGAAATTACTCAGAATATGTTCGTGCGGCGCATCTTGGCTTTGCCAAAAGGAACACCAGCGGCCCTTATGAGGGCAGAACTTGGCCTCCCGTCAATTAAAGTTCATACTCCTGAAAATACTGACAAAATATAACTTAAAAAAAATTATCCCATTCAAATATTGTGTCTTCCCAAGTAAAGTGTTAAGGCCACACAAGGAAGGAAGTCTTCAGCCTCTGCAGTCCATTAACAGTGATGAGTGAAGTCACTGTCAGTTTCTTCACACTAGTCTTTCTGGATGCTTCCACAAAGGACGGGAAACTGTCGGCGCCACTAGGCCTCTGCTAAGGTCACTCTACAGCTGAACATATGAAATGTTATGCCATGAGAAGGAATGAATTAGAAGAGGGGTGACTTGAACCCTCACATACATTAATCATCAGGTCAAGAGACCTGCGATGGGTTTAACGGCCAATGGCTGCTGGTGACGGTGACTCCTCCGAAAAGAGAATTTAGCAAAATAGCATTAGAAGCATCAAATGTCTTCCTCCCCACTTTCTCAGGCATGGAAAGCTCATCTAGGAATGTCAGGATAAAACATGAGTGCTGTTAGTTGTACTTAGAGACAAGGAGGAGTGATTCACTGTTTCATGGCACAAGTGGAGGAGGAGGAGGGTGCAATAAAAATTTTTACAAGGTGAGATGTATACTCTGAAAGCAGCACAAGATTACAAAGCCCTTTCTGTCTCCCCCCCCCCTCTTAATTCCCAAAGGGAACAGAAAGTGTTCTAATTAAACAGTAAATTACTTAAAGTAAAGAGGGATGTATGCTTATGCTCATGATATGAAAACGAATTTAACACACAAATATTTGTTCATCTTAAAAAAAGTGCAAACCAAAATCATCAAAAAGTTTTTAAAATCTATAACTGGAAAGGCCTTGAAGCAAAGCATTTAAATTATTTCCTAGAACTCAAATTGACTTAAAAAAACAATGATCATTTCTGAAAACAAAATATTTATTTTTTGCATATTTTCTCAAAAATTTAACTATAAACATAGAAATTAAAAAAATAGTTTTAAAAGTAAAATGTAGTTTTATTTAATATTTATTATTATAAATATTACCATCCTATTTACTTCTTTTGCAGCCCATTCCTGAGGGGAGGGGCTGCGCTGGTGGCTGGAGGCAACGCAGCGGCGCTGCCCCCAAAGGAGGATTCACCCCCCCCAAGGCAGAAAGCTGTAATTACTTGCGAGCCCTGTGGAACCTCTCCATAGTGTTCCTAGGCATACAGAGACCCAATTCAGATCACAACCTTAACACACTGGGAGAAGAGAGCTAACCCTCCTCCCCCTGTGCTATTTTCCCAACACAACCAAATCCTGGGGAGTAGCTGTCTGCTCTATTGAAGAAAATTAATTGTAGCCCTATCAATACACATGCAACTCCCAGTAGTTTGCTGGAGCTGCTTCAGGTTGGGAAAAAAGCCCAAAGGGTCTAAAGCCCTTCTCTTGGCATGCCACAATCCCAATCTGACTTTTATTTATACTGAGGCATTCAGAACAAATAGCATGATTTGGATCCTAGTCCATTTTGCTGGTGCTGATGCATTTCCCTGTTACAAGAAGCATTCCATGGGTGAAAACAGTGATCATGAAAACAGAAGACACAATCTCATTGATTAACCAGATTTTTCCAGAAGATATAACAGCCTTATTTCACCATTGTTTGACCACAAGTTATTTCCTATGGGATCAAGAATTTTATGAACAGATTGATGGAGTAGCTATGGGAAGTCCACTCAGTCCAGTAATAGCAAATTTTTACATGGAATATTTTGAAAAGACAGCATTAGAATCGGCACCTTACAAACCTACAGTCTGGTTCAGATTCGTAGATGATACGTTTACCATTTGGAGCCATGGTGAAGAAAAATTAATTCTAATTAATTAATTCTAAACCATCTTAATAATATCCATCCAAACATTCAGTTTACCATGGAAAAGGAAATTGAGGGTAAACTCCCATTTCTTGATACCCTTGTCATCCGTAAAACAAACTTTCAGTTAGGTCACAAGGTCTACCGGAAACCAACTCACACAGATCGCTACTTACACAAAAACTCCAACCACCACCCCCGACAGAAAAGAGGAATAATCAAAACATTAATGGACCGTGCAAGACGGATCTGTGAACCACAGTTTCTCAAGGAAGAAATTAATCATCTAGATCACGCACTGCTAGCAAACGGCTATTCCAAGAATGAAATCAGAAGGGCCATTAAACCAAACAAAAATCACAAAACTCAGGAAAAACAGTCTCCCATAGGAAAGGTATTCTTGCCATTTATTAAAGGAGTCACTGATAGGATGGAGAAACTTTTGAAAAAACATAACCTACAAACAGTGTTTAAACCCGCCAAGAAAATACAACAAATGCTACGATCAGCAAAAGACAAAAGAGACCCCCTCACCTCTGCAGGAGTATATCGTATACCTTGCAGCTGTGGAGAAGTTTACATCGGGACCACAAAACGCAGCATACAAACAAGGATAAAAGAACATGAAAGATACTGCAGACTTGGCCAACCTGAGAAATCAGCAGTGGCTGAACATGGACTGACCCAAACAGGACACAGGGTCTTATTCCAAGACACTGAAAGACTGGACAATTCTACCAACTATTTTGTCAGATTGCACAGAGAAGCCATTGAAATTCATAAACATCAACACAACTTTAACAGAAAAGAGGAGAGTTTAAGAATGAATAAGGCTTGGCTTCCTGCCCTGAAAAACCTCCAGACTAACAAAAGCTACAGTCAACAATAGCCATGCAGATTTCACACATTACCAGATCATTTCAGGATACAATGCTTCCATATTAACATACCACACTCTCATTAGTACATTATCTTGATACTTACAGGACAATGATTAGCACATTACGTCTGCAGGACAGTACTCAGCTCAAACCCAACCCCTCTCTGACTCTTCCTACACACTTGACACTGAGAGACACTGTCCTTCAGTGTTACTACTCTGAAGATGCCTGCCACAGCAGCTGGCGAAACGTCAGGAAAGAAAATTCCAAGACCACGGTTACACAGCCCGGATAACCTACAAGAACCAATGAACTCTGACCGTGAAAGCCTTCGACACTACTCAGGATTGTTCCCCAAAAGTACTGCAATTGCAAAGTTTCCTCCCATATATCTTTAATTTACTCAGAGGAGTTGCTATCATCATATAATAATATTGACAAACATTTTATAGCAGAATAAGTTTTAACACTAATTCACATTTTGTCATAGTGCTTCTGACAGAAATATTCCACTAGACCTATGTTAGGAAGTACGTAGTCTGATGATTCTGACAAAAGAATCACTATTGCACCACCCTAAATAATATGTCTACAAATAGAATTATACTACCATCTTTATACAAGACATAGATTCCAGTAAGATCTTGAGTTACCTATATTTAAAAATTGTCTGACATATGCTATTCAACTCTTTTAAGATGAAGTATGAGAAATCTGTTAGATGAGCCCCAAATTCATATTGTTTCTCTGATTTTTTTTTCTTTATATATTTAAATACTTGGATTTGGAGATATCCATGTCAGAGTGCATAAGACTAGAGCAAATATCCACCTCATTAGCTAGTCATTTTTATTTCCGCTTTGATTTACTTCATCTTCCTGATGTGTATGGGGCTAGAAGAAAACCATGTACTTTAATTTTGTGACATGTTCAGGCTGGTTTTTATGATGATAATAATCTGTCACATTTTAAAATTAGTAAAAACGTTTTGTATGTTTTGAATGCTAAAACCATTAGTAAAATACAGAGTACTGGCATTTGAGCACTCTGCACTTGAGCACTCTGCATTTGAGCACAAGCACGACAGGAAGATCAGAAAATGTCAAGGTGAGCAACCTTATGTGGTTAATGCTGAGAGGAAATATAATTTATGAGATAAGGGGCTTTTCCGCACACTCAATTTTCTCCTGATTTCTTTGGCAGTCGATTTACAAACATAGGAATAGGTTTGGGCATGGTCTTTCTGCACATCTGCCCTCCCTCTACATTTTACAGTTGTAGAGTCAGTTGTAGAGTCGCCCTTCTCCGGGAGCTCTCCTGGCCTCCTGCTTCCGCCCTGCTCTGCCCACCTCCCTCGCAGTCCCTGTCCTTCACCCTGCACTCCTCCCCCTGAGGTGGCTATCCCCTCTCACGGCCTGCCCATCCCATCCCCATTCTGTGCCCAACCCATCCATTCTCCACCCAGCAAAATCCCTCCCCCAGATGTTGCCCTGCGAGCTCGGCAAGCCCTGGCTGGCCTCAGGCTGCGCCGTTGCGTCCCTGCCCCGCCGCGCTGCTCCTCGGCCTCTCACTATTTTTGAAACTTCTGCCTTTTTCTTGGTGGCAACCGCTGCCGCGAAGCCCCTTAGGAGGCCTCCTGGCTGTGCCATTGCTGCACCCCAGCCAGCCGCCGTGGCCCACCTGCAGCCTCAAGAATGGGTTGTTAAGGTATTTTGTAACCTAGAAAGCTATAACTGTTGATTCCATAAGTATATAAGTTCTTATGGAGCCAAAATTGGCACAAAATGTACTCTTTTGAATTACAACTGATTTCTAGAAAACAAACATCAGTTCCCCTGGAGAAAATTGCTGCTTTGGAGAGTGGACTCTATGACATTATACCCCACTGAGGTCCCTCCCATCCCCAAACTCTGCCATCCCCAGGCTCCCTTCCCAAATCTCCAAGAATTTCTCAGTTTGAAGTTGGCAATCCTATTTTGAATGCATGTGCTGATCGTTCTTTCCTGGATGTTCCTCCCTCCAAAATCTTGGTGTTAAATGCATATTAGCAGCAAATTACTACTCACTAGTTCTTTATCTGGATTCACTGAGAAACTATCTAGAGCACCAACAGAATTTTACACAGGTAGGAGACAGCTTCAGCAAGGAAAAAGCTTTTGTTAGAACACAAATACCCCTTATTTTATCAATAAAGTATAAAGATAAACATTTAAAATGAGACATACTTTTCCCCACTATGCTGTTTTTTTTTAATATCTCTGGTGTTGGCACAAAGGAAGGGGAAGGGAAGAAGAAACCATGAATAGAAGTAATTGTGGCCTTATCTACATGCTTGAAACCACTGACTCAGTCTCAGCCCAGAGGCAACCTGTACTTGAATTCAACAGTGTAGGGAGTCCTAAGTAGGGGTCTGAAAAAAAAATCGGTAAATTTCGGGTTTGGATTTATTTGGCCAAATTCTTTTCAGTAAACTGCAAATAAGCCGAATACCCATACTGATAAAAATGGGAATTCAGCTTGTTTTCAGGATTCCTGAAAAAATTCAGCCCGGGGGGAGCGTCATTTTTCCAATTTTATGGGGTCCGGAAGGGATCACCCCCTCCTCCATAGAGAATCATTACAAAGTTTGCAATGATTCTCTATGGAGGAGGGGAGGCAACCCCTTCTAGACTCCATAAAATCAGACCCCTGACCTAATCTTCATCAAACTTTGGGATTCATGCAAGGAGAGTCCCTTCAAGCTATGCTGTGAATTTGGGGGCTCTAATGCCCTGACCTGGATGGCCCAGGCTAGCCTGATCTCGTCAGATCTCAGAAGCAAAGCAGGGTCAGCCCTGGTTAGTATTTGGATGGGAGACCACCAAGGAAGACCAGGGTTGCTGTGCAGAGGAAGGAACTGGCAAACCACCTCTGTTAGTCTCTTGCCATGAAAACCCCCCCAAAAGGGGTCACCATAAGTCGGCTGCGTCTTGACGTCACTTCAAACACACACACAACTCCAAAAATGCCCCCCCCCCCCAAGCCTGGGAAAAGCTAAACCGGAAAAAGACAAATTTTATACGGCTTTTTCTGGGAATTGCCTATTTGGCTTCAGCTTTCTCCCCAGGTTTGAGCATTTGGTAAACCCGAACCTGAAATTTACTGAAATGGCTAATTTGGGGTTTATTTTTGGTTCAGGTTTATTGATATACACAAGCCTAGTTCTGAGACTGCGCTTGCAGCAGTGAGGCAGAAGACACTCTGCCCATTTATTTACCTGTTCCAGAAGAGGGGAACTTACTGCTTATATGTTCAAAGATTTATTTATTCATTTAGGTATTTATATAAGACTTAACTGCTATTTCTGCACAAGAACTCTGTACTATGGATGCAATGAATGAGCTTTGGTGAGTTACTTGCTACTGAGTCTCTGTGATCTTCATCCATGAAAAGGGATCAATGACTTTAAAACAGAATAAACACAACTCTGTGTTTGTTTGTATGACTGACACTGATGCTTTTTGTAGCTAAGTGCTTACATGCAACTTTAATGCTTGCTTTCTGATTGTGCCACACCTGAATGTGGACTGTACTGCTTCCACTACTATCTGTCAGGCTTGCAGACTCCACTCACAGCCCCAGAAAAAGTCCTTATTTTCATCGTGTTGGAGGGTAGAATATATTAAAATTAAAAGCAACAACTTGTTTGGTCTCTGAATAAATATATACTGAGGAAGGTAGGAGAGCTCATAAAAATAGCAATCAAAAATATTAAAAAGCTACATAAACTTATCTTTCCACACTTATCTTTGTAAAATATACATTCCCTCCAATAAATTTCAACTGGCATTGCTAGTAAACCACTCATTCCCACTACAGCCATTCTTCAATTTATAATGGAAGACACTTAAATGACAAATCTCCCACACAAAGTTACATTTTCTGTAGAAAGGAAAAACTGCAGTGGAAAAGGTAATGAAGAAAAATTATTCATGGACAGGGATGTAATTAAATCCAGCTGCTACTACATGTTATCTGTTGATAAGATGCTCTTAAGTTTATGTTCTAGAAAGTTTGGTAAGCTTTAGAATCCAAATGCAGTAAAACTCCAAATCAACTCTCTACAGTTCCATTGCAATCCTATGCAGAGTTACTCAGAGTTACTCAATGCAGGCAAAAAACAAAAAGGAATTGGTGCAAGGCAGAAGTATTTAATATTTGAACTGCCCCTACATGTTTCGCATATGCTTCCTCAGGGGGATCTTTCTTAACTCAAATGTCCCAAGCAAGCAATGAAAGAATGATGAATCCTAATCCTGCTACAGCCAGTATCTTAATTATACAAGTGTTTAGGTTCCAGTTATGGACAGTGCTGAAGTCTATGTTGTAAGCGATAAGTCTTCTGGAAGAAATGGAAGTAATAATGATGAGAAAATGTTAGTGAGTAGAAAGGAATGACTGTTTTTTTGTTGCCCAGGCAACCCATGCCCAGTACTGTCCTTCAGGGAAAGCCACAGATATTGATGAAATTGCTGCTAAGTGACCCTGAGTCCTTAGAGAAGGTGGGGCATGCATATGAATAAATAACTTGAAAAAGTTATGATTGCTTAAGTTCTATGTAAAACAGTAGGATTTAAGCGAGTTTAGTTTGCCCTAGATGCTAGATATAGGCACCTCTAAAACGATTTTAGAAAATATACAGATTGATATCCGAACTTCCTTTTTATTTTTCATTGTAATTCTGCCAAAAAAACTTGAGACAATCACTAGTAAGAGAGTTGAAAATTACTGAATCTGTAAATATGCTAATGCCAAACTTAAAAATCTATATTGATAAAACTTGACACGTCTCAACACCTCCAGTCAGATCACAGTAAAGTAAAAAAAATACTATGAAATCAACTTAAAAACTCCCTCCCCAAATCCCGTCTTTTCAAGGAGTTTTAATAACCTTAGAACCAAAGAGTTAAAAGCAAAGGATTATGCTCTGCAAACTGCTCAGATCTTCCTGTTGTAGTTCCTTTTACACTAAGTGGGAAATGAACAGTATTAATAGCTACTGCTTTACTGCACTTTCCCACAGGTCTGGACAGGATCTACAGATCAGCTTTTGCCTCTCTGAAAGGAAGACCCAAATCTACAGTAGACACTGGAAACTCTGGGTCCCACAAGGGGGAAACAGGAGACAAACCCAAAACAGTGCCACACATTATGACTGCCTTACACTGAGCTCTAAAAGAGTCCATGGGAAAAATCTATACTGAGGTCAATAGGTATGTGTTGCTTTTATGCTGCTCATTCACGACTTCCTTCATGCTGAATCGAGGGGAATATTCTGTTCCAGCAGGAAATCTGCAAACTCTGGAAAGATTTATCTTTATGCTTCATCTCATTTAACTCATTTGCACTGAAGTAATCATTCTTGGCCATTCAACCCTTCACTTATCTCCAGGCAACTAAAAATACAATCAGCTAACATTTAAACAGTGAAAATTGTATCTTTTCTCCTTAAGAAATCAAATACAACAGTCATTTAAAAAAGTGAGGACCCTTAATTAGTTCTTAATAATATTATTTAAAAAAAACTAAAATTAAAATTATAGATTTGTAAATGTTTTGGTATCCACAATATTTATTTAAAAATATGACAAATACCAATCTAACGCAGGCTAGTAATTTTATAATCAAGATATCACTTCATATACAACAACACAGTTTTGGTAACTTGTGAGTTTATTAACCATGTTTTAGGTATGTTCATAATATTGTTTTACTTTTAAATTAAATAGATAATATTTAACCTAACAAAATGCTGAATATTATATAATTTACTTAGGCAATGATGACAGAACAGACTAATGATGTTTCATTTGACCTAGAAATGTCCATGTCTTGGATAACTATAAATATGAGATGGTTAAAAACATATTTAAAAATATTCACACACGACTCAATTGTAACAGGCAGAGAAGATTTAGCATTGTTACACACAGTATTACACATCCTGAAGTAAGTAATCATTCCACTTATTATGTTAACAACTGTAAACCACCTACAATTACTAGCATGATCCCTAACCTCTGAAAGGTGGTAATCCAGTATTGGTTGTTAGCTGTCAAATTTATTTCCCTTTGGTGAAATATACCCTGGATTTAATTACCATTCTTGATACTTTATGGACCCGAGCCCAACTATTGTGGCTGTGACATTTAACCCTTGACCCCTAAATATTTACTAGCTTTTAAACTGATTGTGTACAATTATCCCTTCAAGTGTATCTCAGATCTATCATTCTCCCAATGAGTTACATGTCTAGCCAATCCAAATTAGACAACTTGATTGGACAGCAAAGATGAACGCTGAATTTTTCTCTTTTAAAGGAAATTCACTGCATTTTGGTGAACTATGTAATATGTATGGCCAGATTACTTGAAAATATATGAAAAAAATATCAAATAGATATGAACTTAGTTTTGTTCAGCTTTATTAAAAGTGGTACTGAATGAGAGTTACAACCCCAGTGTTACTTCATAAATACAAGTGTGAAAGTGAGATAAGATTCAAGAATGTTATAAGAGGTCATATTCAACTAAGCCCCTCCATACATTTTGTTTTCTTAGACTGAGGAGGGGACAGCAGGAAGAAACAGCTGTACTTCAAACTATGGCCACAATTTAATAACAAGATCCTTTTGAGGCTACTGAAGTAAAGCCTGAGGTCCACAAATGGTGTTTCACCTTGTAGTTATCTCAACAACCCCACCCCTCTTTCTATTGAGAGGTGTAGACACGTCACTGACAACACACAGGATTTTCTGTGGTGCTCTGAGCATCTCTACAACACTATACAAGGACAGGGAGAGCCCCATGCCCGTCGTCTCATCTCCAGAAACAGGAGAAGGGCTCATTCATGTCACACTGAGCTTCCGAAGAACTCTGAACTCTCCACAGTACAACACAAGGTCAGGGATGATCTCTCCAACATCAGAAGGGTGGGGGTTTGACTGTGTTACACCAAGGTTTGTAGAGAGAACTTCCTAAAAGCAGTGTGAATGCAGTGTGATCCTCAGTCCTCCTCTCCAGCTCCCGAAACGGGAGGCAGGCAGAGGCTTGTCACTGAGCCTGGGGAGAGGAAAAATACGCACCAGGTGAATATATATGTGGATCCTCCAAGGTATGCCTACACAAACATAAGCAAACAGCACAGGGGAATTCAGCAGAGTTTATGCAGAGGATAGATGTACCTAATTTCTACATTGTTTATAATTGTTTTAAAGTACATAAGTACACAGTGCTGTTGTATCTACTTATTACAGCTTGATCTTCCTCAAAGGAGTCCAGAGTGGCATACACAGTTCTCACTTTCTCTAACAACAACCCTGAGTTAAGTTAGGCTGGGAAGGAGTGAGTGGCCCAAGGCCACTCAGCAAATTTCATGGCAAACTGAGGTTTTAAACTCAGATTCTAGTGTAACACTCTGATCACTACACTACAATGGCTCCGTTTCACACTAGAAGAATTATGTTTAATAAAGAGAGGATAGTCCTGAATTCTTGGCATCACTTCCTACAATATAAGCTTGAGGATGCAGTCGCGTTGCCAACCTCAAGGTATTAGCTGGATATCTCTTGTGATTACAACTGATCTCCAGCTCATAGAGATCAGTTCACCTGAAGAAAATGGCTGCTTTGGCAATTGGACTCTATGGCATTGAAATCCTTTCCCTCTCCAAACCCTGCCCTCCTCAGGCTCCACCCCAAAAACCTCCCGCTGGTGACCTCGGTGAGAGACCTTGGGGGAATATGATTGAGCAGGTTTGGTCTTAGACTAAGACACACAGTGTCTGCCCTGCGACTGGGCAGAGGAAAAATCATGTAGTGAAGAGTAATTCAGGGAGAATATCTCTGATACCTCTGTTGAGGCTGATGATATGTCTGTCGCGGTGTGAAATGCTGCCTGCAAGGTTGTGGAGCAGGTGCAGTTACTCCTAAAGATTTGTCTGTCTGACTTTCTTTGAGCCAAGGTTCTATCAGTTTTGCAGAAAAAAAGTTGGGACCCTTCAAAAGGCAAGTCTTCCACTTTAGATCTGGTTTCAAAAGACAAGAGGGTGGATCTCAATGAAGCATCATGTCTAAGAGTGATGGCTAAAGCGATGGCATGGGCCGAACTGTCAGCAGCATGGTGGCTTGTGTTCGTTTGCTATTCTGAGAGTTTAACCACTTCCGCTTGTGAAACTTTGGCCAATGCATGCTTCAAGAATGAGTTCAAGATGGGCTGAAATCTGTTCGCAAAGGAACAGTTGGTAGGCTGACATGATAGCCTGATAATCCTAAAATCAAGAGCCAAGCAGGAGTAGCCCTTATGACCAAGTGCTTCTAGCTTGCAGCCTTCTTTTATCTGTGGGTGCCGAGTGAGACCCTTGCCTTGATCTGGCTTGGACCTCATCCACTACCAAAGAAGAGGAAAGAGGATTAGTGAACAAAAAAGTGTAGCCTTGCTGATGCATCGTGTACATATTTTCTACCTTGCAGGAAGTAGGTAGAATCGATGCTGGTTCTTCTCAGATAGATGTAGCGTGGGGCTCCCCCAGTGCTGGGCTGACCCACCTGCCTTCCACCAGTCTGGCTAGGTGAAGTCAGTTTCCCTGCCGGTCACAGAATGGAAAGGAGAGGGGATTTAAGCACCCAGATTCTCTTCCTTTCCCTCAAGCTGGCATGTATTTGCTCCCTTTCTTTGGTGTCAGATGTTCAGTCTGACATTCCTTCTCAGCTTGGCCAGGGAGCCTCTCTTTTATGCCACTTCTTGCCCCACCTCCTTGGCCTGGGCCCCAATCATAGAATTATAAAGTTGAAAGGGACCACCAGGGTCATCTAGTCCAACCCCCTGCACAATTCAGGAAATTCACAACTACCTCCCCCCCACTAGGGTTGCCAACTGCCAGGTAGTAGCAGGAGATCTCCTGCTAATTCGACTGATTTCCAGCCGATAGAGATCAGATCACCTGAAGAAAAATGGCCGCTTTGGCAATTGAACTTTATGGCATTGAAGTCCCTCCCCTCCCCAAACCCTGCCCTCTTCAGGCTCCACCCTCAAAATCTCCCGCTGGTTGAGAAGAGGGACCTGGCAACCCTACCCCCCACACCCCCAGTGACCCATACGTCATGCCCAGAAGATGGCCAAGGTGCCCTCCCTCTCATGATCTGCCTAAGGTCATAGAATCAGCATTGCTGACAGATGGCTATCTAGCCTCCCGAGGAAGCCTGTTCCACTGAGGAACAGCTCTGTTAGAAAATCTGGTGTTGGCCCCACCTCTTCCTAGAAGTGATAAAAAGAGGTGGGCAGGCACCCTTCCTTGGGACTTCCCGCTCTCAGTTTCCCCTCCTAGGGTATACATGTCCAGCATTTCTCCTCCCACCTTCCCCATCTCCTTATGCAAGCCTGGCCCAGCTGCTAGTTTTCACCCCGGTGGGCAGAAACTGCCTGATCAGGCTCCCTGACTCCCCTCTAGCAGCGGCTGCTGCCACTGTGCTGGTGAGGCTTCTTGTCCCATCCTCCACCACTGCCACTGCTCTCCATTGCTGCCTCTGTGGGGATGGGAACCGGCCCTGGACCAGAAGCAATGTCCAAAAAGTCCTCTAACCTCGGAAAGGCCACAGTAACTGGAGTATCAGAGTATAAGGCACTCACATTCTTATTTTTAGGGTTTGGATTTAAAGACATCACATCCATTTCGAGAAGCTTCAACATGCAGTACATAGCATCAGCAAAGGGACTGAAGCTGGATGATGTGGCCAGACTGGAATGGAAAGCACCAGCAGAACTGATTGTGAATAGAAGTTGTCCTCCCCACCCCCCAAAAAAATTGGAAACCACAGGAAGGAGATAGTACATATGGGTATGGTTGCCATGGAACTGTAAGGAATGAAGCTGGCCAGGGCATGCCATCAGGTACTGACTGGGATGAAACCAAATGCAATTTCCTTTGAACTGGACATGTCTCTAACCTTCTAAGATACATTCATCTGGATACTAAAGATGAGGAGAAGGCATACGAGGTGGTGGGAAGAGTACCAGATTCTCCTCTAAGACTATCGGTTCCTGAGTTGTGGAACCAAAGATAAAGTCTCTGTATCTCTAGGGCAAGATGGCACTGACGGCTTGTCCAAGTGCTTAGACTTGGATTTGGCCTTCTTAGGGGGTGGTTCTGACATACTCCAATGTGAAGATGGGTCCAGAGATTGGGACCGATGCTGTGATGGATCTCAAGCCAGAACTGACCAGTGCAAAACCAGCTCTGGATGAGACAATTGGTCCCACACAGCTGATTGCTTTGCTGCCATGGTGTCGGAGCTAGAAAGGGCTCTTTCCCAAAAGGCTGCCTTAAGCTGGGATGCCCTATCACACTTAGCCATCAAAGTGAATTGCTGGCACTGGTGGCATGCCCCTACATTGTGCAACTCACGCAGGCTTAGAAGGCATAAAGTGTGTTAGTCCCTATGTGTCATTCTGGTGCTGCACTGGACATACTTTTTTGGAAAGAGACTTCTGAATCATTTCAGAAAAATCTGAAGGATAACGGTAGCAGATATAGCCAAAAATGAATCTGGAGGAGCACAGTAGAAGATTAACCTCTCTGATCAACGGTGAACAAAGAACTGAGGGAAAATGGCACTCCTCTCTCACAGCATGCAACGGGTTCATTGAGAAAACATCGTCTCATTTGCCAAGGAAGAGGAGCACCTTTTCAGTCTATTGAAGCTAGAAAGTTATTCTCCATGGCCAGCTTGTGCAGAAGATCATAAACCTGTGTGTCTCTTGAAGGTCACTCCAACTATTTTAGCTGGTATTAAATCCCCATCAAAGGAAGAGTCAGCAGATTTGATTACAGGCAGGGTGTGGTTTCATTATGTGTGTGTGCGTGTTGTGTGTGTGTATGTATGTGTGTATATAAATATATCCTCATGAGAGAAGAATGTGTGAAATAGACCTTTATCTCCTCTTCCGGATCACATCAGAAGACATACAAAGTTTCAACTTCTAGCCTTTAAAACTCGTTACTCTTGTAATTTACTTTGAGGAATGTTCTGCTTCTCAGGAATGATCAGACAGATATTAAAATTAGATCTGTTTTTGTATATATGGCTTCCATATAGATTCACCTATATGAGTTATTCTCTACACAGTAACAATTCGGGCCCTAACTAATACCTGTCATTTGCTATTGCCTTATCAAATTTTGACTTCTCCATCTTTCTATGTCTACATTGTCATATGCCTAGCAAGATTATTACACTTCTAAAACCATCTCCACTTTTGGCTCTTACAAAAAGTTAAGCCATTTTCAAGGAGGCATCTTTTTTGATCTGATTCTCAGAGTTACTATTGACACGTTCACTTTTCACAAGTGATTTTACAGTGACAAATATGAATATAACCTCGTGTATATTTTCTGCTAAATACACAAACAAACTACATTATTTATTTAAAATGTACTTTCAACAAATATTGAAAGCTAAAGCAGCTAACAACCAGGGAACCTCTAGGGTTATTAAAACAATAAATACAGTTATAGTCACAATGAAATGCTAAACCATTTACAACAATAAAATCCAGAAGTAAGCCACAAGAGTCAAGGGGGGGGGGGACTCCACAGCAGAACCTTGAGGATTTTCTTAATCATATTATATGAATGCATTATTTGGAATTTCAGTTAAGTCAAATCAGTATGCTACAAGCTATATTTCAACTCTCAGTCTACTGCAATAATAGAAAATATAGTTTACAATTCCTTTCCCAATTGAATTTAAAACATTTCAATGTGATTTTCAGCAACATGGCTTGCCTACTTCAGTTTCTCCTGTCATTCATAAATGTGTTCCACAATCTTTCTTTTATATATGTATTTTGGAAAACAAAGAATACACAGACTTATTACTTAACCTTAAGTAATACCAGAATACAAATCAAACTGACAAAATTCAAGGTCTTCATTGTTCAGGCTGATGCTCTATTCTTCCCTCAAGCTATTGCTCTTTTAAAAAATAATTCCACCTCATGAGTAACGTAATGTATACAATTTGTTAGACAAGATTATTGAGTTACAGTTTAATAGTTCATCTCCTCCTCCTTCAATAAATGGCTTTCAGTTATCTCCGTTTCATAGCATGTTTATACAAGCAAGGGAGAGAATCCTGACTACTCCATGGTTAAATCTGCCAATAGGAAAACCTTTTGTGAAGTTTTAGGATCTGTCACACTGAACCATAGTTCAGTCCCTAACACTTTGGTAAGTATTACTTATTCCCATTTCAGATACCGCACTGCTCACAAACCTTTCACATAGAAGAGGAATGGCTGTAGGCTCTCCTCCACTATTCACCTAATATAATACGTGGAAGGTGCAAAGAGGCCACGAAGATGAACTGTTTTAGTCTGCAGTAGAACGGCTAGATCTGAATCCAGTAGTACATTAGAGACCAAGAAGATTTTCAGGGTATGAGCTTTTGCGAGTCAAAGCTCCCTTCATCAGATTTTTTTTTTAAAATCAGACAAATGTACAACACACAGCTAAATGTGCACCACACATCCATATGATCCAATCATAAATCAAAGAAACAATAGAAATGATAACATTCTCTTCATTTCCTTAGCATGTTGCTGACAAAATGACAAGACTTTTACCACTCTCTAATTGTTCCCTGGCTGGCCACATGCACACCATGACAAATTACACAGAATGTCATACACTATGGCAACCCTCTTGACCATATATATTTACATTTAGTGAGGCTGTTGGAAGAGCAGTTGAGGTGTTTCTAAGTCACTCATAACATGAAGATGTGAAATAAAAATAACAAATATAGAAAAAGGTTTAAGGGGAAGTAACCAGCCATAGCACTGGCTTCAGGAAAAAGGAACATATGGTACCTGTAGAAGGTCCAATTCTACTGGGAATTAAACAAGTTTGAAATTTAGGCTTCATTTCCATGTGGAGAATAAAAAGAGGAGGGATAAACAGTTAGAGATCTATCAGGACTGCTGCTGAACAAGTTTATATCTTATTTGTCATGTTTAATATTTATAGATATTATCATTGAGCTACCAGTTGTCTCTCATGGCTATTTTATACCCTATTATGCAGAGGCAAACCCAAAATTGCTATCTAGCCTCCCTGAGCCTCCTCTCTCAGCTTACTCTATTCCTCCTCCAGTCTCCTGGCCTTGTGGCCCACGCGCAAGACTGTCACAACCCACTTCTGGGTCCCAGTGGGGGAACATTTTAACCTTCCAGGACATTCAGTTGCTTATTTAAGAGTGGCAGTTCTCTTACAAAGGGATTTCAAAGGGAGATTAGAAAGAGAGACTGCTGAATGACAATTAATAATGAAGCTCAAGACAATCCATTTTCCTGGGTTGAATACAGACCTAGGATTCTTGTCTCATTACCAATGCTGATTTCTCCAACCCCCAGGCTAGCCTGATCTCGTTAGATCTCAGAAGCTAAGCAGGGTCAGCCCTGGTTAGTATTTGGATGGGAGACCACCAAGGAATACCAGGGTGGCTGTGCAGAGGAAGGCACTGGCAAACCACCTCTGTTAGTCTCTTGCCATGAAAACCCCAAAAAGGGGTCACCAAAGTCGGCTGCGACTTGACGGCACTTTACACACACACACACACACACACACACTATCCCTCTGCATATTACACCTAATCCAATCACGCCTGCTAGTGTCATTTACATGCTATTGCCACTGGGTGTCTGAATTCACTCGTCTCTAGCTGTATCTGAAGAAGTGAGCTGTGGCTCATGAAAGCTCATACCCAGCCAGAAATTTTGTTAGTCTTTAGGGTGCTACTGGACTCCTGCTCTATTCTACTGCTAGTGACAGATGAACATGGCTACCCAGTGCGATCTGTCACTGTGGGGTCACTTATGGGTACAACACTGGAAGTTATGTCACAGTTTTGCACAGTGTCATTTTTCACAGTCTCCACCGCAACCCCAATACTCCCAGAGGTTGCCAGTGGGGGACCGGCAACCCTAGCTCAAATAAACGAATATTTATTCATTTAAAACACCTCTATGATGCCTTTCTATAAAATTTAGGATCCCCAAGGTGGCAAACATTAAAAGAAAACATTAAAACATTTGAGGCATTAAAAAGCATTTAAAATATTAATATACATAGAATATTTATAACCATTACAATGAAACTTAATATAACTTAATATAATCATGTTCAACCACACAGGCAGAGAAAAGCACTAATAAGTGTTCATGAGAGAATGCCAAACAAAACAAGGAAGTCTTCACCTGCTGGCAGAAGGCAATGATAGAGGGAGACAGACAAATCTCCCTGGGGAGTGGGTTCTAAAGATATGGTGCCCTAACTGAGAAGGCCCTTTCTTGGGTTCCCCCTGTGTAGCCTCAGGGCTAAAGCAGGGCCTCCATAGATGACTGGAGTAGTCAAGTAGGTTCATATTGTTTCCTTAATTCCTATAGATAAAAGTATATTCGTATAGGGAAAGGACATAAAGTTATACATCAACAGATTCAAATACATGGATTTTAATTAATGATATTATAAGATATTGTTCTTATATCAGTGCCCTACAACCAACAGGACTTCCCTAGGACAGACTTGCAAATGATGCTGCTGATCCTCCATTGTGCCAGTTGTTCATCATGAAGCTGCTATCCAGAAAACAATGGTGTGTGCCCATACCCAAGTATAGTTCCACCCTTCAAACAATCAGGAACTCGAGTTGCAACGTACCTTGCTTTAACAAAGAGAAGGCAAAAGGGAGGTCTTTTATCTTACATGAAACCTGGCTCACTATGGGTGCTCATCTCTGTCTTCAGTGCTCTGATAGGCTTTTTTATGGACACCCTGTAATCTGTAAATATGTGTTAGCATTTCACTGTCAGTTTTCCATTAATTTACAAAGCTATTTTATTTACCAGAAACTGGAATTGGGCCAACCTCTCAGCACATTTGATCAGCTTTACAATAACCCTGGATGCACCTGCTAATTTTGCCTCTGGGTAAACTGTTGAAAACTCTTCAACTATTTCCTCAAGTTGGGTGGAAACAATGAAACACAACTTTTTTTTAAAAAAAGAGTCCAGATTAGGGAATTGGAGATGCATTAATTAAGGAAAGGAACAGGGTCAAACTACAGGCTAGGAGGCTAACAAGCACAGAGAATACAGCAAAAGAGCTCACAGCAGGGTAAAAGTTCAGCTAATTTATCCAAGCGATCTATTCCAGACACAGTAAATGATACCTTATTGGATACAGACCTGCAACTGCTTACACCAGGACTAAAATCACTTAAGTGTCATTACCCTCCTTCCTTTAGAAATATTGCTATTATTCAAACCTGTTCACAGTGAGGGCTTTACTCAGCTGGCAGTCTACTAACTTTTGTTCTTTATGATGCTCCTTCTAATCCCCCCCCCCTCTGCTGTGGGAATTAGGCATAACCACCACCATCCTACTGCAGAACACCCAAGTTGATCCAACTCAATGTGTGTGTGTTTTAGTAGCTTTATTATACAGAAAGCCAATCCACTAAGTTATACCCAGTGAATACTACAGCAAGAAAACGGTGAAGTGGTGAATATTTTTGAGAAATTTACTACGTGGCTTCAGTCAAAGCCTCATTCTCACAATTTAAAGAAACAAAAATAGAAAATCTCACAGATTTGCATAGTAGGAAGCTTTGATTGATATATTTTTTTAACAGATGAGTGGTCAAATGGCTTACTGTAGTTTATTCTGTCTCCTTTCAATTTAATTATGATTGATGTGACTAAAATCAAGACCATGAAGGAACATTCCAAGGTTATTAAGTGTGTTGTATTATGTAGAGACCAAGGTACGCAAGACTTGAAAAAGTATAGTAAAGTTGTACAGCAGAAAGAGAAAACTGGCAATGGTGAACACAACATGACTTTGTGATAGGGTTGCCAACCTCCAGGTACTAGCTGGAGATCTCCTGCTATTACAGCTGATCTCCAGCCGACAGAGGTCAGTTCACCTGGAGAAAATGGCCGCTTTGGCAATTGGACTCTATGGCATTGAAGTCCTTCCCCTCCCCAAAACCCACCCTCCTTAGGCTCCGCCCCAAAATCCTCCCGCCGATGGTGAAGAGGAACCTGGCAACCCTACTTTGTGAACCCTTAAAGTGTCCCCAGATGCAATGCAAATTGTCTTGGCATTCCAAAATGGAGGCACTGCATCAAAGCAATTCATCTCTAGGTAAAAGGGCTGGAGATGATTTACACATTAGTATTACGGAAACTGTACAAAATCTGCACGTATGCACACAAACAATGTCTGTTAGCATGGTTTTTTCTATGGCATATGTGCCATTTAGGTATAGTGGTTACAGTGTCGGACTAGGATCCCCAGGTTCGAATCCCCATTCTGCCATGGAAACTTGCTGGGTGACCTTGGGTCAGTCACACACTCTCAGTCTCAACTCTGGCAAGTATTTGGATGGGAGACCTCCAGAGAATACCAGGGGCGTGACACAGAGGCAGGCAATAGTAAACCACCTCTGAATGTCTCTTGCCTTGAAAACCCCACCAGGGGTCACCAAAAGACAGATGTGGCTTGACAGCAAATAAAAGAGAGATGATTACCAGTTTACAGAGATATAAACTAATGTTTTCTTTAAATATAGAGGACTATAGTGCCTTCCTACAAGAAAGCAAGAAATATGATCTAAATTTCATTTAATGCGGGCCTTCACTCCAGACTCCATCAGCAGACTGGAAAAGCAATAAATATTAAAAGAAATAAGCCATGGACTAAGACTTTCAACAAAACTTTAGGAAAAAATATTTTTCTCATTGAATTCTACATGTTGTAGCACCTTAAAGACTAACAAGATTTTATTCTAGCGCAAACTTTCATTGATTATAGCCCACTTCTCCAGATGCATGTAGTGATTCTATGGGTTATGAAAATTGAATATGCATGCACACACACGAAGAGAGTCATAGAATCAGCATTGCTGACAGATGGCCATCTAGCCTCGACTTAAAAACCTCCAGGGAAGGAGAGCTTACCACCTCCTGAGGAAGCCTGTTCCACTGAGGAACAGCTCTAACTGTTAGAAAATTCTTCCTAATGTCTAGACGGAAACTCTTTTGATTTAATTTCAACCCGTTGGTTCTGGTCCGACCTTCTGGGGCAACAGAAAACAACTCGGCACCATCCTCTATATGACAGCCCTTCAAGTACTTGAAGATTGTTGTCATATCACCTCTCAGTCTTCTCCTCTTCAGGCTAAATATACCCAGCTCCTTCAACCTTTCCTCATAGGACTTGGTCTCCAGACCCCTCACCATCTTTGTTGCCCTCCTCCGGACACGTTCCAGCTTATCTACATCTTTCTTAAATTGTGGTGCCCAAAACTGAACACAGTACTCTAGATGAGGACTAACCAGAGCAGAGAAAAGCAATATCAGCACTTCACGTGATCTGGACACTATACTTCTGTTGATGCAGCCCAAGACCGCATTTGCCTTTTTAGCTACCGCATCACACTGCTGACTCATGTTCAGTGTTTGGTCTACTAAGACCCCAAGATCCTTTTCACACACACACACACACGCTCAGACAAGTCTCCCCAATCCTATAATTATGCATTCGATTTTTCCTACCTAATGCAGAACTTGACATTTACCTTTCTTGAAGTGCATTTTATTAGTTTTAGCACAATTCTCCAGCCTGTCAAGATCATCCTGTATCTTGGCTCTGTCTTCTACCGCATTTGCTACTCCTCCCAATTTAGTATCATCTGGAAATTTAATAAGCATCTGTGGCGGACAAGGGGTTAATCTGCAGCAAAAGCTGAGAGACCAAGAGTGGGCAGGGCCAAAAAGCTGACACTGAGCTCTGAGAGATAGTGAAGGATTCTAAGCTTGGTAACCAGCCTGAGAAGAGGCTGTGAAAGATTCGGAGATTTGTAATCAGCCTGAGAGGAGACTGTGAAAGATTCTGAGCTTGGAAGTGAGACTGAGAAGAAGCTGGGAGAGGTTCTAAGCTGGTGAACTTGTGTGACAGGCAGCACTGAACAACTCTGTGAACCTAAGGGTTCTGTATAGCCTAAGCTAGTAGCACACACAACCTGTGGAGTGACAGGATTGAGAATTGGGTGAAAAAGGGCCCTTTCTCATGTCACAAAGGGGAATAAGTCTCTGGGATAGAGCTATTCCGGTTGCAGGGTGGTGTGGAGGATTACTGGGGTAGTGAGTGAGTACTGGAAGAAGGAATTTGGTAATTCCCCATACTTCTAGAAGTTCTCTGGGGAATAAGAGATTCAAAGTCTCTTCATTCCTGTTAGCTAGGCTGGGAACAGAGACTGCGAAACTGAATCTGTGAGAGTTCTGAGGAACAGAACTAAGCTTGAAAACTAAGAACTGAAGGAACTTAACTTGTGAAAACATTGTTCAACAACTGTTGAACAACTCAGGGCCCAGGACAGATCTCTGAAGCACTCCACAAATCACTCCTCTCTAAGTGGATGAAGAACCATTAACAAGTACTTTGGGTGCGATCTGTCAACCAGTTACAGATCCACCTAACAGAAATAGGATCTAAACCACATTCCCAATTTGTCAACAAGAATGCTATGTGGAATCTTATCAAAAGCCTTACTGAAATCAAGATAAACTATGTCTACAGCATTCCCCTGATCCAGTAAGGTAGTAACTTTGTCAAAAAAGGAGATAAGATTAGTCTGACATGACTTGTCCTTGAGAAACCCATGCTGGCTCTTAGTAATCAGATCCATCCTTTCTAAACGCTCAAGGACTGACTGATGATTTGTTCAAAAACTTTTTCCAGTATAGAAATCAAGCTGATGGGCCGGTAGTTACCAAGTTCCTCCTTTTTCCCCTTCTTGGAGATGGGGACAACATTTGCCCGCCTCCAGTCTTCTGGCACCTCACCTGTTCTCCAAGAATTCTCCAAAATAATGGACAGAGGCTCAGAAATTACATCTGCAAGTTCTTTGAGTATCCTTGGATGCAATTCATCTGGCCCTGAGGACTTTGTTTCATTTAAAGAAACTAGGTGTTTGTGCACTACCTCAATGCCAGTCATCGGCTGCAAATCCCTTCCCTCATCATGTGTTGTGTTTATGCCATATTGAGCACAACTTCCCTCACAAGAAAAGACTGAGGAAAAATAGGAATTGAGCAGTTCTGCCCTCTCTTCATCTCCTGTTACAATTTCACTTTCTGGTCACTGCAATGGGCTTATCTTGTCCTTGTTCTTATTCTTACTCTGTACATAGAAAAAGAACGCTTTTTTGTTGTGTTTAGCATCTCTAGCTAGTCTAAGCTCACACTGAGCCTTAGCTTTCCTAACACTCTCCCTACAAGCTCTAGTCATTTGTTTATATTCATCTTTGGTTATAAGGCCCTCCTTCATTTATTTATTTATTTATTTTGTGATTTATTGCCCCCCCCCTCCACAGCCGAAGCCAGCTCAGGGTGGGTAACAGCATACAAAAGCATTAATACATCAATAATAAAATTAACCACAACATCTAAATTTAAAACAATAAAATTCCAATTTTAAACTTAAAAACTACAAAATTACTGATGGTGCCTAAACACTACTCATGTTGCTGGATATTCGCAGCAGGTTACCCCTCAGTTGACATTAATAATATAAGGAGATGGGAGAATAGGGAGGCCAACAGATGATATTCTGACAAAGAATATTCATAAGGTGGAACACAAAACAAGTAACTATAATGGATTAATACACAATACATCAGCTCTCCTTTCATTACTAAAGGTAAAGGTCCCCTGTGCAAGCACTGGGTCATTCCTGACCCATGGGGTGACATCACATCTCGACGTTTCCTAGGCAGACTGTGTTTGCGGGGTGGTTTGCCAGTGCCTTCCCCAGTCATCTTCCCTTTACCCCCAGCAAGCTGGGTACTCATTTTATCGACCTCGGGAGGATGGAAGGCTGAGTCAACCTTGAGCCGACTACCTGAAACCATCTTCCGTTGGGATCGAACTCAGGTTGTGAGCAGAGCTTGGACTGCAGTACTACAGCTTACCACTCTGAGCTACGGGGCTCTTACTTTCATTACTAGACTTAGAAAAAACAGAGTTGCACTTACCTGTAACTGTTGTTCATCAAGTGGGCTTCTGTGCACCTTTACCCTTCTTTACCCCCCCAGGCATACAAAGAGATTATCCTGTAATCTAAAGTAATCAGATTTACTCAAATAAAACAACAACGCTCTTTTCACATCCAGTGTATGTGGTGATATCTCTGCCAATGTGTGTGGATTTGGGGGGGGGGTCCAGTAATACAATGTTCTGGGACAAATGAAATTATGAAACCACTTTGGGGAGGAATGAAATACTAGGCCCCAGAACAACCCTGTCTTTCTAGAACTAAGTAAAAAGGGTGTCGAAACGGAGGACCGAGAGGTCGCTCATTCTTCTGGCTGAAGTGATTGCTACCAAAAATGTGGTCTTGTAAGTTAGAAACAACAAATCACACGTTGCCATGGGTTCTAATGGTGCCCCCATGAGTTGAGTCAAAACCAAGGATAAGCTCCATTGTGACAATGGAGGGGACACTGGAGGGTAGTTTATTGAGCCCATTTAAAAACCTCTTTGAAAGGGAAATAGCAAATAACGATTGAGAGTCTATACCCACATGAAAGGAAGATATCACAACCAAATAAACCTTAATGGAGGAGTTGGTCAATCCACAGTCTTCTAAATGTAACAGGAATCCAGAAACTTCTTACGATGAACATTGGTCAGATACCACACTTCTGTTATGTGCCCATTTTGAAAACTTCTCCCATTTGGCATTATATGACTCTAGTTGAGAGTTTCCAGGATGACAGCAATACACTTGCTACCCTATCTGACCATTGACTTATGGTATGATACTCCAAGCTGCAAGGTGGAGTGGTTATGTTGTGGTGCCTGAGTGGACCTTTGATCAGTAGGTCAACATGACGAGGAAACATAATCACATTCCCCTTGGCCAGGGCTGACAGAGCCCCAAA
Organism: Euleptes europaea; assembly: GCF_029931775.1. Classification (NCBI taxonomy): domain Eukaryota; kingdom Metazoa; phylum Chordata; class Lepidosauria; order Squamata; family Sphaerodactylidae; genus Euleptes; species Euleptes europaea. The sequence continues at coordinate 81,312,062 of NC_079319.1, forward strand.
CCATGGTCTCTTTGCATAATAGGGCGCTATTACTAGCCAGTCGGTCCTGTTCACTCTTACTTTGGCCACAACCCTGCTCAACAGGGGGAATGGTGGGAAGATGTAAAGCAGGGCTCCTTCCCATACAAACTGGAAATCATCCCCTAGAGAATTTGCTCCTAGAGAATTTCCCATACAAACTGGAAATCATCCCCTAGAGAATGGCAGCTCTTGAGCAGAAGAGGGGACAGGCCACATTGTATTCGGTCACAAAAAGATCTATATGAGGCCTTCCCCATTTAGTGAAGACAGTGTGATGGATAAAGGCTTAAACAAAGAGATTTGGTAACCGTCAGCCAATGCCAGCAAGCAGTGGGTGAAGTCTGGAAAGCTGACAGGGTTCTTTTTGGAGGGAGAGAGGAGATCTTGAAGAGTTAGCTTCTTGGAAGAATAGAGTTCTGAGCTCCGGATCTGTGTGTGGTGGGGAGAGACTCTATGAATGGTTGTTCACATACTACCTAGCTTGTTTTAAACCAAACCTGAGTAGTGACAAGGGGAAGATTGTGGAAGTGTGATAGCCCTTTCTTCAGTCACTTGGTGGGAGGTGGCTTCTGAAATAGGGAGACTCCTAACTCAGTGTTTTGGGGAAGAGTGATTTGTTTCCACAGGAGATGGGCAAATCTAAGGAGTGGGAAAGGTTGTGTGTGAACCTCCACTCACCGGTATTTTTGTGTGCTAGGTTAGTTTGAGTCCACACTAAGTATTTTGAGTCTAAGAATATTTTGAACAACATCTAAGTATATTACTATTCTGTAATAACTGAACTGAGAACTAAGAACTGTGCCTTGAAACCAACTAAGATTTTGAACTGCCTGTAACCATTTAAGCTTTGTGCCTCTCTGAAAGAATAACTAACAATCTAAAAACCTTTCTGTAAATAATAAACATATTTTTATTCACCGTTTAAATTCAGCCTCTAAGCCTTTCTAATTCTACTGGGGGGAAGGTAAGGGAAACTCTCCTCACAAAAGCAAGGGTAACTGTCTGTGGGGTAGAAAGTATTAAATCCTCCTCTCAGCTACTGACAACAGGGAGAAATTTGTGGGGATCCTTAAAGGTGGGGAAAGTAGAACAGAAACTCCTTCCTTCCCTGCTCCCTCACAGACAACATCCAGATAGGATTTAACTGCCATTTGTGCTAATCCCCTAGCTGCCTGCTTAGGGCATCGGCAAAGATGTTCAACTGGCTGGCAATGTGTATGAGCACAAGGGTGACACCGTGCTGCACAGTCCATTGCCACGTCTTCACCGCCCCTGTGAACAGGACAGTTGACTCCGTGCCTCCCTGCTTGGCAATGTAAAACCTCACAGTCATAATGTCTGTGGCCACTTGTACAGTACTTCCCATCACCAACTCTGCAAAAGAGATTAAAGCAAATCTGATTGCCCTTAACTCTAGGAGGTTAATATGCAATTTCGATTCCCTGTCTGACCACCTCCCTTGAGCAGATTGGCCATTACAGAACACTCCCCATCCTGACAAGGAAGCATCAGTAGACAGATAAACTTCTGGAGAAGGGTCTAAGAATGCAATTTCTTTTGACAAGTTGTCATAAGATGCCCACCAATCCAAGGATCTTAAAACTATTCTAGGAATGCACAACTTCTTAGATTGGCGATCAAAAACCAGATTGAATTTATGTCACAACCAAAGTTGTAAAGACCTCATGTGCAATCTAGTGAGCGGGACCATCGTAGTGGTCGAAGTAATGAGGCCTAATAGTCTTTGAATAGTGACTGCTCTTTGGAATCTGTTAAGGTGGAATGCACACACCAGCCCTTTTGATCATTTGAACTGAGAGAAAAGCCCTACCGGACTTTGAATCCAAACACAGCCCCAATAAAGACCAGGTCTTGTGAAGGTTGCAATTTTGGTTTGGTTTAGTTAATTACCAAACCCAAACTTTCTAATGTGTGAGTAGTGTATGCTATCTGTTCCTTCAGAGATTCCTCTGAATCTGCCACGAACAACCAATTGTCCAAGTAAGAGTATACTGTGCAGCCTTGGAGGGTTAGATGTTATATGACCACCCCTAAGCACTTTGTTAACACTCGGGGAGCTGTAGCAAGCCCAAATGGGAGAACACTAAAATGGTCTTTTCCATAGACAAACCTTAAGTACTTCCTGCACTCTTCATGCACCGCTATATGGAAATACGCATCCTTCAAATTTAGGACGGCAAACCACATTCCTTTCACCAGCAATGGGAGCACCTCATTTAGGGAGGTCATCCTAAATTTTCTTACCCACAAGAATTTATTCAGGTTCCTTAGGTCTAAAATAGGCCTCATGCCCCCATCTTTCTTATCAATGAGAAAATAATGGGAGTAGAAACCTTTGCCCATATTCTGCTGAGATTTTTGTGTATAAGGTGCTGATTGTTAAGGCATAATTCCTAGGGATTTTGATGACGTTTTGATCTTCCGCAGCCTATCCCGGAAGGAGTCCATTTGGTCACTAAACAAATTAGCTCCTTCAAATGGAAGATCCTCTATCCTGAGTCTAGTGTCATGTGGCAAGGCTGAGGCCCTCAGCCAAGAATGCCTTTGTAAGACCACTGAAAATGCCATAACCTTGCTTGTTGAATCAGTCACATGCCTGAAGGCTATAAGCTGTTGTTTGCCCAGGCTCACACCTTCCACCTAAAGGACTCTGGCGACGGTTCTTTTGTCCTCTTCTAGAAGGTCTATGTACTGTGTCATCCTGTCTCATTAAAAATATTGATAATGGCTGGTTATGGCCAAAAATTATAATTTTTAGTGGAAGGGTTATGGATGAATAAATTTTCCGTCCCAGGATGTCCAGTTTCCTCCCCTCCTTATCCTGAAAGGAAGAGTAGGAGCTGGTCCTAAATCTACCTTGAAGCGCCTCTGCTATCATTGAATTAGCTACAGGTTGACTCGAGAGAAATTTGCATCATCTTGTCTCACTTTATAAAGGGAGTCAACCTTTCTGGCAGTTGGTGCCCCAGATGCTGTTTTAGTACAATTAGCAAGTATTAGATCGAGAATACTTTTAACTACAGGTAACACCACTGGCCCACTAACAGCCTTATATAAAATGTCAGTAATACTGTCCACTGGCTCAGGGTCCTCTAATCTGAATTCTAAATTCAGAGCTTTGGCCATACGCACCAACTGGTCTGAATAGGCCCTAAGATCCCTAGGTGGGAGATAAGAGTCCTCTGTAACATCGTCGAGGGATGGGAGTGATGTCATATCAGAGTCCTCCTCTGAGTCTCTATGCATCCCCTCCTCCGAATCAGAGGCAGGGTCCATAGGCTCCAGGGATCACTGGTACCACGATGGCCTAGACCCTTGTTTTGAGGGTTCTTCCTTCGTCGTCTGCCATACAGCTTTGAGGCTGGTCCTTTCTCGACATCAGAGCTATATGGTGTCAAGGCTGAACTTCTCTTGATGTAGAAGAAGCATGATGTCTTTTAATCTGGTACTGATCCAAGTCCCTGCTCAACGTTGAATGCTGTCTTGGACTTGGTCCCCACTGGTAATAATCACAGCTAAGGTAGCATGAACATCTAGCATGGCAGCTCTCTGACTGGTAGACCACTCAGGTTCTGGGTGAGTAGTCTCTTGATGTCGAAGCCCAAACCTTGACCACATCATCTCATGAGGAGTGTGAGCTTGGTCCTTCCATGATGGGGATGGAGTTCTTGGCCTCGAGAAAACCTCCGCTAATGGAGATTGATGTCGAATGTCTCGTACACCACCATGGCACCGATTTAGTGATAGTAAATGTATCAGGCTTGAGTGCCAACTTGGGGATCAATTCCAGTGAGATGTCAGTCCCCGGTGCCGAGACAACCGGCTGCGGGCAGAGACGTCACTCTGATAAGACCTCACTCTCGACGAATGGCCCGATTCCAATGAGGGTGATTGACAAATCAGCGACATAGCTGGCCCTGCCATGGGAGACAGCATTAGCCTTCTTTCTGACAGCCCTTGTTTCAGTGACGGCCTAAGCCTCAGAGTCATATGCCCTCTTGGTGACTCCTGGCATCAAGGCAACTTCAATGCTGATTTGGAGTGGGGATGATCTTTCGACTCTGGCACTAGGGCTGCTGTTTTGGCCCTCTTAGCTGTCTTGTCACCCATCTTCTCTCCCAAACACTTCTTAGCCTTCTTTGTTGATAAAGGCAAAGAAAAAGCTTTTTGCCCTTCCTTCGATGTTGGCACTGTAGATGTAGAAGGCACTGGGACTGACACTACCGATGGAGAACGGGCTTTGGAGTCAGGAGTCAGCAGACTGAGAGATTTTTTCTACAAAGTCACAGTCGATGGGTAGCCCTCTCCTGACAAGCTCATGGGGTTAGGAGGGAACCCCACTTCACAAAGACGGGATGTGACCCTTCCCCAGGCACATGAGGCAATCTTTATGGTTATTGTTTTTTGCCATTTTTGTGCCACATTTCGCACAATTTTTAAAGATGGCACATTTTTAGATGACTCCTTATCCTTCCCTTTGTCTTTGACTTTCTCCTTCACTTTCTCTTTTTCCATATCTCCACAGACAAGTACTGAAGCCTGAGGTGATGGTAAGCCAAAGCAACTCATGTCCTCTTTCCGCAGTGGAAGAAGAGAGAACTGAGGGAGAATGCACCCCTCCCCCTGGTCAGGTGACCATTGGGGTGGGAAATCGGCACTTGCAAGGGAAAGGGGGTGCTCAGTAGAGCCGGAGCTCTAAGCTGTAAAAATCTTTCCATGGCTGGCCTGTGCATGCCATAGTCCCATGTGGAACTGTACAGAAGACACATAGATGAACTGTCTACTTGCAGCATATTTTGCTGTCCAAAACTAGTGGATTGTTGAGCCAAGGGACCTGGGCTGGGAACAACTAGCATGGACTGATGTGAGGTGCTCTCCTCTCCCCCACAACAATATTTAACCCTGGTGACTGTTTACTGGAATATCTTTGCCAAGTTCAAATCAAACAGCAGTTGAAAGATTAAAAAAAAAAAAAACCCTACAACACTTGGAAGTTAGCCAGCAGAGTACATAATATAGATCCTCTGATATCCTCCCACAAGCTCCCACAGGTCTGGAAGAGTGGACAAAATTCTGGTGCAGCATGCACAAGAATGCAAAATTAAACAGATGTCTCTGGGTTTCACACAGTAACATTAGGAAACATTTGAGTTGAACTGCTGTAGCAGCTATGACTAAGGCATTGTCAAAAGCTTTTTCTGACCACGCTTGGGCAGAACCCTTAGTGCAGGGCTAAAGAGGTTTATGGCCACTACTCCTGGAATTTAACAATAGGGCTGGAATGCTGGTACCCTGCACTCTAAGTGGGTGTTCTATTCCCTTCCAATGCATAAATGGGTCTCCTGTGCAGAGCCAATTAAGTTAATCTTTATATAAGGAGGTAGTTGTAGTATATGTGCACAGAAATCCTATTAATAAGAAGTTAGGTTCAACAGAAGTATTTGTGGTTTAGAGTCAAGGCTTTCTTATCCACTATAGTAGATGAAATTATGATAATATGAAAGTGCCAAGAAGAAACCACACAGAGCTCTATAAATACAGCTTTAAAATGGCCAACGGGGGCTCCAAAATCCTTACAATAAATTGGTACAGAGCACGCTTTTTAAACAGTCCCTAAACAAAGATTATGCCCTTTATTCTGATCTTATTCATATAACTAAAAAATACCTCCACTCAAAATTCAGTTTTATGAAACAGGAGAAACCTGTAAATCCAAAAGTAAACTAAAAGAGTAATTGCACGACGCCAGCTAATTCATTCAAACAAGAAGACAGGATGTAAAGGTGGTTTAAACCTGTTATACAGTATTAGAGCTTCAATTTTTTTATTTATGGAAGAGAAATATCTGAAATACAAACTGGATATTTAGGTAGTAATACCAACTAATGTATGTGAAAATGGGTCAGTTCAGATGCAATGCTAGTCAACAGCTTGGTACTGTGTGAACAAAGTTCAAGCTCTTCCACATTCTTTTCCCTTTTCCTTTTCACAGCACCCACATTTCCCGTTTCCAAACCATAGTTTACTAACATTCAAACTAGGCGAACTATGGTGTGCTGAATCAGAGCTTGTCTGGAAACCAGAATTAAAAATCCTAGTAAATTTTGATTTGCTGAGGAATAGAGAGGGCAACAGGGAAAACCAGAGTACTAAGGGAGGAGGGAGAATACACAAGCCCAAAACTCATCCATGTAGTACCAACCCATGGTAACTTAACTGCATCCATCATTACCATATGCAGACTAAATTTATACTTCCTGCATTTGCCGGGAAAATAGATCAGTTAGGGTTTTCCCTTAAATTCTTTAGAACAATTTAGTTTAGTACTAATATTTGAACTACAATAAGAATCCTGGTAGTATAGTTAATTTTATTTTTTAAAACTTTTGTAGTATTAAAAAAAAATTATGTATCTAAAAAAAGTAAAATTACATTTGGAATTGCAATCTTCGTTTCTGAGTATCACAGTACACTGAGAAATAAATATAAAAACAGATACAATTCAGCTAAAAAAACTATGTAAGCCCTTAAGCAATAAAAGCATACAAAAGGAACTTGAGATGTAACTCCTCATTTCTTGCAAAATAAGTTCATACTTAAGTTCAGATGGACTGGGTTAACAATCCTATTTTTAATGTTAAAATGCCCCAGGGAAGTTATAAACTCACCAAATATGCAGTTAAACTTACTTTCTATTATGTGCAGCTGCATGGCTTTGTACCAGTGACCAAACTTCTTAAATGGGCCAGCAAAGGAGACGTTCTTTCCCTGTACCTCCTTCTAGTAGTAACACAATGCTCTTCTTGTCACAAGAGTTTCATTTTCCTAGTTTGTTAAAATAATACTGTGAACTTGGTTACTTTTCTATGTGTGTGGGAGCCTGAAACGGGAGGGGAGAGAATGAGGAACTAATACGTCAGAAAGAAAAACGACATGGTACACAAACAATCTTCTCTGCTCTGGGAGAAAAACCACTCTCAACCTGTGGTGAATTGCTACTTGCATTACATCGATCAGTATTCATCAGTACCTGTTCCAGGTATGCTAAAGGAAACTGAACAGGTCAAATACATCAAGTTTATTACATCAAGTTTTGTTAACTGGTGACTTTGAAATTAAAGGTTGGAATTACCTACAGTGCAATATTATGCACATTAACAGCCCATTCCTGAAGGGGGGGGTGGATGCACGGCAGCTGGGAGCAGCGCAGCCGCAGCACCCCCACAGAGGCTTCCTGGCTGCTGAAAGTAAAATTAAAACAATTTAAAATGTAAACTTAAGAAAATGCTTCCACAGAAAACAGTGAGGCTATGCCACCAAAAAAGGTGATGTAGCGATGCTGCAACTGGAGGGGTTGTTCCCGGGGCGAAAGGGGTTAGGATGCTGCCTAAAGGCAGCTCTGCCCCCTGGAATACCTCCCAGGACAATGGCGTGGGGACTTGTGTTGCTGGAACACTGCCAGGAGGCAGAGCTGGTGGCAGAGTCCCGCACAGCGGCATAGCATACCGGGGCTGGCGTGAATGCTCCCCGTGCCAGGGTAAGTGCCCCTTATCCCAGGATAAATGGGCACTTACGCCGGTGCAGGGTCATGCCAGCTCCTATACCAATTCACACACTCCTTCACAATCGCGCTCTTACTCATAGGTAAGCCTCAATTTATTCACTGAGGCTTACTGCCACAATAGCTCTAACATGTTAGGTGATCTAGATATCTGAGAAATTTTAAATCTAGGACATTTTTAGCCCATTCTTCCTGCAAGGAGCTCAGGGCAGCATACATAATTCTATCCTCCCTATTTTGTCCTCACAACAACCCTTTAAGGCAGGTTAGACTGAGAGAATATGATGGGACTAAGGATACCCGATGAGCTTCATGGCAGTGTGGGAATTTTATGTCCCAGATTCTAGTTGGACACTCTAACCATTATACTTCACTGTATCATTATGAATCTCTTAAGCATACAAATTTTCAGTATTCACAACAGATTTTATATATGTACTAGTTAAAAACAACATAAATCCAAAACAAATAATAATAACAATAACAATAATAATAATAAACAGCCAGTCTATAGTGTTTCTATATGTTGCTCCAAAATTACTCACAGAGCAAAAGCAGTGTGGTCAATACCAAAAGTCTGCTGATTTATACTTTGCAACCATCATGAGGTCAGCATGAAAATGGTGCTTTGACATGTATGCCTTAATGCAGTGATTAATTGACCAGTATTCTTCCATGAGATCCATTCTGACATTTAGGCACAGCATTGATCTAGGAGATCACGAAAGGATGTAACAGAACTCAGTTACAGACAAAACCCTAAAGAATGTTCAAATTCCACTGCTAGTAATAGCCTCAAGCTCTTAATAGGGAAATTTAATAAATATATTCTGATCTAAGCTCTAGAATATCTGCCCGCAATATGCATGTAATGTCAAAATATGTAATACTGGCTCACAAATAATATTATGCCGTCTTATGTATATATTTACTGCAGGAGCAGCTTTACAATCAGATCCAATTTACCAGGTTTAAATATGGAAAACTAAGTCAATTGATTGTCGAAGGCTTTCACGGTCAGAGTTCATTGGTTCTTGGAGGTTATCCGGGCTGTGTGACCGTGGTCTTGGTATTTTCTTTCCTGACGTTTCGCCAGCAGCTGTGGCAGGCATCTTCAGAGGAGTAACACTGAAGGACAGTGTCTCTCAGTGTCAAGTGTGTAGGAAGAGTAATGTATAGTCAGAAAGGGGTTGGGTTTGAGCTGAATCATTGTCCTGCAAAAAGTATCAAAGGTAATGTGCTAATCATTGTCCTGTAAGTATCAAGATAATGAGGGTGTGGTATGTTAATATGGACCCATTGTATCCTGAAGTGATCTGTTAATGTGTGAAATCCAAGGCTAATCTGCATGGCTACAGTCCACAACGGTGGGAGGTGGGAAAGTTCCATTCTATGAGCAGAGCTTCACTTCTGGATTTGGATTCAATTTAGTGTAAACAGAAAATTCTAAACTCCACCTTCAGAAGTCCTAGAGACATCTCTATGAGGTATAAAACCAATATGAATGAATCTTCAATTAAAATCAAATTATATCTATACATCGTTATTTTATTTCCATTGTTTAGATAACACACACAGCTAAAATATTTTATATTGTTGCAATATGGTAGCAGTTTCATTGTAAAAAGACATATGCCTATTTGGATATAAACCAGACGCAAACAAATTAAAACACACACACACACCGCTGATTAAATGACTGAAGTGGAGGTCTGTACAATCTTCCTATTGTGGATATTTTTTTGGCAAAAGTAATTCCCTAGATCTTAGTTCTGAGGTCAGTCAGGTGCCCTATTCATTTGCTGATGAAATATTTCCTATGGTGTACTGCCGCAATGAAGGGAACATACTGGGCTATGTCAAATCATGCAGAGAGTCCTTGAACTGAGTAAACAATTTTGTACCTGATACTGAAGGGAAGGAAGGAAAAAGGCAACTGTTTCAAGTTTACCTACAAGAAAATAAACACAAGAGAAGCATGCCACTTAATGCTTGTATCACAGCCTGAACTCTCCGTAGAAGGTAAAATGATTAAACTGAGGCTATTGTACTTTGGTCACATTCTGAGAAGACAAGAGTCACTGGAAAAGACAATAATGCCAGGAAAGGTTGAAGGCAGCAGGAAAAGAGGAAGACCCAACATGAGATGTATTGATTCAATTAAAGACACCACGGCCCTCAGTTTGCAAGACCTGAGCAAGGCCATTAATGATAGGATGTTTTGGAAATAATTAATTCACATGGTCACCATAGGTCGGAAACAATTTGACAGCACTTAACACACACACACACACACACAGCATGTTCTACTCACAGAAACTCCTGTACATCCTACTTTAGATCAGGGATGAACAGCATGGCACAGTTAAGAGTTTTTCGGTCAGCGGATCAGGATCTTGACTGAGCAGTAGATAGACAGAACCATGGATAGCTCATAGGGAGCAGGATGTAGACATGCAAGTCACCTGATAAATTACTCCAGGTGAGGTTCTGAGACTTTAATTAAGTCCTGTTGGAGGTATGTGTGTCTCTAGGCCCCACCTCACTGGAGGCAACAGTGAGAAAAAGGGACCATACTCAGATCTGGAGATGGGGTAACATTCTGGGCTAACAATGGTTCTGAATAAGACAACGAGGGAAATGCTACCTATCTTAAGGCTGTTAATGCATGGCTGTTTTTGCATTTGTTTGCCCCTGTCCTGTCTCATACTTTATGATCTTGAATTCAAAAAATTGAATGCATGGGACAGGGACAAACAAATGATGAAGGGGCAGCGGCGGCGGCAACTCCTTTTCGGCCCCCCAGACCTGCGCCTCTCTCTCCCCCTCTCGCCCCCTCTGCACCTTCCTCTGCCTCCCCCCAGCTCCAGCCAGGCTTTCAGCTGGTGGGCTGAAAGCCTGGCTGGAGCTGGGGGGAGGCAGAGGAGGGCGCGGGGGGGGGGCAGTAGAAGTAAGCTTCATGATGGCCAAAAACAGAACAAAAAACTTCAACACATAAATTAGATGTATTTGTTCAAACCCAGGAGAACTGAAATAGAGCTGGGCAATATTTTCAGTGAGAAAAGGATTAACTGACATTTAAGAAAATATCCAAGGCTTCATTTGATTATATTTAATCGAATTATAAAAAGTTACTACTTGGTCCCCTGAAAAACAAGGATACTTGAGATGCTTAAGTAGAATAAACCAGGGGTTAGAGAAGCAAAAATAGCGGTGAATTAAAAGTACTTGGAGGCCAGGAGCTTTGAACCTGCATTTAACTAGCCATTCCAACCTCATGAGGCAGGGGTTGGAGAAGTTCTTATGTTCTTAAGTCAGGGCTGGTAGTAACAGAGAACTCATTGTTTTCAAAAGTCAGCTAGAAAAATGCTGCTTTATAATTTCCTCACACCACAGACCGTATGCACAAGACCTGGGAGGAGAAAAAGAGCGAGAGTGCGCTATCCATTCAGAAATCATTTTTTTCCACTATAAACTACTTCAAGCCCCCACTCCTGGCGTACAAATTGTGGTAAAGGATGTTATGGTGGTGTGCAGTTTATAACTGGAAACTTCTGATTTATGTGGGATTGGAGCATTTCTCTGCCCTCCCTTTTTTTGCCCACTCCACCGTGGGCATAGCAAGGTAAAACTGTTCAAAGGCTGGAGCCAACACATCCACTGAGCTGAGCAGATGAACACTGCTTTTTTTGAAATGCCTGTTATTCCACACCTGTTCAAAATATTTATATTGTAATTAAAGATTAATGCATACTTCAGAGCAGATCAACATACACTGTACATGCAAACATAGAAGGCACAAAGGTGTCTCTGTTATCAGGCTTTTTATGGTGCAGATTTACCTCTTCAGAAGCTGTATGCCAAAGATAACTAAATTACACTGAGATTTTTTAAAAACAAGTTAACAGGACATCAAAGTGTGAGAAGCAGAAATTACTGAAGGCCAAAAAAAGCAAAAATTCTCCTTCATTCCTGAGAAACTAGACTCAAAGGATTGTCACTGGAGATCAGTTATCATCAGTGTGGGGCCTATCCTGTGGAGGGCGCGATCCTATCCCCCATGCTTTTCAATCTCTATTTAAAACCCTTAGGACAAATCATTTGTAATTTTGGGGCGGTCTGTCCTAAATATGCTCACAATACCCAGCTCTATATCTACTTATCCAAATCTCCTGATGATGTGGTAGAAGTCCTGAATCGCTGCCTGGATGCTGCGGTTAAATGGCGAACACTGGAGCAACTGAAACATGCGTATGCATGTGCATACTCTGTCATGGCTGCCCCCTCATGGAATGCCTTGCCTGGTGTAGTTAGAAAAGCTCCCACTTCCTGGCTTTCTGCTAGCTATGCAAAACTGTATTATTCAGGAGGGCTTTTTGCACAGTATGTTTAGCCTGAACATATGAACAAAATAATGCTCTAATCAATTATTATGGTAATAAGGATGACAAAATCTTTTAGCACAGAGAAACTGAATGCGTCACGGTCCATAGTTATGTTGACTAATTGTTATAAGTTATTCAACACTTAGTGCCTGAATTGGCTGGCTTGTTTTCCTCTTCCTGTCCCTTTTCATTTCTTGCAATTCAGTAAGCTTTCAGTTTGACTTACAAAAAGGAAAAATGCATGAATGTTAACTAATATTATTACCTTTTAACAGCTTCCGGTGGAAAAGCTGCTTGCTGCGGTGAGTCAGAGAGTAGCCTTTACACAGTCCAGCCTTTACAGGGTAGAGCCCAGACAACCAAAGGGTTTTTTTTTTGGGGGGGGGGGTTGGATAGCATCGGAAAGCTAAGAGACGCCAGCCAGGAGGAAAGCAAAAGTAGAGTTGCCAGGCCAAACATGGCAACTGGCAGGAGGGTTGGGGGGGCAGGGACATGGAGGAGGAGCGTTGTCGCCTGCATGAATGTTTCTGAGGGATTCCTAGAGCTACCTACCATCACTTCCTTCCCTGGAAGTGATGGCATCATGCCAATGATGCTGCTGGGCTTAAAACGGGAGTGATTGAAACTCTTCCCTCAAACTTACTCTGCCCACACTGAAGCTGCCTATCCCAGGGGACTGGAACACTGGAAGACGCTGCTGTGCCAGAAAGCAAACTGGCTCATCACCTCCTCACAAATATATTTGAAATATGTCTATCAGTCCTTTATCTCCAAGGAAAGCAGAGTTTCTTTCCAGCATTTTTCTCAGAAATGAATTGACAGTATGAATTTCCAAATTTAATAAATGCATTAGGAATGAAACCTACGGAAGAGAAACACATTGAAGCAAAATATCTAATTTTAGATTATTGGATGGGGGTGGAAATAATGAAATAGGAAAGTTTAATTCCACAATTAGGCAAAACTGCCAAGACAACAAATTTAAAGTGAATAGTTAGAATTTTCTCATGAAAAATGTAAACTGAAATAACATTTAAATGTTTAAAATGTTTAATTCAAAAACATATGGGTAGGCATAGGAAGCAAATAGCTATAACGTTTCTTGGGAAATTGATATCATAGGACAAACTCAAATACAATAATAATAATGAAGCAAGTGCCCTTCTTAAAGCCCCTTCACATATCTAAGCCTTGAAATCCCAAAAAAGATTCAATTCTTGTAAAAGATACTTTAAAAATAAAAGCATAAGGCAATGGAAAGGGGCAGTTTGATTTGTATTGTGTTCAAGGATTATTTTATATCCACTTTGGAATTTTGCGTTTAATTGTGTTTATCAAAGATTGTGAGACAAGATTAATAGAACAGGTAGTATAGACAAACATTCTGGAGAAAAAGAAGGATAAGGCGGAACTGTGACTGACAATAAGTGATGAAATCACACCAACCTGTCCACGGGGGGAGGGACCTATAGAACATTTGACATGAGCACCTACTGAAAATAAATTTCATGTTGTGTTTATTTATATGCATTTAAAATATTATTAGTGCATTTCTATACAGTTACACCCTTCTAAGCCTACTGACTTCAATGGAGTTCGAAGGGTATAATTCTGTTTAGGACTGACTGCACTATACGTAAACCTGGTTTTCTTGCTAAGCCACAAGCTAGCAAAAGGGCCTGGATACAATGATGTATTGGCAGAAACTGGTAAATATTTATTTTTGAGGAGATACTGTTCACTGATAAAGACTAAATCAACCAACCAATCAATAATTTATTACAGTAATGGACCAGCAGAATAAAACATATATTAACAGAGTGGTTATAACAATATACATACAATCTTTTGTTAAAAGATATATTAAAAAGTACCGTATGTGTCAGTCAATCAACACTGTACCTCAGTAGACTCTAGCATCTGAACAGAATCTGGCAACTCTGAGGTTTCAGATTCAATGTCTGCAGGAAGAAAGAATGTATACCATTCCCTTGATCTTCCCAGAATTTTTTGGAGCATGGATGTAATATATGTATATCTAAGATCATTATAGAAGGCGCAGTTCGGGAGCATATGTCCAGCCGTTTCTCAAAACACATTCAATAATATTGTGGCATTTATATCAGGGTGATGTGTATGATGCAATAATATAGAAAAGTCACAGAATGCAACATAGTCCTGGTACAGCACAAGGTGTACAACGTGTCAAAAGCTGTTCAAATATGTCAGCAGGTACAAGACAGGTACAATGGTTCCCACGCTACAGTTAGGTATTTTGGCCCTAGCTAGAAATAGAAAAGAAAGAGTCAGCATAAATTTCAAAACCCCTTCCTCCCTCCTTTCTTTCATGGATCCCATGTTTTAGACCAAGTCATAGATAATACCTCCTATCCAACTTGGTATAAAATCTAGGAACACCACTAGTGGTTATTTGAAGGTGTATCTGGTAACCAGAGAGGTGTGCCTGATGATGCTGAGTGCACAAGCCTTACAAGAGACCTCAGCATTTCAATGGAAGAAAAATAGGACAACAGTCCTTCAGCCAAAGCCACTTACTACAAGGGAAACTAATTCTGTTTGTTGACGATATACAGCACCCATGCATGAAATCCTGAATATGAGGACTCTGCTCCTCTGGAGGAGAGAGGGTTAGGAGAGAGACTAGAAAAATATTGTTTTCTGGAACCCTCTGTGTATAGAATGTACAATGAAGAAATAAACAGCCGGTCTAGAAGAGACAGGGCTTCATCTTCCCCAAACCAATTCCTATGGAAAGTCATTAGGTAAAGGTTAAGGTCCCCTGTGCAAGCACCGAGTCATTCCTGACCCATGGGGTGACGTCACATCCTGGCGTTTACTAGGCAAACTTTTGTTTTATGGGGTGGTTTGCCGGTGCCTTCCCCAGTCATCTTCCCTTTACCCCCAGCAAGCTGGGTACTCATTTGATCGACCTTGGAAGGATGGAAGGCTGAGTCAACCTTGAGCCGGCTACCTGAAACAAACTTCCATTGGGATCGAACTCAGGTCATGAGCAGAGCTTGGACCGGCTGTCAAGGAACAAATGATAAAACACCCCTGTGGTTCTAGACAGAGTGGGACCCCTCCTTTATTACTATTATAATATAATTATTATTTAGTCACATTTGGATCCTGCCCTCCTTTCAAGATGCTCAGTACAGCACTATTTATCCTATTTGACCGTCATAAGAAGTTTGTGCGATGGGTTAGGTCAAGGCAAGTGCCTGACCAACCAGTGACAACCATGGATGAACAGAGATTTGGCCTAGTTTTTTCTGACTACTGAAAAAAAGACTATTAGATTAAGGCAGAAAGCAGTGGGCTCCTACTAACAGCAGCAAAAACCTGCCTCTAGTGAGTACAGTGAGACGTCACAGGGACTATTTTCCAAAGGGAACAACACTAAAGAAGTGAAAGTGCAATTAGTCCTTTCAGTTTCAATCATTTCCTGCCATTCCAAACTATGTGGCAATAAATGCACTTAACAAATTCCTGTACAGTTAGATGTACCTTTAACTGAGTCTTGATGCATTCTCATTAGAAGGTTCTACTGAAATCAGTAACACAAATTCATATTGGGTGGATTAGTCCAATTTATGACACCCACCTTCACTAAACAAATATACCTGCATGCAATTCAAGCTGTTCTTTGCTTCACCCCAGGAATTCTTCCCTTTCTTCTGTAGCTGAATCCAAGACTAAATGGGGCTTGTGTTAAGTAGCACTGTAAACTTAAATAGAGAAAGTACTTGTCTGCACTAAAAGCTATTTAAACAATTATTTAATTACTGCTCCCATTTAAACTGTAGTAAGCTATGCTGCAGTAGAAAGGTAAACCAACCTTCATCACACCCCAAATAAGCTTAAAGCATTCCAGCTGGGAGCTATTTGTGACTTCCCTGGACACTGCCTCACTGGCTTTCTGACATTTTTATTGCCTGTTGTTCCAATGATAATATGCAAGCAAAGAGATGTATTAAATTAAGAGAAAAACATATAAGCACATACAAATCGAAGGACAACAAAACAGATGCATATGTTGGGGGAAAATACATAGGATGCTGCTGCCACTAAGGTCACAATCTACATCAATTGCGAAAATTGTCAGGACTCCTTTCACACCGACAATTCAAATGTATAGCCTATTATAGGTAAAGGTAAAGCTCCCCTGTGCAAGCACCGGGTCATTCCTGACCCATGGGGTGATGTCACATCCCAACGTTTACTAGGCAGACTTTGTTTACGAGGTGGTTTGCCATGTGCCTTCCCCAGTCATCTTCCCTTTACCCCCAGCAAGCTGGGTCCTCATTTTACCAACCTCGGAAGGATGGAAGGCTGAGTCAACCTTGAGCCGGCTACTTGAAACCAACTTTCATTGGGATCGAACTCATGTCGTGAGCAGAGCTTGGACTGTAGTACTGCAGCTTACCACTTGAAGCAAATTGTATACATTGAATTTTCAGCAGCAAATATTAGAAGTTTCTAAATAATATGCTGCAGCTGCAGCAACTACCTGCTTTCCCAGCCTTAAAACTCAACTTTTCCTACCTTAGGGGTTCTTTCTTTGTATTTCTTTAGATTCCTCATCACAGGCAGCACATTTTTGTACCTAGCTGTTTATAAATACTGGTACAATAAACCGAAAAATGATAGGGCAAGTATTTTTTTTAAAATCTGTAGTGTTATGTACATTAAAAAAGAGACTATAAGCCTAACTATTTCCTGAAGAAAACTAGTTTCATGCATTTAACTTAAACACTATTTCTTACCCATTGCTTGGCAAGACATTTCATTATCATGCATTTCTGATAACACGTTTCTGCTAGCTGTATGGTCCCTATATATATCACCAAAGCAGCTAACAAACTGGCTATTCCCATTATTTATTAAGAGCCACACATGTGACAAATTATTTAACTCAGTGATTCCTAATAAGTCAAAGAGCAAGCAATTAGCTAACTCAGTATGAGGGCTGTTTGTGACAATTTATAGATGCTCTCAAGCTGTCACAGAACTTCAAAGCATCATTGGGGGAAACCTTTTAATGAGTCACTTGAGATGACAAGTATTACACAGCACACATGGTAGGGATGCTTTTGGCAGCCTATTCAGTTACACAACTTTCTTTTCCCTCCTAAGCAACTGTTTACATGTTTGCAGTCTATGCTGCCAGTAATGATGAAATATGAAGCACAGTATCAAAAATGAAGGGAAGGAGAAATGAAACTCACTCATGCATCACACATTAACTTCCATGATCAGAATCCTCTATATTTAAAATGTCAAACCAAACACATGAACTTTAATAGCAGTTAAAATGTGGGAAAATGCTAATATTCACAAGCTTTGGCTTCAACTCCGACCCTCTGATGGAAACTGGATTCTTCTATTATCAGGAGATTCCTTTTCAACCAACAGGTGTGACATTCACATGAAACTGGGGCATGGGAAATGCCCAAGCAACTTTTGGATCAGGAGCAAAGTTAAATGAGCAACTGTAAAAAATCACATTTACAAACTTGGCCAAAATACATGAGATGGGAAATTCCATGATCCTCATGAAAAAAAAAAAATTCAACACAGCAACAGGAGCCTGAAACTGGGAGGGGAAGACTGGGGAAGGAGGGGCTGTTTAATCTTTCTTTCCTGCCATTTGTTATCTCAAAATTGTCTTCTTCCTCCCTAAGCTGCTTCCCCACCTACAGAACCAACAACAGAAAGCAATTTGGCGCTGTGATTTTGAGAGGACAAATGGCAGGAAAGGAAAAACCATCCTGGTCATCCTTTAAAGATAAAGGTAAAGGTTCCCTGTGCAAGCACTGAGTCATTCCTGACCCATGGGGTGACGTCACATCCCAACGTTTACTAGGCAGACTTTGTTTACGGGATGGTTTGCCAGTGCCTTCCCCAGTAATCTTCCTTTACCCTCAGCAAGCTGGGGACTCATTTTACCAACCTCAGAAGGATGGAAGGCTGAGTCAACCTTGAGCCGGCTACCTGAAACCAACTTTCATTGGATCGAACTCATGTTGTGAGCAGAGCTTGGACTGCAGTACTGCAGCTTACCACTCTGCGCCACGGGGCTCCTAGGTCATCCTTTAGGATTTATTTATTTATTTTATTTATAGTCTGCACGGGATAGCCCAACAAACAATGTAACTGGACTGGGATCACAAAACTTCAGAACAAGGAAAAATAAAAGGAATCAGACAAGAGGCATCACATACAGTGCAAAAAGAAAAAG
This sequence comes from Euleptes europaea, assembly GCF_029931775.1. Lineage (NCBI taxonomy): Eukaryota > Metazoa > Chordata > Lepidosauria > Squamata > Sphaerodactylidae > Euleptes > Euleptes europaea. The sequence goes on from NC_079319.1 coordinate 81,330,312, forward strand.
AAAAAAAGAAAGGAATAACCAAAGTGAAAACCAAGAAGACATATAATAAACAGTGGGAAATACTACAAAATTGTTCCATTCATAAAAGCACCCTCCATTCCATTATACTACAACCTTATTCTCTTTATAGAAATGCCCTCCTGAACAATTCTGCTTTACATAGTTTGTAGAATGACAGACGTATTGTCAATTTTATCCATTTGCAGGATGGCACATTCAAAAGGCTTTGCTCAGATAAGCAAAGCTGTCCTGGTGGAACATAACAGGAAAGGGGTCGAGGCCATGAAGCACTTTGTATATGATAATCAGTACCTTTATCTGAACTCAGTAACTGACAGGTAGCCAATGGAGTCACTGCAGAGTGGATGTAATATGAATCACCTAGCTCCTGATATAACCAACCTATGGTATTTCATACCAGCTGGAGTTTCCAAGCTGACTTTAAGGGCAGACCCATGTAGTGTGCATTACATTAGTATAGTATTGAGTTCACTGTGGCATGGATCCCTATAGCCAAATTGGGTGAATCAAGGTAGGGATCCATCTTCTGGGATAAATGGCTGGAAGAAAGTTGGGTTTTTTTGGCAGCTACATTAACTTATTAACTTGCTTCTTCAGAATTTATTTTATTTTTGTTTTATTTTTATTAGGTTTGATTTGTATCCCACCCTTTCCTGGCAAAGCTGGGCTCAGAGCAATTAACAACACATAAATAGAACAAATATAATTTTAAAAATATATGTGAAGGATCAGACACCCCCATGTTCCCAAGGACCCTTCCCACTGCCATTTTCATTTGAATTCTCCTGAAAAATTATTGGAAAATTGACTGTGTTACTAATGATAGGAAAAACAGTCCTGTTAATCCAGCTAATTATGGAGATTCAGGAGAGAAGGAAGGCTGGAACTAGGGCTGTTGATTTGGTAAAAACTGAACCGGAAAAATACCGAATAAATGCAAATTTGGTAAATTTCTGGTTCGGGTTTACCGAGTCCAGTTTGCACATGGAAGGTTTGCACATGCAGATGTGAAGAAGAAATTTGTGGTGGGATGAGAGTAACATCATAGTCCAAAGAAACAGGTTCCAAAATGGAAGGCACCGGAACTGAATAAGCCCTGCTCACCTGTTTGGTAGGTACAAGAACCAAAAGGAACCTGTCCTTATATTTAGATTTAGTTTTTACATTCTTTGGGTGAGGTTCTGATGAACTCCTATGAGAGACAAATGGGACCACTGATCACGATCAGTGCCAAGGTGGATCTAATGCTAGAATCAACAGAACCAAACTAACAGACTTGGCCTGGGAGGAACACTACATAGTGACAGACGACTTTGCTGCCGAGGGTTCAGAGCCAGAAAGTACCTTTTCCGTAATGCTGCCTTAAGTTTTGAAACTCTGTCACTTTGTATTTGGAGTAAATTGTTGATGATGATGGCAAGTAGAAACACTGTGGACCTTATTGAGGCAAAGACACAGAGAATACAGTGCATTCCCAAGGAGAGTTGTTAAAATGCACAAAATTTTCACTGGGGCTTGCAATGCCCAAACCCCCAGCTGTATGGGCTTGCTGAGCTCACCAGAATTTATTCATAGCATACATTTTGGCAGCTGGATCCCTGAATCTTTTGTTGGTGCATGGCTTAATATTTCTATAGCTCAGACCTTAGGCTAGAGCCAATCAGAACCACAAAAAAATCTGAATTCTCAATGCAGACTGTACTCGTCTTGCTTGTGCATTCCAACACCGAAAATCAGATTTTCACCTCTTTATCCTAACAAGCACCTTCTGATGACCTTCTCTATTAGAGAATGAACCAATACATCTGCCATAGAACAACCCCACTGAAGAAGGTAACAGCAGTTACCCAGACCTTTTGCTGGTGAGAAGGGGCTCACTGTATGGCCCATTTCCAAGGACTCCACCCCACCGCCCTGTTCTCTGGCATTTGGGGCTTGAGATCCTTGCAAGGGCAGCAAGGCCCTTTGGACCTTGTTGGATGTTGCCCTATTGTTGCTGGTTGTGAAGGGGCCCCCATAGCAGTTCAAGCTTCAGGGTCCCAAAAATGTAGGTCTGCCACTGATTTGGTGTTAGAAATTGGTATACTCACAATGGTGGTGAAGAGAGAAAGGGGTGTTCATCCCTCATGGCGTGTGACAGTTTTGGCAGGAAAAAGCAGCTTTGCACACTGTCTTTCCCCATCTTTCTTACTTGCTATTCTTTAACTGAAGATGGTGATGATTATTCAAAATTATGTGCTATTTCCAATGGTAATCCCTTCCTTAAACAACATGTTTGGGTTGCATCCAATGTAAGTAGCTTCTTTTTTGAAGTCTGAAACTACAATGGAAGCCCAAGCATCTTTTGAGAACTAGAGTAAATAGAAGGTGTTAAAAGCAGCATGCTGACAAGCAGTACCAGTCTGCCGATGCTAAGCAGATGCAGGGGGATGTTGAAATAAATGAATGATGAGGAAGTGCTCGTAAAGATAGGGTAATTATTAGTTAGATATGTCAATAGGCAAAATGTGAGACAGAGAGAGAGACAGAGACAGAAGACTGTAGAAGGAACCTATCAGAAAACTTACAAGCCACCAAAGACTCTTTAATATGAAACCTGTAGCTTCAGGAACAGTATAAAACTATAGGTGGTGAGAGACAGTGGAAATGAACAAAGAAGTAAAACACCTGCTCCTTTTTATTTGGTATCACTGTATTTGCTGATTGCCTTTCCAAACCATCTACACACAATTTTTGCCCTACGAAAGATAGATATAGGTAATTAAAGATTTCTTTATGCCACACAGACGTTATTAAAATGTGACAAAACAATGGATATAGATTCACATTGCACAAATATCCACCCTATATTGCAAACACAGTTCCAGGAAGCTTGACAGAAAAGTATCATATAACTGTGTAAAAATTTTGTAATTACATTTTTCCTAAAACAAATAATATCAGTTTATTTTACTGACCCATCAGTTTATTTCACTGACCCATCATGCCACTCTTGCAACATGTGAACACGGATAAATCCACCACATAAGAGAGAGGTTTCAGGCTTCTTTACCAACCTCATGTTTAATAAAAGCTATCCCTCTCCAAAGTGCAATAACTATCAGGAATGGATAAATTCTCTGGTGCCCTGGACATTGGGACATAAATATTGATGAACAAACCTGCTAACATACAAAATACCTTTAAAGCACATTGCTCATGAGCCAAACAGCAAAATTATATCTGCAGGAAATAGTTATACAATATTTAATATATAATTTTTCTTTGGTGCAAATTTGGGGAAGGGGAGATTAGAAGATATCTAGCCACCTATTCTAGACCAATGATAATTTCTAAAAAAAAACCCAAGAGGAATAACTTCCCCCTTAAAAATCATCACAGAACTATCTTAATTCAGCATTTATGTTTATACAAATTGTAACTGGAGATGGGAGGACACTCAATAAGTGATGGGGACCCCTGTTCTAATTCCAGCATTTTAAAGTCCAAGACAAAACAACAGAGAAATTAAACTGATTAGACTGAATTATATCTTTTTATCAATTTAATTTAGAAAGAAAGAAAGAAAGAAAGAAAGAAAGAAAGAAAGAAAGAAAGAAAGAAAGAAAGAAAGAAAGAAAGATTGGATTTTTTTTTGAGGTCTACACGTATAAGCTTATGGAGAGCATATTCTTTTGAATTCTTAAAAAATTAAAACACTTTTAAAACTGCTCCAGGCATACTGATAGTGATATTGTTACTTAGAATCATAGAATCATAGAGTTGGAAGGGACCACCAGGGTCATCTAGTCCAACCCCCTGCACAATGCAGGAAATACACAACTACCTCCCCCCCACACCCCCAGTGACCCCTACTCCATGTCCAGGAGATGGCCAAGATGCCCTCCCTCTCAAGGATACGATACAGTAAGTACCCACAATAACGAAAGCAATGCTGTAGGGAACTAGTTTCAGTTGTTCCTACAGACAAAGGCAACAAAAAAAACCTGAACATGTTCAGAGAGGGGAATGTCAACTCTACAGGACTGTCTTCAGTTCTGGCAATCATCACTGCACAGCATAAGACATAATTCTGAAAGGGTCACTTTTCACTCATTGAGCTCCACATGTCTGTGGAAATTCTGGTGCTAATCTTAGTTCGACAAGCTGCCCAGTTAATAAATATCTAGGCATCAAACCCCAAGACTTTTAAATTTAACATTTTGAGTAGTTTTTTTTAAGGACTTTTCAATTAAACATAGAGCTGTTTTAAAGAGATTACATTTAAGTAAGCAGTCAACAGGAGTTAGAATATCTGGGGGGTATTGTTTGCACAGGGGACTTTTACCTTTACCTTATTGTTTTTTAAGAGGCCAGAAAAATGAGAAGTCATTTGTAACTTGCTGAGGCTCTTCCAGGGAGGAGGGAGAGGTGGGGGATGAGAATCTTGGTTTTATCTGTAACTGGACAGACACCAAAAGGACATACTTCAATATGTAGCTCTTTAATACATGTTTGAACAGTTTTGGCTCCACATGTATTTTTGCATTCCATGCACCAAGAACCTTCTGAGATAATGCTATGAATAGACTGGCACATTTTTAAAAGATGCATAATGGAAGCTGTATAATACCACAGAAAGGAATAAGATAGTCTAACAAAGAAACTGAAAATACGAAATGGTCCAATTTAAGAAAATTCGTTACAGAAACAATATTATGTATTTTGAAAACCGCATGCAAAAAGCCTCAACACTGCCTTTTACAGTTGGGTCTACTGACATAAATCCTGCCAGGTCAAACTGAAATCTAAGGATTCAGATTACATTGTATAATGAACAGCATCTGCTTTCATCTTAGACTCAGCAGGGATGAGGCAAGAGACATCATTCAAGATGTAAGAAATGAATCAGCAACCAGCATGGCACAGTGAGACTTCTAGTGGGAAAGATGATGGAAAAAACATAAGCAAAATGCTTTAAACAAAAACAGCTGCATATGTGTATAAGTGCATTTAACATGTGGGAGATTCTGCAACAACAACAACAACAAAACCCTATCTGGAGTAGATGACTGGGTTAAATGTCTGTGCATTAAAAGGAAAGTGACATATTATAACAACTTAATATCATGGGTAGTCAACAATTAGTCCATAAGGGGCTGATTGCACAGCCTGTGGAAGCATCCTAAGAAACCCAGATTTCACACAAAAACAGAAGTGGAGTTATGACATGATGAATTAATTGGTGTGTTATTGAAACATTAACCAGTTATCTGATTAAAATAATGTGGAAAACCTTATTAAAGGTGCCTTTTGGGGCATCCTGATTTAAGCAGCAGTTTACAGTTTAATAATCAAAAGCTACTATTTATTGTAATGGGAACAAGCTATTTTTAAAAATACCCAAATAGAGAAAGATGTTTCAATACATCAGGTTCAAGGCCTGTCTGTTTGTGCGATACATTGGAAACACTTATTAACTAATTTAAATTGAGAACTTCCATGACTAGTTACCTATAGTACTACAAACAGAATACCATTTACTTATTTACAGATCACACATGGCATTCAAAACTGTATTTTCATCCTGAAAGGTAGACTGCTCGCAAGCTTCAGATACAAGTTGGAAGAAGAAGAAAGCAAACTTTTTAATGTATTTATTTACTTATTAGATTTATACCCCACCTTTCCCAACCAAGGTCAGGCTCAAGGGGGCTAGCAACCAATAAAATACAAATAAAATAAATACATTAAAAATATTGTCAAAGGCTTTCACAGTCAGAGTTCATCGGTTCTTGTAGGTTATCCAGGCTGTGTGACCGTGGTCTTGGTATTTTCTTTCCTGACATTTCGCCAGCAGCTGTGGCCGGCATCTTCAGAGGAATAACACTGAAGGACAGTGTCTCTCAGTGTCAAGTGTGTAGGAAGAGTAATATATAGTCAGAAGGGGGTTGGGTTTGAGCTGAGTCATTGCCCTGCAAAAGTATCAAAGGTAATGTGCTAAAGGTTTGTTGATACTTTTGCAGGACAATGACTCAGCTCAAACCCGACCCCCTTCTGACTGTATAAATTACTCTTCCAACACACTTTGACACTGAGAGACACTATCCTTCAGTGTTAGTCCTCTGAAGATGCCTTTAGACTTTAGATCTTGAGACTGTAGATTAAGCAGCATATGAAGCTTTCTTACTCTACTTCCTCTTCTTTCCCAATCCTAGCCTCCTTGCTCCCTAAACCTATCCCTTCCCTTCTGCAGCTCTGAGTCCTTCTCAGAGAGAAAAGCATCAACCTTCTCTCTCTGACCTCCTCCCTCGGTTACACTATATGCTCATATCAGCACCAAGAAGAAGAAGAAGAGTTGGTTTTTATATGCCGACTTTCTCTGCCACTTAAGGGAGAATCAAACCAGCTTACAATCACCTTTCCTTCCCCTCCGCACAACAGACACCCTGTGAGGTGTAGGTAGGGCTGAGAGAATGGGACTAACCCAAGGTCACCCAGCTGGCTTCATGTGTAGGAGTGGGGAAACAAATCCAGTTCACCAGATTAGCCTCCGCTGCTCATGTGGAGGAGTGGGGAATCAAACCCGGTTCTCCAGATCAGACTCCACCGCTCCAAGGGTGGTTTACAATTTGGATTAGCCCAAAGGAGGGCACATCTAAAATACTTGGAGTGGCTTCCATGAGGGATCATCTGATTTGTTTGTTCTTTATTCCACAAATTCCCATCTAGTTACTCATAGCTCAGTAACTTAGTATTTACCATTGCTCTTTCGATCTACCTGAATTTTCTTGCTTTTCCGTCTGCTATTTTTATGTGAAGCAAAGATTAAAACTCAAGTATTGTCCATTCTGAGCTTACAACTCCTTGGCCACTCCTCTCCCTGGCTTCCAGGCTGTCAGTGACCAAGAGGATGTGGTGTCAGTGCATGTGAGAGGGTATGAACCCACTTGTGGGGAACTATAGTACCCCCTTTTTCTACCCTTTCAATAGACCAATCAGACTTTCAATTCACCCCACCCCCTCAAACTCCCCCAGTGGTCCGATTCACTGAAAGTAGGATTTCTGTGCATGCACATACATGTGCATGCACATGTATGGGATAACTAATCTCTTCTCCTAGCCCCCAGACAATCCCTCTAGCCTGGCTAAATTTTTTGTATCCTGTGTGGATGAGCAGCCAGGCACTTGGGTGATGTTTAACAGCAGTCTGCGATCTTTATAAAAGGAAAGGTCTTTATTACTAATCCAATACCCAGAGTTTGGGAATCTGTATAGACAATAGCAGAACACAGTATAAGTGATACAGAGAACTAGGAAAATAAAAGGTTAAAAAGCATCCTGTAAATTACACTGAATTACCCTGGAATTCCTGTTTTAGAAATGGAGGCAAGCCTGCAGTAACAATAAACAGAAGCATGGTTTTGGAATTTGTGCAGACTTCCCTCTATTCCTACCCATGCCTCTGGACTTGGCCGCCTTATACTGAGGGAACTGAACAATTAACTCTTTCTTTCCTCCTCAGCAGAGGGATTCTTGTGACCAATCCAGTACTGGGGGGCTGCCTTTGACCAATCTGCCATGGCTGCCTTGGACAAATCTGGTCATGCTCTACTGGGTTTTTGGGCTCCAGGGCAGGATATTAAAAGTAATATCTCTTGCCTTTTTCCGGCAGTGTTGCAAATGGTTCCCCCCTCCCCATTCATCCCTGCAACAATCACTATAAATGGGGGTGCTTCCCACCTGGAGGATTTTATTGCCCAGTTCCCAAATGAAGGTGTCCTTCACCGGAGGCTGATGGCCCCTCTGTAAACAGGTGTGTGTGTTATTCAGGGCATCCCACATTTCCCTGGCACAACACTGCCTCCCTCACTGTCTGCTGTTTCAAACTCCTACCTGAGGTATTGTCCACATCTGCATCTGTTCCAGCACACACCAAAGGTCCCTTGGCCCAGGAGTTGTAAGGTGTACTTGTGAAAGAGAGTTCATGTGTATTCTCACCATACCAGGTAACAATACATATGTACATAAACAGAACAATGTGGTCAGTGTGGAAGGGCACTTATTGCATTTTGTTTATGTAGATGGATAATGCTTCTTTGTAACAGAAGAAAATTGTACACAGAGCTGATTGGCAGCTAACCATAATATCACGAACCCTATCCCATGGAGAAGGGTTTTGTTTTTACATTTTTAAAGTGACGTGACAAATGAACAGTTCAATGAGCATGCATTCTGTGCTCTAAATAGTTTTAAAAGGTACCTTCAGGGAACCTGCACATAGATGACTCACAGTTTTGTGCAACTGTTGTAGAGCACAGATTTTTTTTTCACTGCAGAAAAACATGGCATGTATAGGATTTAACACTTTTCAAAAATCTTATCAAAATATAACTTTAATTCTTACAATATTCATTTTCAAATGGTCATCTCATAAGGAAAGCATGAGTTTTTTTAAACAAAGCTGCAAGATTTCTCAGCAAGGTTGCTGGCAGGTTAAGAGTCTCAACAGCAAGGAATAATAATAAAACAACAACTAGCATTCATGCCAGAATAATATAATTTACAGACTTGCCTTTAGAGACTATTAAGTTATCACGTTAAGCACAGGAATTGAAATCCATGAGTTCATATTAGTGTTCTGTTACAAGCTTTGGTATATTATCATGGGCTACCGTAAAAAATTAACATTTCCCAGACTGTGGGAGAGATTACAAAATAATTATTTATCTTTTAAATACATTGTAATTGCTAGATTTGTTGGACCTCAGAGCTGATTGCTGCTAAATTATTTACATTTAATTATAATCACCAATAGGTAAATTCACAAGTTTTATCTATGTAGGCAACAAGAATTTATTATTTTATTTGTAACATAACTACTAATTACTAATCTTTAACTAAGGAGATCCATTTATGTAAGCTGCTTTGAGCCAAGGCAGAGTATAAACATTTTAACAAATAAATAAATAAATTATAATCAGGCCCTGCATGTCTGTTACTTGCTAGATAAGGAACAGTGGGCATAATTCTGATGCACATTTAAATTAATATCAGAACATACTGCTGAGCATTCACGTCACATTGCATTGTTTTTAATGGGATGTTCATTCAAATACACACTCAGTAACATCTTGTCATTGATAATACCTTTTTAAAAAGATGAGCAGAGTTGAATTAGGGCATAAGTGTCTACTTCCAGTATATTCACTTATAGCCCATTCCTGATCTGGAAGGCCAAAAGTGCTTACGAGGTGGGCAAGGGCCCTCACTGGTGTCCGGGCCACTTGTGCCGGTATCTGGGCCACTTGCACCACCCAGAGTGGCATGGACGCTGGCACTGGACGCCAGCCTCCCTGCACTGACAAGCGTCCTAACCTATGTGTGCTGTCGTCCCAGGGGGCGGAACCACCTTTAGCGGCTTCCTAACACCCCTTCAGGGCAGGAACGCCACCTTTGCCCTTACCTGCAGTTACTCCACCTTTTTAGGTGGCATAGCCCCATGGAACTCTCTGGAGCAGTTCCATGGGGCTTGCAGGTAAGGGCAAGGTTTCGGCTTCGGTGGGTGGGGGGAAATCCTTCTTTGGAGGCAGCGTGGCTGTGCTGCCTCCAGCCAATGGCTCAGCCCTTGCCCTCAGTTATGGGCTGCCTGTGTGTGTGTGTGTGCCATCAAGTGACAGCTAACTTATGGTGACCCCACAGGGTTTTCAAGGCAAGAGATGTTCAGAGGTGGTTTGCCATTGCCTGCCTCCGCTTGGGCTGGGAAAGTTCTGAGAGAACTGTGACTGGCCCCAGGTCACCCAGCAGGTTTTGTGTGGAAGAGTGGGGAATTGAACCTGGTTCTCCAGATGACAGTCCGCCACTTTTAACCACTACACCATGCTAGCTCTTACATTCACTTAGTAGCAGATATTTATCAGGAACCTAATATGAAAAAAACCAAAAAATAAAGAATAGCTCCCTTTCATGAAATGGGAACCCTTGCAGCCCAGTGGAGAAAGGCTTGCTTTATATAATATTAAGTTTACAAGAGTGCCTGTTCAAGGTCTAGGGAAATGATGTAATTTAATCAAGTTATCACAATAATGATTTCACATACATACATACATAAAAATATAAATAAATAAATGAATGAATAAATAAATATAAAAAAGGTAAAGGTAAAGGTCCCCTGTGCAAGCACTGGGTCATTCCTGACCCATGGGGTGACATCACATCCCGACGTTTCCAAGGCAGACTTTGTTTGCGGGGTGGTTAGCCAGTGCCTTCCCCAGTCATCTTCCCTTTACCCCCAGCAAGCTGGGTATGTGTGTGTATATATATATATATATATATATATATATATATATATATATATATGTGTGTGTGTGTGTGTGTGTGTGTGTGTGTGTGTGTGTTTGTGTATATAATCTTTATATATATATATATATATATATATATATATATATATATATATATATAAATAAAAATAATCTTTATATATATATAAAATCTTTATTTAAACTAAACACTTACTTTAAATACATAATTCAAATGCACAATTAAATCAACAGCAGTAAGAAAAAGTTTAGGAGCGGATGCTCTGAGAATGCAACAAATGTTATATTGGTGATCTTCAAGAAAGGAGTTTTCAGGAACTCATTGAATGGTCTCTCACTGTTTTACTCAGCTCATTTTAATTAATCACAGGCGATTTTAATCAGGACCATAAAGCCCTTGAAACTTTGCCCTACTTATTTTTAGTACTAATATCAATGTGAAACAGAACGCAACACCATTCTCATGTAAAAGGTCACACTGTCTGGTTACTGTACACAGAGATTAGAGTCAAATGCCACAGTAGATGATGTAAAGTTAATTGTGGCAGTTAATTGTGGAGGTCTAAAACAGACTTTATTTTTAATAAATGGCTATTTGTACTACTCCCTACTTTATTCACTGGGTTGTGTTAACAGCTGGAACAAAAGTATAATATATTATCAGCGAGCAATTCAACTTGCCTTCATTTGCTACCATTATCTCCTAATCTACTAATATGATTATTCTTAAGAACTCTGCCATGGCTTTAGAAAAAGTTGTCTTAAATTAAGTTTACTGTGCCTGTTTTTATTCACAAATACCAAAAGGAGCACAATATATGATTTTAATAAAGTATTGTTTTTGTACTAAAGATGTCATAATATGTCAATATTTACATTTTTATTATTTGTAAAATATGTATATAAAGAAAAGGAAAGCAAAGACAGAAGTAAAATTTGAATGAGATGCTTTCCTACTAGTATTGTATATGATTTAGGACAGAGGAAAATTTCTTGCACTTATTGTGGGCAGTCCTATGCTTATGTATGAGACCCCTTTCCCCAACCTGGGGAACCCATCCTCTGCTGTCATGGTTGGGGGGCATGACTCCCTAATCTCCTCAAAATAGGAAGGAGACGGGGTTCCGGCACCCTGTTCCTCTTCCTTCCCAGGGTTGGTTCACTCTGGTCCCCTCTCTGTCTTTCTCCCCATGTGCTCAGCCCATTCCTTCCTCCCAGGCCAATGTGGAAGCTGCCCTTTTATTATACCCTCGTCCCATTTCCCTCCCAATGGGAACCCAGTCCCATTTCAGCACTGCCCTCCCCCAGAGGTAATTTAAAAGAGGGGGGAGCCACCTTTTCCCTGGGCAGTCACTTCAGTCCTCCCTTCCTTTTCCCCTAACTTTCCAGGGTGGGGGGGTGTCCTCTCACCTCTGATTCTTTCCTGTGTGGGCTTGGCCCTGCCACCTTGTGTACCCCCCCCCACGCTGCTGTTGAGCTCCTCAGGTCCCTGGCTGTCATTGCCTGCCATTCACCACCCAGCCAGGATCCCGCAAGGCAAGACCCTTGCTTGGTTGTCACCAACCAATGACATCATTGGCCACAACAACCAATGCAGAGGGGCTGTCAGTTATCCACAGCTTGCTTGGCAGAGATGAGGGTAGAGTCGGGGTCAGGCCCCAGTTCCTGACAGTATGCAAACTCATAGAATTATAGAGTTGGTGCCACCAGGGTTATCTAGTCCAACCCACTGCACAATGCAGGAATTACACAACTACCTCTCCCCCCACCCCCAGTGACCCCCACTCCAAGTCCAGAAGAGGGCCAAGATGCCCTCTCTCTCATTATCTGCTTAAGGTCGTAGAATCAGCATTGCTGACAGATGGCCATCTAACCTCTTCTTAAAAACCTCCAGGGAAGGACAGCTCACCACCTCCCGAGGAAGCCTGTTCCACTGAGGAACCACTCTAAGTGTTAGAAAATTCTTCATAATGTCTAAACAGAAACTCTTTTGATTTAATTTCAACCCATTGGTTCTGGTCCGACCTTCTGGGGCAACAGAAAAAAACTCTGCACCCTCCTCTATATCAAAGCTTCTTAAACTGTGGGTTGCGACCGGTAACTGAATGTGGGGGTCGCAAAAAAATTTCTAATTAAAAAAAATTCTTTATGAGAGCCAGCGTGGTGTAGTGGTTAAGAGAGGTGGTTTGGACCGGTGGACTCTGATCTGGAGAACCAGATTTGATTCCCTACTACTCCACATGAGCAGCGGAGGCTAATCTGGTAAACTGGATTTGTTTCCCCACTCCTACACATGAAGCCAGCAGGGTGACCCTGGGCAAGTTACCGCTCTGTTAGAGCTCTCTCAGCCCCACCTACGTCACAGGGTGTCTATTGTACAGAGGGGAAGGGAAGGTGATTGTAAGCCGGTTTGAGTCTCCCTTAAGTGGTAGAGAAAGTCGGCATATAAAAACCAACTCTTCTTCATTATCAGTAAATGTTTGATTTGTATACCTATCTTATATACCTATACCCAGGGTCACATAAAAATTTCTCAGGCGAAAAGGAGTCGCGAGTGGAAAAAGTTTAAGAAACCCTACTCTATATGACAGCCCTTCAAGTACTTGAAGATGGTTATCATATCCCCTCTCAGTCTTCTATTCAGGCTAAACATACCCAGCTACTTCAACCTTTCCTCATAGGACTTGATCTCCAGACCCCTCACCATCTTTGTTGCCCTCCTCTGGACCCGTTCCAGCTTTCTAAACTGAACACAATACTCTAGGTGAGGTCTAACCAGAGCAGACTTCGTGTGATCTGGACACTATACTTCTGTTGATACAGCCCAAGATCGCATTTGCCTTTTTAGCTACTGCATCACACTGCTAACTCATGTTCAGTGTTTGGTCTACTAAGACCCCAAGATCCTTTTTACACACACTACTGACCAGACAAGTCTCCCCCATCCTATAATTATGCATTTGATTTTTCCTACCTAAATGCAGAACTTGACATTTACCTTTGTTGAAGTGCATCTTATTACTTTTAGCCCAATTCTCCACCTAACTGTAAGAGGATGTAAACCACATTTTCCCTATGTGGAACCTTATCAAAAGCCCTACTGAAATCAAGATAAACTATGGCATTCCCCTGATCCAGCAATGCAGTAACTTTCTCAAAAAAGGAGATAAGATTAGTCTGACATGACTTGTTCTTGAGAAACGCATGCTGGCTCTTAGTAATCAGATCCATCCTTTCTAAATGCTCAAGGACTGACTGTTTGACGATTTGTTCAAAAACCTTTTCCGGTATAGACATCAAGCTGATGGGTCGGTAGTTACCAGGATCCTCCTTTTTCCCCTTCTGAAAGATGGGAACAACATTTGCCTCCCTCCAATCTTCTGGCACCTCACCTGTTCACCAAGAATTCTAAAAAATAATGGACAAAGGCTCAGAAATTACATCTGCAAGTTCTTTGAGTACCCTTGGATGCAATTTATCTGGCCTGAGGACTTTGTTTCATTTAAAGAAACTAAGTATTTGTGCACTACCCCAATGCCAATCCTAGGCTGCAAATCCCTTCCCTCGTCATGTGTTCTGTTTATGCCATGTTGAGCACCACTTCCCTTGCAAGAAAAGACTGAGGAAAAGTAGGAATTGAGCAGTTCTGCCCTCTCTTCATCTCCTGTTAACAATTTTACTTTCCACTCCCTGCAATGGGCTTATCTTGTCCTTGTTCTTATTCATACTCTGTACATACCTGCTCTGACTTTGAAGCCCTGATTGTAAATGCAATGGGATTTTTTTCGCCTCCCCTTCCTGCTGAAGCTTAACATTTGTCCAGAAATGCTGTTTCTAGGGAACAGGGGACCCTAAGGAAGATTATGTGGGGTGAATTGGGGTCTACAGTAAGAGGAGAAAATTGCCGAAAATCATCCCTCCTTTCTGTTAGTGAAAATTTACCATTAGATTCCATTACTTGCGTGGTCTAACGGTTAAGAAAAATGGACTCTAATCTGGAGAACTAGGTTTGATTCCCCGCTCCTCCACATAAAGCCTGCTGGGTGCCCTTGGGCCAGTCATAGTTCTCTCAGAACTCTCCCAGCCCATGCAGAGGCAGGCAATAGAAACCACTTCTGAATGTCTCTCGCCTTGAAAACCCTATGGGGTCACCATAAGTCAGCTATGACTTAATGGTACACACGCACACACTAAGTGATAGTCTTCATGGCATATGACTTTGAATATCACCACATGGCTGTTTGTGTTAAACTTAAGACCAGAGTCATGGATATCTAAACTTTAGCTTGAATGGAGTATTTTCAAAAACCAAGTGAATTGATAAATGATATAGGGAAGTAATGATATTTATTCTCTGAAGTCTATATATTAATGTTTGAGGCCTAGACCTATTTGATTTGACATGTATATTCACTACCCAGGTACATAAAAACCTATGAAACCTATGGCTCCCTAACGGGACAATGCTCTTTAATCTCATAGCAAAACTCTATCCTAATCTTCACTGCCAGTTTGCCTCCAGCTGCTTGTAAAGAGTTACTCACTATATTCCTAGTTTATATTATTAACACTGCTGTTAAACTTAGGGCAGGATGACTACGAGCCCCGTGGTGCAGAGTGGTAAGCTGCAGTACTGCAGTCAAAAGCTCTGCTCATGACCTGAGTTCGATCCCAACAGAAGAAGGTTTCAGGTACCCGGTTCAAGGCTGACTCATCCTTCCATCCTTCCCAGGTCGGTAAAATGAGTACCCCGCTTGCTGCTGGGGGTAAAGCGTAGATGACTGGGGAAGGCAATGGCAAACCACCCTGTAAACATAGTCTGCCTAGTAAACGTCTGGATGTGACGTCACCCCATGGGTCAGGAATGACCTGGTGCTTGCACAGGGGACTACCTTTACCTTTAAGACAACTAATCCCTAAGAAGGAGGCAAAAGTACAAAGCTGAAAACTCATCAGAAATTTCTAATAATTGTTATTCTAGACACACTACAATGGAGCAGCAAAATACAAATTGAATAATGTACAAAAAAACCCAATATAAAGAACTTAGCGGGCATCTATCTTTGGAAAAAAAAAACCTAAATCTTTGGACATTTTCACAAATTACAGACTATTTCTAAACTGAGCAGTAAAGAAATTCTGCCATGCTGAAATCATTTCCAACACTCAACTGAGAAACTCAATGCAGCTGGGAATTCTTATAGCTAGATGAACAGCAGCTTGCAATAAAAGGTATATTGAAGCTAAATTGGATTTTTGAGAAAGACCATCTATTTTGAACGTGGGCGGGGCAATTGAATGAAGAGAAATTAAATTAGCTCTGTCAAGTCTTAAAATATACTGAACAAACAGCTGACTTGCTATCTATCTTTTAATAAAGCAGAAACAGTTGGGCTATCACAACTTGTTAAACTCAATCTCATGTCCTGCTAAAAGGTGAAAACTAGGTAGGATGGTTTCTAGCAAGAATGATAAGAAATCTGGTTTCATGTCAGTAAAGTAAGTTTCCCCCCCCCCACAATGAAGTTAGCTCGTACAAAGTAATAGCATGAGGAATTTACACATCCTAGTTTGAAAAAGTTACAATTATTTGCATAATATATTAACTTTTTAAAATTACATTCTACATATGCTCTGCTTCAGTATGACTTCAGATACCATATCTGATTAGACTAGTAGTGGGGGAAAGAAAATTCCTTTTGCCATCTGAGGATAATAGCCAACGTTTAAACCTCCAGTTGTAAGTCAACTATGATACTTGGAACAACAATATTCATCTCCCCAATACACATAAATTCTACAGATCTATATAGAACTGTTTGTGTATGTGTGTTTAGATAACACACACACAGAGTTGTTTCATATGATAAGTATCAGCCTTGACTGACATAAGTAACAATTTGCATAAGAAATGCAATGTGCAAGAAAAAGTACTCGCAGGAGAGACAGCAGAAAATTCTGTGGGTCAGGCAACCTGGAGATGATGATCCCTGATCACAAATATATGCTGTGTCTGTTATGAGTTCTGTCCCGAATCGGAGGCTCCCCAACCTCTTGTGGATTTCCTCCTGGGGTTAATTTAAAAGCTTCCCTGCCACCTTTTTGATATTCATTGCCAGCAGCCTGGTTCCCTTTTGGCTCAAGGGAAGCCTGTTTCTTTTGCACAGGTTCAGCTTGTCCCAGAAAGTTCCCCAGTGCTTAACAAATCTAAACCCTTCCTTCTGGCACCACTTTCTCATCCACACATTGAGATCCCTGATCTGTGCCTGTCTAGCTGGCCCTGCTGAGAATGCCACTTTTCAGGTCCTGGCCTTTAACTGTCTGCCTAGTAACCTAAATTTTTCCTCCAGGACCACAGGACAACATTTCCCAGTGTCATTGGTGCCAACGTGCACCACGACTGCTGACTCTTCCCTAGCACTATCTATCATCCTATCTAGATAGTGTCCCCAACCTTCACACCAGGAAGGAAATCAACATGCAGTCAAAATGCCTGTCACACACCCCTCTATAATTATTCCTAATAATCAAATCACCCACTGCCAAAAGCCCACCTCCCCCCAACTCCAGAGGGGTATTCTCCATATGACAGAATATTGGTCTGTCACCCAAAGAAGGGGTCCCTTCCAAAGGATCACATCCCTCCTCAGACTGATGCCCTCCAGCCTTAAGACTCTCACTCTCCACAGCAGAAGAGCTAGCATCACAGGAGCAGCATTGTTCTGGTAAGTCCCTGAAGATTTCATCCCCAAACCTCTCTCTCTGCTTCAGCTTCTCCAGGTCAGCAACCCTAGCCTCAAGGGAACAAACCCTGTTCCCTGAGAGCCAAGAGCTCTATGCCTTGAGCACACACCCATGATTTCCACCCAGTGGGTTTATTATAATACATGTGGCACTCCTTGCACTTCAGAGAAGGCATAGATCTTAGATGGCTTAGTTGGCACAGTATTACAGTTCTTAGATCCAGTTCACAAATTCAGTTCAGTTCCCAGAACTTCTTATAGATGTTTCTATTCAGACTCTGCTGCCTAGCTGTCAGGGAAGCTGGAGACCATACAATCTCTCTTCCCCAGAGAAACAGAGAAGTATGGAGACTTCTCCTAAAATCTCTCTTCCAGAGAGAGCCAGTGTGGTGTAGTGGTTAAGAGCGGTGGTTTGCAGAGGTGGACTCTGATCTGGAGACCCGGGTTTGATTCCCCACTCCTCCACATGAGCGGTGGAGGCTAATCTGGTGAACTGGATTTGTTTTCCCCACTCCTACACACGAAGCCAGCTGGGTGTCCTTGGGCAAGTCACTTTCTCTCAGCCCCACCTACCTCACAGGGTGTCTGTTGTGGGGAGGGGAAGGGAAGGTGATTGCAAGCCGGTTTGAGTCTCCCTTAAGTGGTAGAGAAAGTCGTCATATAAAAACCTCCTCCTCCTCCTCCTCTTCTTCTTCTTCTTCTTCCTACTACTACTACAGATCTACCCCACTTTTGTGGCAGTAATCCCTAAACAACGCCCTGTATTTGGAATACCTCCTTCCCAGAGCCGATTCCCTTCCAGTGACCTGAGAAAGGGTCCCTTTCCTCCCAGTCTCTGCCTGTCACTCCACAGAATTTGTTTTATACTAGCTTAAGCAAATCTGAACCCTCAGGTTCCCAGATTCAAACACAGCTACTGAACAGGCAGGTTACCAAAATCAGAATCGCTTTCTTCAGAACAGACAGAGTGAGCTCCTTAGCTATGCCCACTCCCTTTCTCTAAGCTTATTTCAAAGATTAACTCTTTGTTTGTCACAGTATCACTTTAGGATTATACTTCCATTAAAATTATTGTAGATGACAAAGAGAAATAGGCAATTAGCCCACAGCCATCTTTCCCCTTACACAAGCAAAAGCCCAACCAATACAAGCAGGCTAGAACCTTGTCCACAGATGAAAACAGACATGGCTTTTGCCTGATTACAATTTGGAAAAACTCAAGAGTTTGTTTCCCATTTTATTGTCTTAAGCAAAACTGCCTTAATCATTTGTCTTTTGCTTTATCAGTTTGAAATCTTAATGAAATACACCTCGATCAGAAAATAGAAGGTTTCTGCATGGTGCCCAAGGGGGTCACAGCTAGTTATCTTGATCAGGAAAGTAGGGTGTCTGGGAAGGAAGGACCTCCAACAAAGCAAAGAGGACAGAGAAAGGCAGAGGGAAAAAGAAAAGAATATTTACAGAATGAAAGATGTTGCAGACCACCCAGGAGAAAAGAAAAATACTATCCCCAAAATTTTCTGAGCATGTACAGTGGTTAATTGTCCAGTTTTAACTTTTCAGTTGTTTTACATGTTTTTCCTTCCCCCACACATGAAGAGTTCTCTTCCCGGTCTAACACCCCCAAAGGCTTTCACAATTAGAGCAAAAACTATCAGCTGTGTGCTGACCTAAATCATACATGAAACTATGTGAGAATAAATTAAAAATAATCATACCAGCTTTTCAGATTTATAAGGTTCCCAAACCAAACGTTTTAATGTTACACAGTGATACTACAGTAAAAAAAAAGATGTTTTCGTTATAATGGAGGCAAACCTCAGTGCTGAGTTAATGAACTCAAAATTATCGTATGCCCGACAATATATTACACTACCTACCCAAAACACCTGGAGTATTGTATGCAGTTCTGGAGGCCTCGATTCAAAAAAGATGTGGACAGAATCAAGTGGGTGCAGAGGAGAGCGGCTAAGATGATCAGGGGCCTGGAGAGAGACCAAGCCCTATGAGGAAAGGCTGAGGGAGTTGGGAATGTTTAGTCTGGAGAAGAGGAGGCTGAGGGGGGACATGATTGCTCTCTTTGAAGTATTTGAAGGGCTATCACTTAGAGGAGGGCAGGGAGCTGTTCCTGTTCGCAGCAGAAGATAGGACTCGCAATAATGGGTTTAAATTGAGGGTGGAAAGGTACCAGCTGGATATTAGGAAAAAATATTTTACAGTAAGATTTGTTCAACAGTGGAATCAGCTACCTTGGTGAGCTCCCCCTCACTGGCAGTCTTTAAGCAGAGGCTGGACAAACACTTGTCAGGGATGCTCTAGACTGATCCTGCATTGAGCAGAAAGTTGGACTAGATGGTCTGCATGTCCCCTTCCAACTCTATGATTCTATGATTCTAACTCTGTTAGCTGCCCTGTTACTGTTAGGCAGAACTCTGTTCCTTTAAGGAAGTGGAGGTGTGTGTCATTGACAAGGCCCTTCCCGCCCCTCAGTGCAAAGGGGTGGGTTCTCAGTCCTGCCACCCCATGATTGGTTCTGTTTACCCTGCCCATCGCAGCCCTGCCATTGCTCCTCATGACCTGTACGGAACATAATAGCGGGGTTGCTGAGGATGCTGATGTGGCTGAAGCCCTTGCAGCCCCACTTCTCAGTCTTTTGCCTGCCTTCCGGAACCCTTTCGGGAGCAGATTAGCGGCTCCATGATTAGACCGGCATCCAGCCACTGCAGCACAAGAGGCCCTTAGAATTGCACTGATTAGGAAGGAAGGATAATTGAGGCAATGCCAAACAAAACTAAAAAGTGTTCACCCACTTGTGGAAGACAGGAACACAAGGAGACAGATGAATCTCCCTGGGGAGAGAGTTCCAGAGCTTTGGTGCTATAATTAAGAAGGCCCACTGCTGGGTTTCCACCTGCCTAATCTCAGATGGTGGGGGCACCCGAAGCAGGGCCTCCAAAGATGACCGTAATGGTCAGGCAGGTTCATAAGAGATTAGGAGGCTCTGCAGGTATGCTGGATCCAAACCATATAGGGCTTTGAAGGTGAACACCAGCACCTTGAATTGTGTCCGGAAACACATGAAGCTGCCTTATACTGAATCAGACCCTTGGTCCATTGAAGTCAGTATTGTCTACTCAGACTTGCAGTAGCTCTCCACTGTCTCAGGCAGAGGTCTTTCATATCACCTACTTGCCTAGACCCTTTAACTGGAGATGCCTGGGATTGAACCTGGGACTTTCTGCATGCCATGATACATGTGGTAGATGCTCTACCACTCTACCTCCCTAAAAACAAACTGGAAGCCAGTGTAGGTGGGCCAAGACTGGGGTGATATTGTCCCTAGGATCCACTCCAGTCAACACTCCGGCTGCAGCAGTCTGTACCAGTTGAAGTTTCTGAACACTTTTCAAGGGCAGTCCCACATAAAGTACATTGCAGTAATCTAATCTAGAGGTAAGCAGGGCATGCACCACAGTGGCCACCCATCATAATGCCTATGCCTACTATTATGCCTACTAATTTATCTATTGGTTAATTTTCTGTCAATTACTACTTCTAATAGAACTTTGTCTTAAAATAAACCAATAATGCATACATCCCCATTTCAAATATTGTATCACATTTTACATAAGGAAAATTACAGTTATTTACTTTTAAATTACCATTTGCAGTGTTGATTCTTTAAAAATGTTTAATTAACCCACCAAAGACAAACAGTGATATACTGTGCAATCCTAATTACGTGTTTATATTAAACTGTGCTGTATTATCTTATAGAGACAATAGAAGCAAGCAGATTCAAAAGACAGAAACACTCATTCATAACATACTGTTGGATAGTTGCACTGAAAATCTTCTACAGTTAAATATTCTTTAATAGTCACTTGTGTCAGTCTCAGAAATCTTAAAATGCTTAATTTTAATCTCAATGATGTTTAGAAATTTAATGTGAAACAGATGAGCAAACAAACAACGTCAAGGCAAGGATTTTTGCCATAAGAAGTACAGAACTTTATTTATTATGTCAGCTTTCTCCTCCCCCTTGATTAATGAAACTCTTATAACAATTATGTTTGCTGCTGCTGCTTCAGTTACACACATACACTTTTTTCCAGAAGGGCGTCAGCATAGAGTTTGTCTTGTTTATCACCTAGTTCAATGTTGTAAAATTTGAGAACACACTTGATTCAGTTTTCTCCCAGCTTTTCTCCCTCCAAGTCTTATCCTCCTCCATATACTTGGGTGGGCAGATTCATGGGAAGCCTTCGGTTTTTAAAAGGCATGGCCACCACCATGCATTTTGCTACTCTCCTGAAGCACATCTGGGCTTTATATCAGCCCTTTAATTAATCCTCAGTGAAAGCCAAGCTATGACATTTTGACTGGGCAGGCTCCAGTTTTGGACAGGTCTTGATTTATTGCGACTGAGTCTCGACCAACTTTGATTTATTTTAGCTTTGGGGAGAAGGGCAAGCTCTGAACAGAAAAAGCAGTGTTGGATGGGGAGCACACCATGCAAAGAAAGGATCTCCAACTCCTGTGGCCAAATGACAAACAGTTCAGACAATTTGCAATAAAAGGCTATGTGTCTTAAATTTTTTAGGAAAAGGATTAGTAAAAGACCCCAAGATGATAAAAACAAAACAATGCTATACACATTTAGCAAAGTCCAAACTATTTACCAGGAGTGCCAATGAAGGAAATCCATGTCTTATCGCTAAGAAAACAATAAATCCCCAGTTACTCATTTCAGTTAATCATGGCTATCATCTGTATTCAGCAAAATGCAAAGAAGCAGATTTGATGCTTTCCCTGATGAGTTACTTTCATTAGAGAGGATGTTCTATTGTCTTCCAATAGGGTCTAGATGGATGTCATCCTATATCAGATCTTCCTTCATCACAATCAAAATCTTGTTTGATGATTAAGCAAGTATCTATTGCCAAGTTTTATGTCTACAAAGAATAAGGTAAAAACTATCCATTTAAATCAAGTAACAAGCCTAAATACATGTGATATTAAATAGCCAGCCTAATCTCTATAAATAGGATTTGTGGTATCTTCAGGAAACCTGTACTTTAAAATACTCTTAAGGAATTCTGCAACTATTTACATGAAAATAACTCTAGAATTACTTCATATTTTAAGGAAAACATTTATCTGTGAAATTCTGATGAAATCTTTTTAATATCAAGTTTCTCTTCTATTATCATTTTTCTTTAACAAGACAATATATTGCTTGTTTGGCTAGAAACCAGTGTGGTAATAGTTGAAATAATAGATAAAAAACTCCATAAAAGAAAAGGAGAACACATAGTAAAATTAAACAAGCAGCTCATAGGGCAGTATCTATGAGGATGGAGCATTCACATGGGCTTCAGTGCTTTTGAGACAAAGCAACACTTTCCCAGTTCATCAGTCCATGCCTCTGAAAAGCTATTCAAGAAAGGTGGCAGAAATGTTAGGACAAGCTTCCAGTAAAGTGTGACAAGCTCCAGCCAAAAAGTGAAATCCAGAGAATTGTAGTGCACTCATGGAAGTATCCAGGCCATATTTTTAAAGTTTCTAGTACAATGAGATTTTATTATTTAACTGAGCATCTAAGATCACTGTGTGAAAAATTCAGTAACACAGGAGACTGAAAGGACGAAGTGGATGAGATAAGATATTTATTAGAACTGAATCGGGGGTGGGGGGCAAAGGCTAATTCCTAGTTTGTACACAAGATGATATTTAGCTGTTCTGGGGTAGAAGCTGCTATTTCTAAGTCTCTAAAATGCACTCCCTTCTACAGTAAAAGTTGAGTGGCCCTTAGATTCTGTAGGTGTTATGATTCCAGAGAATTTAAAGAAAACATAACCACAGACAAAAACGCAGCACTAGGTGGCACTCATGTTAGCTACAGAGTGAAGATGCTACCTAGAACCACTAAGAGGGAAGGATGCATCCAAGGGCAACTGCAAGGGAGAAGTATGAGAATTTTTCATTTATTTATTTTTCATTCTTCGATGCCGCTCTCCCCGACAAAGCCGGGCTCAGAGTGGCTGATAACAAAATTAAACAGATTAAACAACAATTAAATTCAATAAAACCATTTATATAACAACAACAACAACAACAACAACAACAATAGCCCCATGTATATAACAAATACTAAAATCAGAATACAGTGGTACATAAGTGCCCAAATGATGCAACTCAGTGGTGTCTCCGGTATGCAGGGCCAACAGGGCAGTCAACAGCCCCATACCAGGCCCATACATTCAGTGCCAGAGATCTCCAGGCTGCGTAGAGCCATGAAGTAGAAAGCCTCCCGGACAAGCAACACCCCTCCCCCCGGCCCATTGTCTGAGACTGACGACAGAGAAACCTGGAGGTGCAAGATCTTTTAGGATGACAGTCTCACCCTCTTGCACCCAGGTCTCGGTCACACACACCAGATCCACACCCTGCACAATGAAATAACTTTGCAGGGTGGCAGTCTTATTACCAATGGACCTGGCGTTGCACAGCATCAGTGTCAGAGATGGGTTAATCCTAGCTACCATACCTTCGTTTCTTGAGATGGGACACAGGTTGGAAGGAGTCTGAGAATATCCATATCTCCAACTCCTTCCCTTAAAACACCTGCTCCCACCATCATACCTCCCGCGCCCCCAGATGACTGGGATCCTGATCTGCCGCTGGCCTCCCTGTATGGAATATCTAGCTGCAAAGGTTAGCCACAGTAGGTATACAAAGGACAACTGGGCACTAGCTGCTTTTCACAACCATTTTGTCCATGCAGAATATAAGATGGCTTTTCAGTGATCTTCCTTGCATTAATGCAATCTTTGAACTGTTTGACATACTCGTCCTGATTATGAATCAGCATGCTTTGCAAAATTTAATAAAACTGAGTTGAATTGGGTGCTTTGAGTCACAGCCTGCACACACATAAGACCAATTCCAATTGTGTGTACCCAATGGAAAATATAACTTACATAGAATTAACACATAAAAGAGTTAATGTGAAGTGGCCTTCAATGGTATAAAAACAATGAAAACTATACCAATTACTACTACAAATAATCTAAGCCTAAAAATTACATATTACATGTATGAATAAAATTTATATAAACATTGTATAACTTGGTGTGACCCCCTTAATATTTTGAGTAATAAAGTATTTCTGTTACTCTTATCCTGTCAGGGTACAACGTATTTTAATCGCTGCAGAGCAGAATTTAGCAGTCAAGAGTGTAAACTGTGATTTTTCATCAGTTAGGAGCTTCTTAGCCATAAACTCATCTGGTTGGTCAGGGAAAGTGTTAAGCAAAGGAGAAACCTCCTAAGGAGGCAGCGCCGAAACCTCCTTAGGAGGCATGCCACGGCGTTGCCTCCTAAGCCCGACGCAGGCATTTCGCTCAGGAATGCACTGCTTGTAGACTAATAGGCCTGTAATTTGCAGGGTCATCTCTCCTTCCCTTCTTATAAAAGGACACCACTATCGCTGTACCCTAATCCTTGGGAATATGTCCAGTTCTATCAATGTAGGTAAGGAATGATGCCAGGAAAGGGGCCCACCAGTCTTTCTTATTTTTCAGGAATTCAGGTGGAATACAGTCTGCTCCAGGAGCTTTCCCTCCTCTTAGTTGACCGATTAAGGATTCAGCCTCCCTTACAGAAACTGGGGGCCACTAAGGGCAGGTCCTTGATCTTTTGTAAGGAAGGAGCCTGTGAGGAATCCCTATACATATTTTGGAAATATAATGCCCAGACATCTGGAGGAATATGTGAGTCTAGGGGAGATGTCTCTTTAAAAGCGTACCCTGATGACAGCTTCCAAAAGAGTGTAGCATTCCTATCTTTTGCCGCCTGTATAAGACTCCTCCAGAGTACTCGAGTGTTCGCTTTCTTTCTGCAAACAACTAGTTGCTTGAAATATTTTTTCAGGGAAAGAAAAGAGAGTTGAGCTGCCTGCCTTTCTTCACTAACAGCATTTCTATATAAATGGCAAGCTGTGATTAAAGCCCTTTTTGCATCTAGACACTCTGTGTCGAATCATGGTTGGGCACAATTAGTTGATGCAGGTAGTTTTGTTGGGATTTGCCAAAAATCAGTAGAACTAATGAGACAATTCCAGTTTGTTGATGGATTTTCATTTACCTGGGATACATGCACAGAAACCAAATCAGAATAATCACAATCCATTTATACCCTAAGGAAATATGCACCTGTTGTCAGAAGAACTGCCTTCATTTTCCTTAGTTACATTTGAGGAGGCTTCAACGATCTTATCAAGTTTTCAGCTAAATTCATGAAAAATACTCAACAAATTTAGTTGAATGAGATTATATTATGCATCAATCGCACAAAATCATGTGAAGTAGCATCCATTTAAGTAACAAATGAAATGTTGTCAATGTCATAGTTGTACATTTTAATGCTGTTACCCGCCCTGAGCCCGACCTGCCCGGGGGAGGGCGGCTTAGAAGTATGAAAAATAAATAAATAAATAAATAAATAAATAAATAAATAAATAAATAAAGGCAAAGAGAGATCTATTAGGAAGAAGTACAAGGAATTTGAAGTCTATCAGCTTCCTCCAGGGTCTCAGCCCTGGAACATCCAAAGTAGGTTCCCCAGATCCCAGGCGGGGAGGCCGTTAACCTTTCATTGTCCTGCCCCCCATGGAAGATTAAAGAAGCAGCTGGTTGCTGCACACCTACCCCCTCTAGACTTGGGCAGTGGCCACTTGGCTCAGTTGCTACCTGTCCCCTTTGGGGCTCTGGAAGTGGCTGGCTGCCATGCATCCTCATCTGTCCCCTCAGGGGCCTGGATCAGGTAGCAGCCAGGTCACATTTGCATCCGCTTTCTCTAAGACTTGGGTGGCAGCCGGCCAGTGTGCATACCCTCCTTGCTTGAGCCTGGGGTAGTGGTTATGGCCATGATTCTAAGGCCCCATCCTGGACTTTTGCCCAGAGCTGCAGACTCACTAAGACCCCAGCTTCCTCTGTGACAATAATGTAATGTACATGTAGCAGTTACCACTTTGCCACTGAATCAAATAATCAGTGATATTTTAAGACTAGAACTTGCAAATCACATTTATGTTATGCCCATGCTATATTTTAAGATGAAGTTACTACAGTAATCCTCCATTAAGCAACTTATTTGAAGAACAGATAGTATGTCACAAGAAATTCAGCAAATTTGATACTCTTGTACTTCAGCAACTAGAACTGGGATTAGTTCTCTCACTACAGAAAGTAGTTGTTCTTTTTATGTGTTTATACCTTCTTAAAAGGTACACATACTGAATTTTAGCTGCCATATACTCACTGTATTCTACAGCCCAAATATGAAGTTACACACACCTCTTGTAACCAAACTACAGCTCAAAAAATGTACGTTTAAACAGAGAAATGTGGTGTGGAAGGGTTGCCTAATCCTTTTCTCTCTAGCTATTGTTTGCCTCTTGTTTGAAGCAGAAACAGATTCTGGGGACAACTACGTGAAGAAAAAGTATTTGGAAGGGAATGGATCAGACATCCACTCCATATTCCATTATTCTGCTTTAACTAACAACCTCCCAAGACTGCTCTTGGTTTTAAAAAATGGCAACAGAAAGATATGTATTACTGTACCTCACATTTAATTTGAGCTTATAACTACATTTAGTTTGGGCCAATCACTTGTGATTTGGTATTAATAGAGAAATTTCTGATTATAAAGTAGTTCAATAGAACAGGTTGACCTAGTTACAGTTTTTAAAAATGTGTTTGTAAGTCCCCTCACAAAATGGCTACAAACCAATACTCAAAAACATTTTTTAAAATGATTTATCAAATTATTCCCCATTCTGGCAGTTCATCATACTCAAAATAGGAGTGTGATGGTAAATACAGTCATCTGTGGGGCAGAAGGCACAGGCATCAAAGCAGGGGTGGACTGGTAGGAAAAAACCACCCTGGAATTCCCACCCCAGTCTGGCCTGGCGGCACTGCCCAAAGGAGGAAGGGTGAGCTGGCCTAACCCTCATTGAGCAACTGAGTGAGGCTGTGTGAACCAGGCCAGGCCAGGGTCTTATTGTGCTGCATACAAGAGCAACGTTGGGTCAGGCTGTGCCTGAGGCTGAGCTGGTTGCTCGCTGCATAATACTGCCTCAATGAGCTGCATGCCCAAGGCTGTCCCAGGTCCGCCCCTTGCCATGAAAGTGAGACTGGGCCAGTTGCCTGCTTCCTCACACCTCATGGTGCAAGGGCCACTGGCTTAGGGAGGATTGTGCCCGCTTGGGATTGGAGCTGCAGAACCCCAAGCTGTCGCCCCACCAGAACATTTCTCAGTGGCCTTCATGGCCAATCTGCTTCTGCATTAAAGGGCCTTAAAGTTCCACCACGAGTGAGACAGTGAAAGGTGGATGAGGAGTGTGTCCATTCTCCTTCTCCACTTCCTGCGAGGAAATATTTTCCTCTCACAGTACAATATAACATTTCCTTTTAGTCTGGCTAAGAATTGTTCTATGAAGGTTTGCTCTTCCAGCAAAGTACGGGAAAGGCTTGTGACAGTTTACTTTTCTATATCACAGGACTTATTTCTACTTACTTACTTTTGGTCTGGTGGAATATCATGCCTAGTGAGATCAGGGCCCTGCGAGACTTGAAACACTTCCACAGCGATGGTTTCCATCTTGGTGGCCTCCCTGCCCCTTCCTTTTCCCTTTTCTTTGTTGATAATTTATTCTGTTGTGTGCTTCCTCCCCTCTGTATGGTTTTGCCATCATTGTTTCATGCCACTGTAGCCAAGGGCTCCTGATTTTAATTCAAGAATTTAGTTTTAATGTGCAAATTATGGTTTTAAATTGTATTGTAATTGTTGTGAGCTGCTCAGAGCCTGACTTGCTCAGGAATGAGTGGCATAGAAATCTAACAAATAAATACTATTGCAAGAGAGTGCAGGTCAGCTTTAGATGAAGAAAAGGATCAGAGGGGAATCCTAGATAAGAAGGTGTTATTTTAGGTGAAGCATGTTGGCAGGCAGATTTGTGTCATATTGATTCTCTTATTTATGTCTTGATAGAAACGTGGGAGAGACTGGAAGAAAACATGGCGTTGTAGAAAGAGTAAGGACAACCATGCAATAATACTGCTTGGCAGCAATAAAATTTCTCCAGATATTTATCCTAGTAACCAGAACTGTTGGTCCCCTGAGATAACTTTAAAGCCTGCCAAAGAAGCCCAATTGCAAAGTTCAGCTGCTCTATATTTGGATCACTAACATTATTTGTTAGGTCAAGCCATATCACAAAACACCTACTGCTGAAATTTCAAGTATTTGTTCTAAAACTAGAAGTGGCATATTAAATATACCCTGTAGATTTGGGGAATGTTCCCTGACATGGAAGAAGAATCACAGTTGTTTCATGTACAAATGGCAAAAAAAAAAATTGATGACAGATTCTCTTCTCTGTAATACTGTACAAAATTTAATGGCTACAATTGAAGAGTCCATGACAATTCAACTTAATTTGCTAAAATATTTATACTGTGTATGGAATTCACTGACAGCGCAATCCTGGGCTTTGGTGGTGAAAGTGCTTAGGAGGCCCACAGGGCCTCGCGCCAGCGTAAAAGGCACTTACACCGGCACAAATAGCCTGGGCACCGGCGTAAGTCGAGTTACTCCGGAGGTGGGAGGCGGTGGAGGGGGACGGCGTGGCTGTGCCAATGCAAGGGCTATGCAAGCTCCCGAGTGGCGCAGAAGCGTCTGCCAGCAGAGACAGGGGCGTTCCCGGGGACATTCCGCCGGCTAGGATGCCTCCTAAGGCCCTTTCATGCCGGGAACACCCACTTTTGCCACCGAAAAGTTACAGCAGGTATTGACCTGGCGCAGCTCATTGACCTCCATGCAAATCCTCTGGACCCTCGTCTCTCCACCAAGCCCAAGCACCGCCCATCTCAGCCTGGCGCCTCTGGAACCTGACTAGGAGGCCGGCCAATGGGGCCGGTCCAGGAAGTGGCAGCACACACACACACCTGGAGGAGGGGCCTCAGAGGTGGACATTTCCCTCATAAGCTGGGGCTCACTTGACAGGTAAGGCTTGCATGGGCCGGCATACTGCCTGTCTGTGCAGGGGGGTCGGGACTTTGCGTTTTTCTCACTCCAACTCCCCTCTCTGCTGGGCTTTGAATTGTTCTCACTCCAGCTCCCCTATTTGCATTGTTCTCGCTCCAACTCCCCTCTCTGCGGGGACTTTGCATTGTTCTTGCTCCAACTCCCTGTTGGAGGGAGCTTGGCGCTATGGCTCCTCCAGCTGCCCTCTCTGGGGGGAGCTTCTGGTGGGGAGGACCACCTCTGCAGCCTGGCACCATACTTCCCCCCTCCACCCTAACCATTGGAATTGTTGAGGCACACAACTGGCCTCATTAAAGTGAGAGCCTTCATGGAAGGCCAGGGCGAGGTCGGCTCTCATCCCTCTCTGTGTTTCTTTTTCAGATGCCGGCAGAGTTCTGGGCAGCCCGGGGGTTCGCCACCACATCCATGCCGCTCTGCCTCTCCCTCACTGCTGATGCCCTCACCCCGGCCGGCAGCAAATCACACCAGCCTCGCCCTCAGCCATTCTCCAGCCTCCACAGACAGCCTTGTGATGATGATGCTGACGCGCGCCACAGCCACGGGCCTGGACCACTGCCACGCCGTTGGAGCTAGACTCCTGGATGGCCCACATGCCACCCAGGGGTCAGCTGCCCATCTCCCCTCAGACCCATTTTTCTTGTTGCAGGTCTCTCCGACAGCCGCCCTGCCGCCTTCAACCACCCACACACATGCTGTCACAAGGGCAGAAGCAGTTCAGCGAGACAGCACTACCTTCGCCTCCAAGCACCGTGGTGGATCTCCGACCCCCTGGCCCAACCAACACCCAGTCTGACACCTGGAACTCCAGCAGTGCCCTACCCTGCCGCTCCACCCCTGCCCTTTCACCTGCCAGTCTCCAACTCGTGTGAAAATAAAGTTGTGTTTGTTACACCGAGCGCCTGCATTGTACTTGGGGAAGGGAACGGGAGGGTCTTGGCGCCCTAGTACAGCCAGCCCAGGCAGGGGAGCCAGCATCACCCCGGGGATGGCCTTCTCACTCTCGGAACTCAGTCCCCATCAACTGGGGGGAGGTGAGGGAGCATAGGCCATGTGCTGGGTGGGAGCCCTGTCAAGAGGGCGAAGGGTGGAAAGGGCGGGAGTAGGAAATCACGGTAATGAGCCTCGATGGGGTGGCTCGCTACTGCTGATACATTGCAGCTGCCATGAGCCGCCCCTTCATTTGCATGTCCAATGATTGGGCCCTCTGGCCGCCCATACCGGCCCACCCATGCATCCAGGGCACGCCGAGCACACACCAGGCTAGTGTGTATGAACTTGTGCACACCTGACTGCCTCTGTCGCTTCCTCACCCGGGGCCACTCTATGTTTGGCAGCCCTCCCATGCTCACCACCTGCACACCTCCACCCAATAGAAGGCAGTCGGCTGTGGCTCTTTTGCTGCTGCCGCTCACATATTCTCCGTGGCTGCCCTCCTCGGGCATTGCACAGCCGTGGAAAGACACATCTGTTCAGGATGTGTTTTCCCTTGTTGGGGGGTCCCAACCCATCTAAGTGATGGCATCGAGCCAGCCCTGGAACCCAAACATTTACTGTCGATTGACGTGGCAGGCTCAAGCGCTGCAGCCATGCTCGCAAGCCCACCATTAATCCTACAACGTTGACCACCCTGCGTTCCACCACCACTCCTACCCCCACCCCCACCACCAGCACTGTCTTCCGAGCTTGGACATCCCACGCCTAAGCAGCTGGGTTGCACGGGGCCTGCACGGCCACAGGAACAGCCAACTGTACAGATGCATCGTTCGTGTGTTTCGCCCCGTTGGCGGGAAACTTTTACATACTGGCCCACGTAAAAAATGGGGCCAATGGAACTATCCATCGGCCGCTGCTCCACCCATCAGAGGTGCGCTCACTCCTGCAAGACACCTCCAAGCTCAGATGGTGGTAGGCCCACCCCCTCTTCAGGGGGTCCACCTTTCCCTTGGTTCAAAGACAGAGCTTTCAGGCAACCTCTCCCCATACACGCACACCTTCCCCCTCTCCATCCCGCAGTTCAATGGCCCCGGCCACCCCCTGGCGTCGGCAGAGAGGACAGAAAGGAGGGGATGTGGCCATCTGCACTGACACTGCACCCAGCACCATGGGCATCTTCCCTCGGATTTCCTCAGTCTTTCCAATCCCCTTCTGGTGTGTCCTCAAACTTGCCACGCCCCGGTGCCTCCCAGTAAACACTATCTCGCTGATGGCGGTGCCTCCTGACTCATGGCTTGGTGGCAGAAGAGTGGAGGAGGGGTGGGTGGGTAGAGGCCGCCATGGCACGCACGGCACTCCCAGACCCCAGGGAGGGATGTGGCCAGCCATGTAAGGGTCCCTGTTGCTGCCGTCTCCATGGCGGCCAAAGCCTGGTGGTTGTACTCTTGTGCAGCTGTGATTCAGCGGCTGGCCAGCTCCCATGGTGGCCACTGAGCCAGAAGGGAGGTTCGAGAGGGCGTGGGTCACCTTTGCTACACTGGCATATCCAATGGACCCTCGCATCAATTAGCATGTTGACTCCTCCAGCCTTTGCAACTTGCTCCCGGCCAGCCGTCTCCTCCCGGTTCTCCTGGTGACAGTATGGAGATGGCCCCTCACTGCCCTCCTGTGCCTAGGACCCCCATTTTCCCCAGAACTCTGTCCACACTGACTTGTTGATGTTGCACTTCCACACAGGTGGCTCCACCGCCTGTCATCCCATCCCCGTGGGGTCTGGCTGCCTTCCGAGCCAGATCATCCCAAGCACTCGCTGCTGCGATCCCTGGGGCCCTCACAGCCATGGGAGCAGCTGTCTGTGAAGATGAGCTCTTCCCGTGACTCGCCCCGATGACTAGAAGGATTCAGCTAATCCAGCAGAATGGCATACGCTCTTATGGTTAGCCCCAATGGATGGCCGCTGGCTGTGTTCCCCCCCCCCACTCCCCTTTCCCCCTCACCCCTCTTCAGGGGGACAACCTTTTCCATGGTGTAAAGACAGAGCACGCAAACGCCCATCAGGAGAGGGTTGACCCATTCCTGAGGGGGCCCCGGCCCCATCCTCCCACTACTGCGGATGGGGCCGAACCCCCGGATGGCGTGGCCGACATTAGGCTTCCCAGCCCTTATTGGAGTCAGTGGTGTCACTGCCAGCCCCCGCCCCACCCTGGAGCTGATGTCAAGGGAAAGAGTGGTGCTTGGGTGCAACTTGGAGGGTTGTGGGGACCCACAAAGGTAGCGCTTCCAAAACAGGGCAACCTGTCTCCGAGCCCTCGGAGCTGTCCTTTTGCCATTCTCCTGGCCCTCCGAGAGATCTCTGGACCTTCTTCTCCCACCCTGCTCTCCCTCTCTCCTGCCTGGCCTCCCCCAACCAACACCCCTCCCCCGGAAGTTGCCCTGCAGATTCTGACGGGCCAGCCTGGCCTCAGCCTGCGCGTTGGCAGTTCTGAGCCGCCGCATCCCCGCTCCTCGCCCTCTCCCTTCTTTTTCTACTTTCCCCTTTTTCTTTGTAGCACATGGCGCCGCGAGGCCCCTTAGGAGGCCTCCCAGCTGCACCATTGCTGCACCTCACACCGTCGCCATGGCACACCTGTGGTCTCAGGAATGCACTGTGAGTCTGCTGAAGTTATATCCCACCCCAACAATAGTTACCCTTTAAAAGGTATTTATACATGACTAGTTACAATCGAGCCCTGACCTGGATGGCACAGGCGTGATCCCGTCAAATCTCAGAAGCTAAGCAGAGTCAGCCCTGGCTAGTACTTGAGTGGGAGACCACCAAGGAATACCAGAGTTGTTATGCAGAAGAAGACAATGGCAAACCACCTCTGTTAGTCTCTTGCCTTGAAAACCCTACTAGGTTGCCATAAGTCGGCTGCAACTTGATGGCACTATACACACACACAGTTACAATCAAATTTGGACAAGTGTGCACATTGGAGTGTGCATCTCATTAAACGCAATGGAGTGTGGTTAGAAAGCAGTACAATGTGGTTTGAATGACTTTTTAATGCAAAGTTGAAAAATACATTGTATCTGTGCTGATGAGGTGATGAGGTGACAACTTCAACAACTTACAGATATGGGGCCTTTTCAGCAGTAAGGGCATTGTATTCCAGAACAAAATGTTGACTGTTTTATTGATCTCTTACAAATGAAAGCAAATTTGGCAGATGATGTCCTTATAAACTTAAGAGTATCACCAATTGTTTAGATAGATAAACTATTTATTATATGTTTATTATGACCCTTCTCCAGAGTTCCTATGACTGAAATCACTATGTGGTTTCAAAAAAAGGGAAAAGCAACATTTCTTCAAATTTTCATTTAATTTAAAATCACCTGTTTTAATATATTTCATAGCTCATCCCAATTTAAGAAAAAAAGTTACTCAGTAACAGCTGGAGGCCCTCTCCCATTTGGCCTTGGGGTGAGCAATGCAGACTATAAATAAAATAAATAAATAAGTCCTAAAGGATGACCTAGGAGCCCCGTGGCGCAGAGTGATAAGATGCAGTACTGCCGTCCAAGCTCTGCTCATGACATGAGTTCGATCCCAACGAAAGTTGGTTTCAGGTAGCCGGCTCAAGGTTGACTCAGCCTTCCATCCTTCCGAGGTTGGTAAAATGAGTACCCAGCTTGCTGAGGGTAAAGGGAAGATGACTGGGGAAGGCAATTGGCAAACCACCCCGTAAACAAAGTCTGCCTAGTAAACGTCAGGATGTGACGTCACCCCATGGGTCAGGAATGTCTCAGAGCTTGCAGAGGGGACCTTTTCCTTTAAAGGATGACCAGGATATTTACCTAAATCTATTAAAAGCTATGGATGTAACAAAACAACATTTCAAAAGCAACTGTCTCATTTTCTTTATATTTTCAGCTACAAATATTCAAGTAGGTAATTTTGAGATTGCAATACAAGTCTCCTGTATACAGTAGCTAACTAGACAACTGTATAATGAATGTTAATAGTAATGGTAATGAACTATATAGGTAGTATAAGGAAAGATACAAATGCAGGAGCTATTGTACTATTTATTAAGAACAAGAGAGAGAATGGAAGAAGCTCAACATATCTTCTGAAAGCACTTGATAATAATTAAAGGGGAAAGTAGAAACAATTGCTGGTGATCTACAAGGGGTCATCCATTTGTCAAGAGAAAATGGGATGTTTCCCACAAAAATGGAAGCAACAGTATCCAACATAAATAAAGTACTGATACCAAAGAGCTATTACTCAGCTATCTGCTGGAATAATTTCATATATCACAAACAAGTTCTTAACAAACACTGTGCCAAAATTGTGAGGAAATGCAGCAAAGGTGGCTGTATTAGATATGACTGACTATAAGTAAAAACTAAATGATATTATAGAAGGTACTAAGAATCACTTTGCTTCAGTTTTAACAAAAAGGTAGACTATAACCACATAAACTATATGAATGCAGATTCTCTGGCAGTTAGCCTTATGTGAACCAATCCTAATGTTTTTCCCACACCAAATGTTAATAAGGCTATATATTTGCAAACTATCTTATTACAACATTACAAATAAAATTCTTCCTGTCCTGAAATAATTTTGCAACTATTAATATTTGGCTGGTAAAGTAAGAAGTAATAGATTGATAAGTACTTTCTCGCTGCTCCAAGTTATATGTTTGTGGGAACCTAAATTAATTTGAAATATGGATCTCTTGGGTGTTTGTGAGGATATCTGTATGATGACTTTGTATTTTTTACATTGTTTAGGAATGAATCATTGTCTGCTAAATGCTTGCTGTTGTACTAGAATTACAACATATCTAGCATATGGTTTATGGTACTGCACTGTACCAAATAAAAAGGGATAAATTAACTTCACAGAACATAACAAGACACAGAAGATTCATATATCAGTATTGTTGATATACTACTTATCCCCAGCTACCCACTCACAGTGGTATTGGCTACCATTCAAAATATAATTACACTTAAAATTATCAATGATATATATCTGTCATTAAAAGCATCACAACATTCAATATAATTTAAGTGTCTGACATTCTTATGAACGCTAAATCAATTTCAACAAGCAGATTTACTGTTCAATGTTAGCCATTGTTTATTCAAACAACAATCATACGAAATAAGTAATTTTGTTTATCTATTTATTTAGAAAACGTAACCTACCTTTGTGCCCAGAAAAAGTTCTCAAGGTATTTTACAAGAGGGATAATGCAACAAATAAGACTGGCATAAAAAATCCTAATGGATATAAGAGGTTAGAAGCACTAAAATTAAATCAACTATTAGAAGTCTAGAAGATTAAAAATAATAATAACATGGCATCTAAAACAAAAGAACTAGAATTATGTTTGGGGATGTTATTTCACAACCAGGGAGCAATGACAAAAAAAGGACCCTAGATGTTCTGAATGCTGTAACTTTGACAACTTTTGGGGTGATCGTCCTTCAACCCTAACTGTGGCATCTCACATAAAGCAACTTGC
The DNA here is from genome assembly GCF_029931775.1 of Euleptes europaea. NCBI lineage: Eukaryota > Metazoa > Chordata > Lepidosauria > Squamata > Sphaerodactylidae > Euleptes > Euleptes europaea. Next base: position 81,365,949 of record NC_079319.1, read on the forward strand.
CAGAGTTCAAGCAGTATAGAACTCCCCCTTCTCATGTTTCCTCCTCTGTTCCTCTCTTATCATGAGCTAATAACAAATAGTGATTTGTAGCTGTCAAACCCTAAGTAGAAAATGGCTAATATCCAGCAGTATTACAGACAGAGATGGTGGCAAAATCCTATTGATGTGGATTTTGCTCCCCGCCCTTCCCCAGAGTTTACTCTCCCCCATGGATGTAAGCAGAGCAGTATCTACAGACTCATCTATTAGAGATTCTCACTCGTCCCTTGCTGTATTCATGGAGTCCTGAAGTAGATTCACCTGTTTTCTGTATCACAAACCAGGAGTCACTGGAAAAGCATATCCAGGTACCTGAAAAGGGTTTTGTTTTTGTTTTGTTTTTTGAGATCTAAGGGCAGGATTAAAGAGTTCAAACTCAAGTCAAGGGTTAAATAGGCAGAAGCCCAGAGATAGACAGCAATTCTTTAAGGTGGGCTTAAAGTAAGGTGAAGTTGCTAGATGCACTTGATGGTCTGGGGAGGTGCCCAATCTCCTATTGCTACCACCTTACCAGGGTCCAGCGGGAGAGCATCTGGTGATAAGAAGAAATCCAGGAATCCCATCCAGGGTTGGCCAAACGGGTACTTCTCCAGCTTAGCATACAATACATATTGTAATAGGTGGCCTAATAATACCTGGACATGACTGCCATGCTAAACATGACACTGCACTTTCATGAATGGGATTTCAGAAGTATAATTTGACCCTAATAAGCAGCTGGAAGGGGGTGGGGGTTAGGACATCTGGTTAAAGGTCACAGCACTAGGGAAGGAAGTGCAAATTCTTCCACACATGCAGTGTCCCAAAAGAAGAAATCACCTCCCTATACCGGTTGCTTTAAACCCAAATGGTGAAAAAAAGGAAAGCGCTCATATTGTTCCAGTCTTTTTTCATGCCTTAAACCTTAAAGGTCCAAGTGGTACCATTTCAAATTTAACAAACAATGTGAAGAGTTGTGGTCCTTATCTAGATCACTCCCCCATGTCACATAATTTGACCCTAAAACATTTACAAATGCTCTGCTTTGCTGTGTTCTACAGAAAATGTACTCCAGTGTAAAACCGTGAAGATTAGATTTCCAGTCCATTAAATTCTGGATTCCCATTTTAAAGTTACTGTACATTGTAGTAAGGAATTAGTTGCCTCTTGCATATTCAGTGTCTCCAGGAACTAACAAGGGCCCTATTAAACAGATAAATTAATCCATGGGGAGTGAGATACTCAAGATGACCTCTAGCACAGTTAGAAATTGTTTCAGCATAATTTTGGGACAGTCTCAAAACATGTGAAGAATCTGGAATGTTACTTACATCACCAACATGGGTTCTGATTGGAGACCTCAACTGAGTACATTTTACTTGGTAGCCAGTATACTTAGAAACTAAGGCTGCAACCCTAAACACACCCATTCAATTTAATGGGACTTACTTCTAAATAAGCATGCTTAGGATTGCACTGCTTCTTGTGACACTGCTAAACAAAATATATTTTTATTTTCAGGGCAACCAACAACCTTGGCAACTTGATCTGCACAAAATCAGGCCAGGTGATTCATTCTCTCTCTCTCTCTCTCTCTCTCACTCACTCACTCACTCACTCAAACACACACTCAAATCACATCAAACAAATTCTGTACTGCAAATGAGATTGGTTTGGAAAGGAGGTAATGGGAAGGCAACAAAGCTTATCCTAAAATTTAGGCATATTTAATGTCAAAATTTTAAAACATTTAAAATTTAGACATATTTAATTTAGGCATATTTAAATCTGTTCTGCTTATTCAAATTTTTGATCCAATTGAAACATTTTTATCACTCATTCAGATATTTCTAAAAACTCTATTTGAAATGGAAAGAGGAAGGGATAATTCACACTGTCAGACTTCTCTAAGTAATCATTTAACCACACAAACTGCCCATTCCTGAGCCTTGCGGCAGCCGGAAACACCACAACCAAGGCGCTGCCGCGGTACCTCCAAAGAGGTTTCATGGCCGCCACAATGCTAGTGCAGCTGGCAAAGCACCGTCTGAATATGTGCTGTCCTTGGGGTCATGATACAACAACATCTTGAAAGCTATCACTGCATTTTAAACATCTGACATTTATATTACACATAAAGTAGCACAGAATATGGGCTAAAAATATTCAGTTAAGGTGTTCCAGCTTCCAAAGCCTTCCCAGAGAACTTCAGCAATTCATGTAAAACTAAACATCTATTTGCATGCTCAGATTCCATGGAAGTTACCTTCCAAGGTTAGCTACTTCTCTACACAAGCTAGAGAATGGTTTCATTTACAAGTATAGTCCCTGCAGGTCATATATTTTCCTTGAATCTACTGTAGTAAGACACACAGAAGTAGGCATTTCACCAATAACATACCTCAACATAGTCCTTGGCATGACCCCAGTCTCTTTTGGCATCCAAATTGCCCAAGCTGAAACATTCCAGTTGCCCAAGGTGAATCTTAGCGACTGAACGGCTAATTTTTCGAGTTACAAAATTAGCCCCTAAAAGAAAAAGAAAGATAGTACAGAGGGATTAAAAACTGCCTGGTAACTACATCACAGCTGAACATTAGAAGTACAATTAATGATCATTTATTTCAGCCTACCCGCCCTGTTGCATCAGTTATCTAAACTCTGTCATAATTTGTCACTTCCTTCTGCAAGGCAAGGTGGGCCAAACATACACGTCACATTAGCTATACATTCTCATCACATACCTTTCTTTGAAAACTTCCTAATCTACACGTTAACTGTTCATATTAGGCACAAGGCCAAGAAGAAAAAAACTAGAACGAAAGTTTCTAAAAGCAAAATTATATAAACAAAACATTAAAGAACAACCTTGGACTTTTCAGCAAGTTAAGGTAAAATATAATTTGGATACTAGAACACTGAGCAAGGAAAACAGAAAACACACTTCACCTCACCTCTGTCCTGGTCTTTAAGAAGGAATAACCTTGTCTGTTTGTGAGAACCAACAAGGAGACCAGATGTACACAAAACAAGAACTTTAATCTCCCCAAAAGAAGAAATAATTGTTTTAGTGTTAAAAAACAAACTATATACATTTGTAACCGTGTCAGACACTTAGCTTGAAAAAACAGTTTTACTACATAATAAAAATTAGAGAGAAAAAGAGAAAGAGGGAGGTATCAAGTAACTGCTACTCTACAGTATGAGAGTAGAAAACACAATTTCCCCCCAGGTTTTCTAAACCTTAGTTAAAGATTACTGGCGCTTACACCACATAGACCTCAGGCTGCTCCTTACCTTCCCACCACCTGCAAAGACTATGTTTTAGAGCTTATTCACCAGTGCGTGTCTATCCTGGCAATCACACTAACAGCCCATTCCTGAAATAACGGCGTGCGGAGTCGGCGGGGAAGAGGCGCAGCGGCGCCTCTTCCTAAGCCGATTCGTGCACGCCGTAAAACCCAAAAAAAAGACATTTCGCGGCTTTTTTTTGTTTTGCCGGGGCTAAAAGCCTTGTTGAAAACAGCAAGGTTGCCTGCTCACAAGCAGGTGCAGCACCGCCATTCCCGGCGCCAGCGTAACCAGCCGAACTGGGATAGGAAGCCGCCTAACCGGTGGGTCCTCCCCCTGGCCTGCCCCCGTCCCGTCCCCCTGCACCGGTACAGCCTCTCTACACCATTGCCTGCGCCACGGAGAGGCCGTGCCGGCGGAGGGGTGAGGCGCGGGCCTACGGCGCTCGGCCGTCGGCGGGACTGGCCTTGCCACCAGCGTAAGTGCGTGTAATCACGGCACTGTGCCTCTTCCCCGCCGACTCCGCACGCCGTTATTTCAGGAATGGGCTGTTAATGTGATTGCCAGGATAGACACGCACTGGTGAATAAGCTCTAAAACATAGTCTTTGCAGGTGGTGGGAAGCTAAGGAGCAGCCTGAGGTCTATGTGGTGTAAGCCTCAGAACACCCCAACCTTCCTCCTTCTTCTTAACTTTTTACTTTTTACTCTGCTTTTCTCCCCAATGACTCAAAGTGGCTTACATGCACCATTCTCCTCTCCATTTTATTTTATCTTTACAACAATCCTGTGAGGTAGGTTAGGCTGAGAGCATATGACTGGCCCAAGGTCACCCAGCAACCTTCCATGATAGAGCGGGGATTTGAACCTGGGTCTCCCACATACTAGACTTGAACCACTGCCCCACACTGGCTCTCAAGACTTAATTACTGCACATTATTTGTAGATATTTGAAATGTTTAAGCCCACTTCATTTGGAAGTCAGTCCCATTTAAATTAACAGGATTTATTCCTGACTAAGTTAGAACTAGATTTTAAAGCTGTGATCTTATTTGCACTTCACTGACAGTACATTTCATGAACTCCCCTGAAATCAATAAGTAGGTGGTCTTGGTATTTTCTTTCCTGACGTTTCGCCCGCAGCTGTGGCCGGCATCTTCAGAGGAGCAACACTGAGTGTTACTCCTCTGAAGATGCCTGCCACAGCTGCTGGCGAAACATCAGGAAAGAAAATACCAAGACCACGGTCACACAGCCCGGATAACCTACAAGAACCAATTGAACATGGCAATTCTATATTAACATATATCAGGTTCCAGCGTGGTGGAATGGTTAGAGTGTTGGACTAGGATTTAGGAGACCCAGGTTCGAATCCCCACTCTGACATGAAAGCTTGCTGGGTGAACTTGGCCAGTCACACACTCTCAGCCTAACCTACATCACAGGGTTGTTGTGAGGATAAAACAGAGGAAAAGAGAACGATGCAATTCACTTTGGGTTCCCATTGGGGAGAAAGACAGGATATAAATGAAGTAAATAAATAATACATAAAATAAATAAAGAGGATCTATAACTTAACGTTGTAACCTTTGTGGACAGTGTTTGGAGGCTAATATCTCTCCTTTAAGTTGCCGGCAAAAGAAGAAAGAATTTTGATTCTGGCAGAGGTTATAACACAGGTCCAGCATGTTGAAACGCATATAGTACTTGATGCTTTCATTCACAAGGGAATGTTTTTCTTTTAACACTTAGTCTAAATTATATACTTAATAGTATCATTAAAGGTTTAGTTTGCATAAAAATCCGATTAGTTATATATATACCAGAATTTAAATTATGAAAAAAACACCTGCTTTTATATGCACACACAGGTTGTTTTTCTTGTTCTACTGACATAAATCAAACTACTGAAGTCAGCAGAATGTAATCAACCAATTTAAAAAAAAAAAAAAACCCACACTAACTTGGACTTTGATTTTAAAACTTTAAAAAATATTACAATACATATTTTCAGCTATAAAAGATTAAATCATTCTGTGCGGTAATCAATCAACACTTTGTTTAATTTAATCTGATCTATCTAATTAATATAGTTTTCCTAGGGTTTTTCCCAGTCAATGTATAATAAACATAATATCCTGTGTGATATTCTAGTTCAAATGAATTCAATAAAACTATTTTACTTCAATCAAGTTAGAATTTTACATTGCAAGATACTCTACACAAAAGTGTTTACAGGGCAACAGACAAGACAAACCACCCATGGTAGGGGGGAATTTTTTAAGCAGGGCAAAAAAAATTTCCCTTACTCTTTAAAAGACCTAACATAGCCTAGTTGGTAAGAAGCTGAGGCACTACAACTAGGGTTTAAATGTGAGGGGCCAATGTAGCCCTACGACTTCCTAACAGATCTTATTAATGATGGTTGTGTGTCTGTGAAATCACCTCACCCCGCTAAAATACCAGGAAGAAAACCAACAGGGGAGGCAAGGTAACACTTCAATAGGGGGCAAAGTTAACCACTGGCAAAGTAACCAGTAAATCAATCCGGTTATGAGTTTGTTTCTGAACTCAGTCTCACTCTCAGAAGCTCTCAGAAGAGGTCACCACACCCCAGAGCCCTTTGCTTGGAGATTGAAGCCCCAAAGTCTGTAGACTGAGATTCAATCCAGAAAATCACACACACACACACACACACACACACAGGCAGAAACTGGGTCCCCACACACAAGCAGAAATCCAACAGGAATCAAATTTAGAAGAAAACCCGCAATTAAAATAAAATGATAGGCTCTCAAACTGTTGGATGTCTTCTTCTCCTCCAGGTAGCAGGCAGGAAATAATCCAGTGGAAGCAGCAGGCTGTGTAATTGACCAGATCAGCTCAGGATAGGCAGCAGGAGCAAAAGCCATGGTTTTTGCACTGAGCAATGGCCAGTAGAGAACAGGGAGTATGATAGATTTTGGCCAACTCAAAAAAGTTTGAATTGGAGAATCCACCTTCTCTGACGGGCTGAAGAATGCTCTTCTCCCAGGTCTGGCCATCTATTGGCCACTGGGTTTTGATCCCCCCCCCCCCGGCTCAGTTTGGGTATCTGCAGCCAAAGTAGGTTGCCCCTTTCTCCTCGCAAAGGCGGGAAAAGGCGGGAAAAAGCCAAACCTGGATAAGCTGATTTTTTTCGGCTTATCAGAGAATTGGCTAAATTCGGCTTGACTTTTTCCCACCTTTTTTCCCCACCGGTAAAACCCAAACCTAGAAAAGCCGAGTTGGCATTTATTCAGCTTTTATCCAGTTTGGGTTTTACCAAATGAACAACCCTACTTGGGTCCCACTTGGAAGGATAAATGTAGGGGAGAAACATTTTCAAACAAATAACACTAAAGACCTACAATGCTTGCTGTCTACAATCTGACAAAATAGTTGGTAGAATTGTCCAGTCTTTCAGTGTCTTAGAATAAGACCCTGTGTCCTGTTTGGGTCAGTCCATGTTCAGCCACTGCTGATTTCTCTTTACCAAGGTTCCAGTAAAAGACACAATCTCATTGATTAACCAGATTTTTCCGGAAGATATAACAGCCTTATTTCACCATTGTTTGACAACAAGTTATTTCCTATGGGATAAAGAATTTTATGAACAGATTGATGGAGTAGCTATGGGAAGTCCTCTCAGTCCAGTAATAGCAAACTTTTACATGGAATATTTTGAAAAGACAGCATTAGAATCAGCACCTTACAAACCTACAGTCTGGTTCAGGTTCGTAGATGATACATTTACTAATTGGAGCCATGGTGAAGAAAAATTAATGGACTTTCTAAACCATCTCAATAATATCCATCCAAGCATTGTTTACCAGGGAAAAGGAAATTGAGGGTAAACTCCCATTTCTTGATACCCTTGTTATCCATAAAACAAACTTTCAGTTAGGTCACAAGGTCTACCGGAAACCAACTCACACAGATTGCTACTTACACAAAAACTCCAACCACCACCCCCGACAGAAAAGAGGAATAATCAAAACATTAATGGACCGTGCAAGACGGATCTGTGAACCACAGTTTCTCAAGGAAGAAATTAATCATCTAGATCATGCACTGCTAGCAAACGGCTATTCCAGAAATGAAATCAGATGGGCCATTAAACCAAACAAAAATCAGAAAACTCAGGAAAAACAGTCTTCCATAGGAAAGGTATTCTTGCCATTTATTAAAGGAGTCACTGATAGGATGGAGAAACCTTTGAAAAACATAACCTACAAACAGTGTTTAAAACCACCAAGAAAATACAACAGATGCTACGATCAGCAAAAGACAAAAAAGACCCCCTCACCTCTGCAGGAGTATATCGTATACCTTGCAGCTGTGGACAAGTTTACATCGGGACCACAAAACGCAGCATACAAACAAGGTCTGGGGTGTACAACTGGACCCTGTTGTAGGAGATTGGGTGAGCATGGGAGTCTCCAAAGGCCGCTGGATAGACATGGATACCAGTGTTGCATACCAGGGTCGTCTGGGCCAGTCCGGGGCTATCAGGATCACCGTCGCCCCGTGTTCCCGGATTTTTCTGAGAACTCTCAGCAGAATCGGCAGAGGAGGGAATGCGTAAAGTGTGCCCGGGGGCCACGGGGCCAGCAGTGCATCTGTTTGTTCAGCTAGAGGATGGTAAAAACGGGAGTAGAATCGAGGGAGCTGACTGGGGCGAGGTGAACAGATCCACGAGCAGTGGGCCGAACTTGTGTTGGATCATCTGGAATACCTGTGGGCACAGAGTCCATTCCCCTTCGTCGATGGTGCGACGACTCAGCCAATCCGCTTCTACATTCTGCGTGCCCTGGATGTGTTCTGCTTGGATGGTTAAGAGGTTCCTCTCTGCCCAGGCAAGAATCTTGCTGGCCTCCTGGTGCAGTGTCGACGATCTGGACCCACCCTGTTTGTTTAGGTGGGCCTTCATCGCCGGTCTAATGGATCCCTTATGCAGCCCATCCCATCCTCAGCAGGGAGTTCAGGTGACTGTAGGGCTGCTACAGGAACATCAACCACCGGTAACTTCAGAAGTTCCATAGCTGCTGATGACATCTGGTATAGCTTCTTTGTGACTGCGGGGAACTGTCTATTAATGGTGGGTTTATCCCACTCAGTTTTGATCACTTGCTGAAAATATTCTGGCAAGGGAACAGTTTTGATTTGATGGTTCACTCTGGGAAAGTAGGACTTAGTGCCCTTGGGCCAAACCTGTGGTTTATCTTCCACAGTTTCAGCCTCATCATTAAGCTCCAGAGCGGACAGTGCTTTGGTGAGAAGGGGCTGATAATCATCCATGGAAAATAAGCGAGGGATATTCCCTTCAACCATGGTAATTTTGGTGTCGGAGTTACACTCACCCTCTTCTTTGATACCGCCCTCAGATGAGTACACTGAGGCATGATCTTGTATAACATTCAGAGGAGCCTGAATGGTTTTCATTGCCGCCTTAGTTAGCCAGGGACCTAGGTCCTCTGCATGGCTGCAGCAAGCCTCTCTCCCACAGTAGTTTCTAGGGGAACCTTCAGAAAGGGAGGGGGAGTTGGGTGAAATGGGCTGCTTTTGGGCAGCAAGAGCCTGTGCTATCATGGCCGCGACTTGATCTAGAGTTACAGCATTCCCTCCCGCTGGCTCGCCCGGGGAAGGAGTCACCTTACCCGTGGCCGTCTTGGAGCCGGAATGGGAGCTGCAGGCTTGCGGTTCTCCCTCGTGTCCCCGGAGGTCGGGAGACCGCCAGAAATTGTTGCCACGGCGCCAAAGCTTGTGTGCAGGGGCCGCGGCTCTTTTGCGCCCACCATTTTGTCTCCTCTTAGAGGTCTTGTGGTGAGCCCGATTGTCGGGCTGCGCACCAGGTGCCTCTTGCCTCTCCAAAGGAACGGAGGCGGCAAACAAAGGGTGCTTCAGTTTCTATGGGCGCGAGTGATCGCTGGCCGCGATTGTGATCGGCCTCCGACAGATAGCTGTCCTCCTCCTGGCCGCTTAAGGGGGCCATCCCTAGTGCAGCCGAAGTCTGCATGTTAGAAGGCAGAGCCTCTGGAGGACAGAAAGGAAGATTTTTTTTGTTAATAAGAATAGAAATAACGGAAGTAATAAAGATAAAGTAGAATAGGAGATAGATCTTTGATCCTAAACTAGCCTAAGGTGCAGGAGAGCAGAGCTCTGCTGAGTACGTGCTGTCCCCAGCAAGGCAGGAGAAAAAGTGGAAGCCCGGGCTATTCCCGCCCAGGAGACAGGAAATAGAAAAAAATATTAGTCCTGCCTCCCCTAGCAATAGGCGTGAATAACCCAAGCTGCAAGATGGCCTTCCCTCAGAGCGGGAATGACCTGGGCAACTGAAACTATCGCTCAGATACCTTCCCTCAAGTGTTAGAGCTCAGGTAGCCCCTTAGTTTAGTGCGGTAAATGAAAAGGAAAGGGAGACAGCTAGAGTGACAGTGCAGGAAGGCTCTGGACAAATCCTGTTAAGATACAGGCAAAAGCTTATTTTAAAGCATACCCCGTAGCAGTGATGGCGGCAAAGAAAGCACTTTTCTGCCACCGCTGCAGCGGTGTCCCAGTACAGGCTAGTGCAGCTTCTCCGGGTGATCAGAGGCCTGTTGGGATCTGGCCTGCAGAAGCAGGTGCATTGCTTGGTGGCCCTGCTGTAACCCTTTTGCTCAGCATTTTGCAGATAAAATCTCTCACATCCATTCTGACTTGGACTCTACCTTAGCAGTGACAGGGTGAGATGGTGCCTGGGTGCCAACTTGTCCAATTGTTTGGGATACTTTTCAGTTTATTCAGTCAGAGGATGTGGACAGGATCCTCAGAAAGTTGAGGCCTACCACCTGCTTGTATGGCCCTTGCCCTTCCTGGTTACTCAACTCTTCTGGGAGAAGAAAGTTGGCTGACCGAGTTTAAGGTAAAAAGGGGGTGGTCACCTTAGCCTTGAAACAAGCTGTGGTGCATCCACTTTTAAATAAGCCTACCCTTAGACTGGAACCAAGAGATCTCAATAATTATTGAACAGTCTCAAATGTTCCATTCTTGAGCATGGTGATTGAATCAGTGGTAGCTGGACAAGTCGAAGTTTTCCTGGATCAGGCAAATTGTTTCCATACCTTCCAAGTCTACCGAGCAGCCCCACCCAGCCTAACAGCCCCAGCAGGAGCTCCTCCGCCTGCGGGTACCTGGCTTATTTGCCCTAAGGCTCCACAGTTGCCGTCACTCCCTCAGCATGCAAGCAGGGAAAGGATCAGCCGGCACAGGTGGCCGCACACAAGTGCGCCCCCTGGTACTCCCGCGGTTCCACCTCAACGCTCTCCAGCAGCTCTTGCCTTCTGCAGTGAGCAGAGCGCTCCAGCCAGGCTGGGCTGGAGCTGACCAGGCTTGCGGTCTCCTCCCCGCTCCCTGCTCTGAAGGCACTGGCTGCCTCCAGCTGGCAAAAAAAGCAGAGCCAAGGCAAGCAAGGAGGGAAGCCTTGCCAGAGCCCCGCAGAGCACTTCCAAGCAAAGGCTTTGAGAGATGGCATGGGTACCAGAGAGATGAGACTGCTTATCCCTTGCTACTTTGAAACACCCAGAAAAACCTCATCCGTCCTACACATTATTTCAGATACAAACTTTGTGAAACATGTTGCAGTGACATTACATAAAACTGGTGCATCATTAGGAAACCTTACAAGGTTAGCTTTTAGCTTTCTTCTGCTATAGAGTCTTCATTGAGAATTCTTTACAGCTTTTATTTTTGTAAGTCATGAAAATCAAGAAGCTATGCAAACCTAATTTATATAACTTATTAGACAAAGCAGCTTTTATACACAAAAGTTATTGGCAGGTAGCTACGTTGGAGAAGGAAAGACATAGTTATGAATTGCCCACAGTTTGAAAGTTTCTGTTGTTCTCATTACTTTAAAGCAGGAAAGCCTCTTAAAGTCTTTTGATCCAAGCTGTCATTTGTCAGGGAATGAGGACAAGAGAAATGACTGTAAAACAAGGCAACTGTATTTCCTACCTCTACAATATCTTACTTGAGTCCCATGACACAATTTTTCTGTTATTCATTCTTACCATGGTAAAGTAAACTTATTGGCTACCCAGAAACAGATGAGTGCAATCAGTCTCTTATAAATTATATCTTTTCACCAAAGGAAAGCAAATAGCTTTGCCTCCCCTATAACAATTGTTTCTAGAACTTTGTTGATTCTTTAAAGAGTTTATAAAACACTTTAGAAAAATCAGGATCAGGGATCAATAATTATTAAAGATTGAGTAGTATATCTGAGAACTTTGTGTTTAACTGAACAAAGGAGGAACTGTAATATCAAGTGAGTGTTTCACTCTCTTTGATTTTCACTATCCTATAGTATTGTTTCCCTCCATGTATTCATTATTTTGCAGCTCTATAAGATTCACCATAGAGTGCTTTTACAAGCAAAACCATGGCAACAAATGACCCAAGCATTGAGACTGCCTGCCAGTCACTCAGACTGGTCTGGGAGATAATAATTACCTCTCTGGGGTAGAGAGTAGTTCTGACTGCTTTGAAAGAAGTAGGCTTGAGACTAATCCTAAAAACATATTCCTGGAGCCAAATCACCTAACAGCCCATTCCTGACCCAAAAGGACGAAAGTCCTTAGGAGGCCAGGAATGGGCTGCACTGGTGTTCATGCCCCCTGCACTGGCGCTTAGGGCTGTTGAGCTTGTAAAGAAGGCAGCTAAGGGGAGACATGATAGAGGTCTATAAAATTATGCATGGTTTGGAGAGAGTAGACAGGGAGAAGTTTTTCTCCCTTTCCCATAATACTAGAACACGGGGTCATCTGCTAAAGCTGCCGGGTGAGAGATTCAAAACAGATAAAAGGAAGTATTTTTTCACACAACGCATAGTTAAATTGTGGAACTCCCTGCCCCAGGATGTGGTGATGGCTGCCAACTTGGAAGGTTTTAAGAGGGGAGTGGACATATTCATGGAGGAAAGGGGTATTCATGGCTATTAGTTAAAATGGATACTAGTCATGGCGAATACCTATTCTCTCTAGTATCAGAGGAGCATGCCTATTATATGAGGTGCTGTGGAACACAGGCAGGATGGTGCTGCTGCAGTCGTCTTGTTTGTGGCTTCCTAGAGGCACCTGGTTGGCCACTGTGTGAACAGACTGCTGGATTTGATGGTCCTTGGTCTGATCCAGCAGGGCCTTTCTTATGTTAAAGCTAGTCTATGACCTTTTAACTTCCTATTAGCAACAGTCACTTGTTTTACCTACTGAAAATAATACTTTGAAAACCTCCTGCTATTTTCTTGTAAACTTATAAATACACAAAATACAGAAAACAATAACATATATTCTGTCTCTGTTTTATCTGGCAAATAGTAATAAATAATTATTACTGTTGTTATTGTTATTATTATAATTATAGTTGGCTAGCCTGGGCTATCCAGGGCAGGGCAGAAAAGTGCTTAGATGTAGAAATTTTATCCCTAAAAAGAGGTTCACTTCCTTCAATAAAGTTAAGTTCATGATTCAACAGAAGTACACCAGGAAAGAAGAGGCAATATAAGGCAGCCTAACCTAATATTATTTTATCCGTTTACATCTGAACTCTAAAATATCTACAGTAATTTTTTTTAACCTTTATTGGCATTTAATCTACAGTAATTAATATTTTGCTTCCATTCTTTCTTGTGCTTCTCCCCAAACTTGTTTCAAGGAGTGGGGCACAACTAGTTACCAGGAGGTCTCTACAGTAACACATATTCACTCAACAACGTTTCATGTCCTTGGTTTGGTGCTTTTATGGCATAATGGGAGTGAATGACGTCAGAAAGTGCAGGTATCTATCTGTTGGCTGAAAGCATGAGTTTTGATATGCAGACTGCTCATCCAGCAATGGTTCTTACACTGTGATGTGATATTGTATGTAAAGTAGTTTATAATGCAAAACAATGACTACATAAAGGCGCATGACACAAGTGGGAAAAAGAATGAAAAAGGAGGCACTTAGGTACTAGCTCTTCAATAACTAATCATGAGAATATGATGAACAGATGGAGTGGAGGTGAGGACCCGAATGACAGCTGGCCTAAGTGAAGCCAATGGAAGGGCATCGCTCCTTCATCTGTCTCTCTGAAGCAGCCGTGTGAAATGGTTGCTGATGGAGGCAGTACTGTGAGAGGAAGAGTCATATGGTGGTTGGTGAAAGCCAGACCTATGGAAATGGCCTCACTCTAGCATAGATATGGAGCCAGACAGACCTTTGGAGATGGCCTCACAGTCACATCCTCCCTCTTAATGCAGCTTTGTGGAATGGCTACTGGTAGAAACAGCTTGGGAGGGGAGAAGTCAAATGGCAATTAGTCCTAGGTAGCCCTGATGGAGCCCTGACCTGGATGGCCCAGGCTAGCCTGATCTCGTCAGATCTCAGAAGCTAAGCAGGGTCAGCCCTGGTTAGTATTTGGATGGGAGACCACCAAGGAATACCAGGGTTGATGTGCAGAGGAAGGCACTGGCAAACCACCTCTGTTAGTCTCTTGCCATGAAAACCCCAAAAGGGGTAGCTATAAGTCGGCTGTGACTTGACGGCACTTTACACACACACAGCCCTGATGAAGGAGCCTTAACATCTCACTTCACAGATTCAGTTGCTTTCAATCATTTATTATTCTCCCAAAACAGTAACTATTATTTATTTTTAAATAGTTATATTCCACAGTTTCATATGAAGGTTTGCAAGGCAGTTTAAAACAATAAGATGATACTAAAAGCAGTACGACTGTCACACAACAAAATAAAAAAGATAAGAAGTGGCAAAAACAAAAGAAAAACTAAATAAAGAAATATAAAACAAAATCAGATATAACCTTAAAAAGCTCTTAAAACCCTAAAACAGTCAATGTGAAGCCAGAAAAAGCTTCCTAAAAGCATGGATAAAAGCACAGCAATCTGATAAAAATCACATAGAAAACTTCACAAAGGAAGGGAAATCTAAAAGGCCAAGGAGGAAAAATAGTATCTTTGCCTGGAACTTGAAAGCGTATAAATTTAGCACCAGTCAAGCTTCTATATCAAGGGAGTTCCAGATCTTGGCCCCATTACAGAAAACACCCTTTTTCAGGTGCTGGCCTAGGAAGGTGAGGTCACACATCGCCCGGTCTCTGATGATCTTGACTGGTAGGCAGGCTCAGGTAGGATGAGGCATTTCCTCCGGCACCCTGAATATATCTTGAGAGCAGATATACATGCATTTCTGTTCAGACATACATCAGGGAAGAACTGGAAATATTCAAATATTTTTCTAACCTCTCCTGGGACTTTCATGGTTGAAGAGAATACCATTCACAGCAAACAGCTTGTAGGCCTCCCTGAAGTTCACTACAATCCAATAAGCATATAGTTTGGCTGCCCCTGAAACATAAATTTCATTTACTGAAACATACATGCACTCATACATACACACACTTTCCAAGAAACTATTATTATTATTTGGTCACTTGTCCTTTTGCATATCACAATTTCTTCTGAAGCATTATCAGTACATCAAAGAGATATGAATGGAACAGCAGCAGATCTCACTAGCAAGCATTCTGGGACTTCTTTCATTGATTTCCTCTCACAGACTTGGTTGAGTTCACAGAGGATGGATTAAAAAAATACATACACAGCTAGAAAGTATGAACTATACTACTGAGGTAGGGTTGTCCTTTTCTTACAGGGGAAGGGGGATCCATTTGCCCCTGGCTCCTGATCCTGCTGTCACTCCTGTGGCCAGTAGGAGGAAAAAATATATCCCCCCCCCCAAACAAAAACTTTTGTCAGCAACAGTGTGAAATCACTGCCAGAGGAAATCTGGAAGTGACTTCAGTTCATCTAGGAATTGTTGGCAACTCTATGGTTTTAACATAGATTTTCCAGAGACTCCTAGAGAGGTGGGATGATAGCACTTCCACATTTTCCCTGGAGATGACATCACACTGTCACTGACAGCACCCCTACATCCCTGCCCTTTCAATGACTTCTCCCCAATTATTTGGGAGGGACGGGGGGGGGGAAGAATAGGAAGAAAACCCTGTGATCTTAAAACTCGTGAACTGGTTCAAAACTTTGGTCCAACAATATTAATCAGCAAAATTAATGCAGGCTCATGACAGAAGGGAACTCTTGGGAGATTACTTACACATTATCTTTAGCTCTTTAATAATAAAAAGAAGAGCAAGACTTTATGGTGAAAAAAAATCACACTTTGGATCTGAACAAGCAACGTATTGAACAGAAATGGTAATTTAGGCAAAGATAACCCTTTCTCTTGTTTTAGGTACAAAGTAGAATTGTTTTGATATTAATAAAACTGTGTTAATAATCTAAACAACAGCTAGGCAATGGACAATTATTAAAAGGCAATAAACTTGAATCTACAATTTTAAAAAGGTTAAAAGAGAATAAATGTTCAATTTATGACCAGAAAAAATGTGGGCAGTAGTATGTAGAACAGATGAAAGGATCATGCATTTTAAACTTCTGTGCAAATGGCTTCAATACTAACAATCCAAAGTTATAAACTACAGCTGCCACATATAAGTAAAGGTTCATAATTCGTATGCTGCACTCTGATTGGCTTTCTTTGGGGTATTACTGAGCCCATCTCAACACAGTCCACTCTATGCTTTATTGAAAGACTGCATCTCTATAAAATAAAGATATCCTATATGAGCAAGGGCAAACGTGCATACTACCTCATATACTTACCATATGGTGATCTGGGATAAAATGGAGTAGTCTCTTTTTGTGGTATTTCTTGCACTTTCCCAAAAAGTTCACTAGTTGAGGCTTGGTAGAACTTCACAGAGGTTATAAGACCACAGGTCTTGATAGCATCTAGGAGTCGTAAAGTGCCAATTCCATCTACATCAGCTGTATATTCCGCTAAATCAAAAGATATCTGAAAAGAACGGAAACACACACACAATTAGGCACTTTGTAAAATGTGGCAGTTAAGGTTTCCCGCATGCTCCTTTATAACATTGATTGGCTGTGCATAGAATATATACTTCATTCACATTAAGTACGATACTTTAAATATCATAGATATTTCTGTGATCTTGAGAGAGATAAAACTTCTGTCTATTGATATAAGCGAGGGAGTGTATTTGCAAATTCCTTCTGAGAACTTTTTGGCCCCTGGGAAGCCATTTTGCATGAGTTTCTGTTCTCATTAGCTGTTCCTTTTTCTATGTTCCATCCCCATGAAGGAAAGGAGCGAAGGGAAAGCATCCATGTGGATATATTGCTTTCTTGGTTTTTGGGGACAGGCCTAATAGGTACAATGCAAAAGTATTCAGTGACCATGCCTGCCAATTTCCAGAGCAAAACCTGTACAAACATGTGGAGTCATGCCATATTTTTAAATGGTAAAATGCTATTGATTAGGGGATGAACTCTAATCAGTAAATGTCTTTCAGAGAATGCTCTTTAGGTTAACATAGAACAGAATCCATGATAAAAACATTGCTCATAAACATCAGCACAACTTTAACAGAAAAGAGGAGAGTTTAAGAATGAATAAGGCTTGGCTTCCTGCCCTGAAAAACCTCCAGACAAAGACAACATTCAACAATAGCCATACAGATTAGCTTTGGATTACACACATTAACAGATCACTTCAGGATACAATGGTTCCATATTAACATACCATACCCTCATTAGCACATTATCTTGATACTTACAGGACAATACTTTTGCAGGACAATACTCAGCTCAAACCCAACCCCTTTCTGACTATATATTACTCTTCCTACACCCTTGACACTGAGAGACACTGTCCTTCAGTGTTACTACTCTGAAGATGCCTGCCACAGTTGCTGGCGAAAAGTCAGGAAAGAAAATTCCAAGACCACGGTTACACAGCCCGGATAACCTACAAGAACCAATGAACTCTGACCGTGAAAGCCTTCGACAATATTTTAAAACATTGCTTTATTTGATAAATTATCATCCTTTTATTAAGATATTTTACATGGAAAAAGAGATGGTTATTATCAGTATACCTCATATGTATAGTATTTTGAAGTGCATGCCTTCTGACCAGCACACCTTAGTTTAAAACGACTTCAATCTAAAAATAGTATTGTCGCAAAATGATTTCAAAATATGACCAAAGAGTCAGCATTTTACTTAATGTAACCCCTTTACTATAATGTCACTTTTATGAATATCTATCATTCCATCTACACATTTTCTTATATTTTCCCCAGGCAAAACTCTTTAACACCTGCATGACTGTTAGAAAGTCAGCAAGTGAAGCCTTTGCAGTCATCACATTTTAATGACAGAAAACCTTTACTTACTACCTATCTCACAGCTGGTAAAGGCACAAGTGTCTTTACCAGAAAAAGGAAGGCTGAATCAGACTTCCTGAGAAATGTTTTTTATTAAAACAGCACATATTGCAATAGCTGTAGGGGAAAATGTCCAGATGTGAAGGAATTGTCTGTTCCTTGCCCAGAAACCAGGCAAGCCCGATCACTCTTGTCTTTGCATCACAATTTGATTGCAAGGCCTGTGCAGAACAGCACATAATTGTATGTAAGAGGTCCCATAGTATCATCCATCTTACTTCTTGAATATCAAGTTTAAAAACCTCAATAAGAAAATGAACGTAGGCCAATAAAGAACCTGAGAACTCAGAAATTTCTTTAAGTCGGGACTAGCAGCACATTTTGACTAAATCAATGTAAGCATTGCCCTGTTAGGGCATGTAAACGCAGCATAACTCCCATTCCTTTCCCATAGTTTTTCCTCCCTGTATTTGTTTGTAAAACAATAGTTTAAACTCCCACAAAGAGAAAGAGTTTGCTGCAGATCTTTTTAACCTTCCCCTTCACATCCTCTGTTCCTCCCCAAAACCCACAAGCCATGGGGAGTTTCAGTGAGAAAGAACTATACTACCATGTAGGCAAGCAAGAACCATTTGTTTTTTAAGGCAAGATATTCTTCAAAAGCACATGGTGTAAAGGCAACAACTACAAAAGAATTTTATTACTTCAGAATTAGGGCACTTAGTGTGTATTTTGACTAATCCTAATTGTAAAATGGAAAAATGGAATAATATTGTAGAGGTCTATGGAAAGCTTGCAGGATTTAAAATAAAAAGGAGCAAAACGAAAATTTTGGTTAAAAAAAAAAGACTATCACAACAAGCAGATTTAACTAGTAAAACAGGGTTTATTGTTGAATCTAAAGTTAGATATTTAGGAATATGGTTAACTTCAGATAACCTTAATCTATTTCAGAATAATTATGTAAAAATCTGGCAACAAATTGTTAAGGATCTTAAGCATTGGGAGAAGATACCGCTATCATTATGGGGACGGATTTCAGTAATCAAAATGATGGTATTATCGAAGATGCTTTTTTTATTTCAGAATCTGCCGATTATAAAAGGAGTAAAGATTTTTAAAGTTTGGAAGAAGGAAATTTTGAACTTTTTATGGGGAAAAGAAAGACATAGGATAGCATATCACAATTTAATTGAATTAAAAGAAACTGGAGGCTTGGGTCTTCCAGATTTAAGAATGTATTATGAAGCAATCCACTTTCAATGCACTTTGCAGCTGGATTTTTATGTGGGAAATGGCAAAATCCACTTGCAAATGATCATTAAAGTGCATTGAAAGTGGACTGAAAGTGCATTATTCAGCATGTGTGAAAGCACCCTTAGTCTCTGTACCTGCTCTTTCCTCAGAATTCAGCTGCCAGTGGCTTAGCAGTCCTGGCACTCAATGAAATCAGAGCAGTCAACCCAAGAGCAATTAAAGGGATTGGGGCAGAGGATCCCCCACCTTGAGCTCCCATTGCCCACTGCCACTCCAAGTGGCATGAGGAGCAAATGTAAAAAAAAAAAAAAAAACTCACCAGTATTGTGAGCGTTATGATGTCACCGCCAGGGAAAACACAGAAGCTACGGTAGTAGCTCTAAGAATTTTACCACAGAGTTTTTGGAGATTCCTAGAGTTACCTGCCTGATAGTTTGGGTGGGAAAGCTGTTGCTACCCGAGGGGACAGGGAGCGCTCTTAGAAGAGCCAACAATTCTAAAACCTTGAAAAGATCTCTGTGGCTGGCCTGCGTATGCGCAGTCCCATGTGGGACTGCACAGAAGCCACAAAGATGAACTTCTGTCCTACTGTAGCAACTGGAATTGTTTATGTAGCTGTACTAGATGTAGAACAATGGCCAACAAAAAACTTTACCCATTACCTTGCACAATTAATCGCTCAACTATAGAAAATGTTTCATAAAAGAATACTCGAGTTTCTTAGTAATAAAATATTAGTGTGAGGAGAAAGCAAGGAGAAAGAAGAATATTCTAGAATTTGAGATTTCAGGATTTGTCCCACTCTCAATCAGTATATGCAGCACAATCCAACTGAATCCGATGGAAATTATAGTAACTGTATTTAGGATTACAATCTCAGTTTTCTTACCTTCCCACCCATTTGTATCTTATTCGACGGAACTGAGAAACTGTCAAAGTTATCAGGGACAAAGAATTTATATTTTAGAACTAACTGTCAAGGCTAAAGTTACAGAAATATTTTAACAGCAGAAGAGATTCCTAATATTTTAAACATTCAAAGAAGCCTATTTACTTGATAGATCTCACACAGACAGACAAACACAAATCTACACTGCAGCCAGGAAAGGATTTACTATTTGAAATGCTGCAGGCTCAATGATTAGTGACAGAGTAATGCCCTGAAAGTTTTCTTATGCAGTTAATCCAGCTGCACTAAAAGCTTTAAGCATTATTTTTTTAAAGCCCAAAAGGAGAGTCTTGCAGAGTCACCAGGGAACTTTAACAAGGGAGCTGTAAAATGATATTCAATTCATTTTGTTTTAAAGGAACCATGGGAATCAATGGCTAGGAATAAAATGTGGGAGGGGTAAAACCGATTTTCAAAATTCCCTTTTAACATTATGTTATTAATTTTATACACATGGCTAAATGAATCTGAGTAGAAACATAGTATATATTTAAATCCAATCTATAACTTTCATAAATACTTTAAAATGATGAACCCTAGTTGTCCTATACATTCCAACCACATTCTGGATGTGGAATTGTCAGACTGTGTAACAGAAGCCAAACAACATAGTATGAAAATGACCCTATATGGTCCCTCTGCAGCTCCAATAAGTGTTGCCGGGCATGGCATGGCAACCCGTGGGAAATGGGAAGAGGCAGAGACGGTGGCCCCATCATTGGCAACATCACAATGTCACTGGGTAGAAACGCTGGAAGTAATATCAGCTAGGAATTGTTGGCAATTCTATGGTAAAACCAAGGTTCCCCCCAGAAGTGCCATCACTGATAGCCTTTTTTATTTTTCTCCCCAATGTCACACTGTGCAGCACTGAAAAACAGGAACTTGGGGTGGGGGATACCCCAGTTCCATCTTGGCAGCCTTAAGCTCTGGTGTTTTATGGGTTTGTTTGTTTGTTTTGAGAGAGAGAAAGTGGGAAGCCTACTCAATGAGGACAACTTACTTGCCAAATGTTATCCCTGAATGAGCATGTTCACAAGGAGCCACTGTTTTTGTTATTTGGCTGGGCAACTAGCAGCCACCTCAAGGAAGTAGCAAAGATGATCTAAACACACTTATGAACAGAATGTGGAATAACATAGTCAATCATTTAGTTTGAAAGTTGTCTGAAGTAAACGGTTTAAAGGAAGAAAGTCCATTAGTTAAATGTCCCCATCCAGATAAACAAACCATAGTCAATTCTTATAATTATGATTATGCACAAATTACTTCAACATAGTGATTTCTTCTCTATTTTTTTTTTTTTTTTTGTAAAAAATTGAATTCTTATATTTTTTTCTGGACAACTAAAGAAAAAATATTAGTTCAAAGATCTTTATATTAGATTCATTGAAAATCATGAAATGTGAGATATCAAATTATTTTATTTTTCTTGAATTTTTAGACTTTATCTCTAGCCCCTTCCATGTTCCATACTGTCATCTCAATGTCTTCAACTAAGAATATGTGTGAATTGGTAGGCAAATGTTATTTTCAGAGCATTTAGTAGATCATTAGTCAGATGTTCCTTCTCTCAATTGTTTTCCTTTCTCTCTCTTTCTTTTTCAGTCTTGTTTCTCTTTTTTTCAAAATAATTATTTGTTTTGGCCACATTTATTCCATCTTTCATTATAAAGAACACACCCCCACCCGATTTCCCAACTTTTATCACTCTGAAATTCTGCTCTGTTCCTACTTCATCTTTGGCAATTTATGGTCCATTTATAGAATGACATGGAAAGCACTTCTGTGTAAGACACTGCATGCCACTCATCATAAATAATATGTATGATAACTAAACAGGAACGTCTGCTTTTTTAATCTGCAAACTGGAAAAGCAGTGTGTGTGCAGGGACATAATGCTGCAACTTTGAAAAAAGCCAGCTGACAACTTGCAAGATTATGGGTTACCTATGTACCAAGGCACTGTAGTTAAAACAAGATCTAAGCAATGGGAGGTTTGGGAGAGAGCAAGGGGTGGAGTGACATTGGGAGGAAGGAAAGTGTTATGACAGAAGGATTGGATATGGATAACATTGTCATGGCGGGAAACTGGTGGCAAGATTGGAGCTGGGAGTTGGCAGTAACTGGGAGAAAAAGAGGTGACGGGATGAGATGGGGAGAAAGCAATGATGGATAGAGAAAGCAGCAGGCAAGAAACTGGCAGTGGGAGATCGATCGGGTGCAAAGAATGTGGCAATGGGGGAGAAAAAGTAGAGACAGCTTGGGGAGGGAGAGAAAACAGCAAGGGGGGAGAAAGTGGCAACCAGGGCAAGCAATTAGGGCCCAGGGAAAGTACTGGGATTTCCCTCCTCAGTGCATTTGGGGGGTTCTCCATCCCAGTGTCAAATGGGGGGTGGGTTGAAAAGGCTAGCAAAGGGGATCTCCAAACCCCCCCCCCCAGCATAAACAAGGCCAAAGCACAGTGTTGGGATTTGAAATGGCCACAGCTTTTATTGGTTACAGATAATAGGGCATTGACGCAGCACATGGGCTGGGTCCAAGACATCTGCTAACCCACCTGCTGACCGATGCTGTACCTCCAACTCCCAGCCTGCCTGTGGGAGAGTAGCCTGGGATGGTATTATGCAGAACAACACTTGGACGTGAGCCGCTCTGTGATTCCCCTGCCACTTGGAGGGAGGCCACCCTGACAGCCCCCGAGGTGGGCATGTCCCCCCTAAGGCCTCCTCCAAAATCCCTTATTGGAATCCCCAGAATGGGGGAAAGCTGGCACGCAGGCCAGCTTTCCCCCCCAAACTGGATCCGGCCCTAAGCAAACACCACCAAAAGTTATGATAAAGAAACTGAATAAACAATAGCCAAACCACAAAAATGTGAAAATAAGTGGTCTTAATTTTGGAAGCTTATGTGAGAAACAGTAGAGAAGTTTGCCTCAATCTGCAAATATTTAACTCTCTGAATTCCGTGGAAATAAAAATGAAAAATCAGAATAAAATGATACCAATGTTTCAGAAATTGATTCTAAATAAAGAACCCTGATGGAAGTATTTTGAAAGATACATTGTTTGGTGTGGTTTTAGGTTGCGAATTTCATCTACAGTTACCATAATATTTACTGTGTGTGATGATACAATACTGATCAATGCACAGACTTTCCTACGTACTTGAAAAGGCCTCTTTTCTACCCAAAGTAGAAAGTGATGTGCAATAATAAAATACGATACAAAGAAATATAGCTTTAAAGCCATAAAATGCCATATTTAAAATGTCTAGAAAGACACACAAACCTATTTTGCACACACACTAAAAATTTACATACAAAAACATTTTATGTTTAAGGCTTATTTCTTCAAGGACCTCCAATTCCTGGGCTACAAATCTCAGCAGTGCAGCCAAGTCAGTTAGCTGCAACAAAAACAAACGGGAGCCCTGTGGCACCTTAAAAACTAATAGATTTACTGTGCAATCCTAAGGGTGTGTGTGTTTAAAAAGCAGCCAGTTTAAAAAGCAGCGTCATCTCCTGAGCAGCTTCCTGGTCCAAAAAAGGAAGGCAAAAAGGTAATTATTTTTTTTAAAAAAACCCCCATAAAACTCCTCCATAGGGTTTCATGGGGCTATGCCTGCCTTTTTGCAGACGTAACTCGGCTCCAGCTAAAGGGGGCGTTCCTGGGCTGAACGGGCTCTGGGAGCTGACTAAAGCCAGCCCCGCCACCGGGAACACCCCCTTTGACGCCAGAGTGAGCCCTTGTAGTGGGAAAACACTGCAGGCGAGGCTGCGCCAGAGCCCACGGCTCACACTGCTCCCTGGAGCCGGTGTAAGGGGCCCCATACCAGCATTAGTGCCAGTTTATCTGGTACAAATGGCACTAACAACGGCACCGGAGTCACACTGGCTCCTAAGTTGTTTCCCCACCCCCCATTGGGATTGGGCTGTGATTGTAGTATACTTTAATATTTTTGTAGTATAAGCTACTGGTGCCATAACACTCCTCTTAATAATCACTGGGCTAAATATTTAGAATATTTCAAAGCTACGTCTGTCCAGCTGCATGTCCCACTAATATGACAGCATAAAGACCGTGAAGAAGAAGAATTGATGGCATATATAATACGGGAAGACGAACAAGTGAATGAAGCTGAGATGGTATGGCTGGTGTTGCTAGGTCTGGTGATTGTGCTGTCAGAGTGGATATTGGTACATATCTTGGTTTGTTGCAGGCCCTGGTCCCAGAGTCTGTGTCCACGTTAGGAAGGGCATTGTTGTGGGTTAGAAGTTGTTTAAAGTTAGGAGATTGTCTGTGGGGAAGAAAAGGTTTGCCTCCCAATGTCTGTGAGAGGGGAGTATCATTGTCCAGCAGAGGTTGTAGGTTGTTAATGATGCATTGAACCAGTTTGAGCTAAGAGGTGTATGTGACTGTCAGTGAAGTTCTGTTGTTCAGGGCTATCATGTAGCAGGTTATCCCTTAGTATCATTCTGGCTAGGTTGATCTGTTACTTTACTACATCCGCTGGGTACTGTAATTCTAAAAAAATGACCACTGTAGGTCCTGCAAGTGAGAATCTGTCTGATGGATCGGAATAGATGTAGCTGCAACATAGAGCTTAGCTGTAGATGATGGTGTGTTTAGGATGGTGGTTGGAGGCACATAGATTTGTTTGGTGATCAGTAGGTTTCTGGTATAAGGTGGTTTTTATGCTACCATTATGTATTTGTACAGTGGTGTCTAGAAAATATACTTCTTGTGTGGACTGGTTCATGGTCAGATTGATTGTGGGGTGGAAGTTGCTGGAGAAATTTCACCAGGCCCTTTTCCCATGTGTCCAAATGATGAAAATGTCATCAATAAATATCAGGTACAAGAGGGGTGTTAATGGATGAGAGCTGAGGAAGTGCTGTTCCAGGTCAGCCATGAAAATGTTGGAATATTGTAGTGCAGCCACAGTAAGTGAAGTTTAAAACAGTTAACTGCTCAGATTTGTGACACCAGTATAATTGGTATTATACCAATATATACCAATATAACTGGATATTATACCTAAAGGGCTGAGAATGAAAAATCCACTCAGCAGCCATTCCACCTGATTAGAAGGAAAGGTAATGAAGCAAGACCCTGACCGTTGATTTGGCTGGGACAAAATGCCATTTGGCTTCTCCCTCCCAGAACCAGCCATTCCAACAGGCGAGAAGGCAGACAGTGAAGCCCCCTTTCTTGGAATGATCTTTTTGATAAATAAAGACATAGCAAACTTTTATGTATTTAAAATATTTCTATGTTGGTGTTCAAAGTATTTAACAGGAAAAATCTACAGTAGCATAAAAAATCCAGGTGGGTGCACATAGAACAAAAACAAAATTTGCATTAGAAACATAGCAGTAGAAGAGAGGGGAAAACAAGCAGTTAGAGATCCTCAAGTTAAATATTGATCACTACTGCCCTGTAGTGACTCATGATATACCATAAAGCGATAGCTGTTAACTTTATTATGATTGCTATGATTTCTGCATCCTGGACTAGAATTACATGATGTACCTGTGGCACGAAGAGAGCAAAAGCAGTTTGAATTTAGAAAATATGGGCAGTGAGTTTCTACAATGATAAATATGTATTTTTTTTACAAAAAAACCTGGGTCTTTACAATAATCTAGAACAAAATTAAACGTCATCTTTTATTTTTTATTTTGCCTTTCAGTACAAAAATTAAAGATTTAGTGTTTCCTTATTTTGTCACAGCATTATGTAAAATTCCCACACATTTCAATGCCCAATGTTTGTTTTCTGTTTTAATTACAGACACATCTAAGGATACATCACTATTTTGCATTCCAAAATAGCAAGCAGGCAAGTTCCATTGAGTCAGAGAAAATGGCATTTGTCTTGCTTTAAAACATTACTGTTTTCTTACACTATTTGCTTACTACAGCTTAATCTTTCTCTTGTGGAAAAAAGAACCACTGCAATATTTCAGTTTTAACAGTTAATAAAATAAAGCCCTGTGAACAGCAATGGTTGCTAAATGAGTTTTCTACAAAATCTAAAGCAAAATAAATTCCAAAATAGTCTAATTCATACAAAGTTTATTAAAATCACATCTTTATACGTACAACAGATACACTGTTTTGGTTTTTCCAATTATCATAAGTATGAGTTTCCTTTACAGCATTCATTCAAATATCTCATAAGTTATACCATATGATATTATAATGATAAGTAGTTACTTATGTTGCAGGGCACACAGAGGATGCCCAAAATAAGCACTATCCAATACTCACAAGTCATAAAAATCATTTTTTCCAGCCTGACCAAGAAGTCCTGAATTATCGTTTCCACATTATATTTTGGCCTCCACTTCTGACAACACTAATCATAATGGGTTTTATGCTATCGAAGGGGTAACAATAATGCCACTGAAACAGAAATTTAAAATTCTGAAAATGCTGACAAGATTAATTTCAAGGGCCAACAGACACAAAAGACACAACTCAAAGAACTGTTCAACTAGTTTAATGTTCCCAAAGAGACTATGGCTTTATTTCTCACACAGCAGCATCTCATCCGATATGAGAATTCATTCATTTCAAAGGTCTTTGCACAGGAGCATATCCCAGATGACTGTGCTTTGGGGTCTTGAAAATATTTTTCTATCAGCACATGAAAACAATAGAAATACTACTTATACCATCATTTTTTATTATTACGGTCAGTGACCAAACATGTACCGTATATACTCGCGTATAAGCCGAGTTTTTTAGCCCAAAAAAAGGGCTGAAAAAGCCGAACTCGGCTTATACGCGGGTCAATACGGTAGAGGGGGGAGGGAGGAGGGAGGAGGGAGAGGGGAACTTACCTCCGCCGTCTTTTCCTGGCTGGGAGCGGCCTCCAGAGACGCCCTGCGGCCGCGGGGAGGCCGCCCAGCCGCCCCCGCCGCCTTCTCCCGGCCGGGAGCGGCCTTTAGAGGCGCCCTGCGGCCGCGGGGAGGCCGCCCAGCCGCCCCCGCCGCCTTCTCCCGGCCGGGAGCGGCCTTTAGAGGCGCCCTGCGGCCGCGGGGAGGCCGCCCAGCCGCCCCCGCCGCCTTCTCCCGGCCGGGAGCGGCCTTTAGAGGCGCCCTGCGGCCGCGGGGAGGCCGCCCAGCCGCCCCCGCCGCCTTCTCCCGGCCGGGAGCGGCCTTTAGAGGCGCCCTGCGGCCGCGGGGAGGCCGCCCAGCCGCCCCCGCCGCCTTCTCCCGGCCGGGAGCGGCCTTTAGAGGCGCCCTGCGGCCGCGGGGAGGCCGCCCAGCCGCCCCCGCCGCCTTTTCCAGGCCGGGAGCGGCCTCCAGAGGCCCCCTGCGGCTGCAGAGAGGCCGCTACGCCGGGCCCGCCGGGCCCGCCGCCAGGAGCCCAGAAGGAACGGTAAGCCTGCACGCGGGGGGGGGGGTTATAAGCCGACCCTTGGCTTATACGCGGGTGCCTAATTTTTCCCCATTTTTGGGGAGAAATTAGGCACCTCGGCTTATACATGGGTCGGCTTATACATGGGTATATACAGTAGTTTTAAAAATTACCTTTACATACCCATTTCAGTAGTATAATTATTATGCTATTTTATTTTAGTTTCCTGATAATATATACTTAGCTCCTCATTCTTACAATAAGCTGCACATTTGGTTAATGCCCTCCTAAGCCCCACCGGTGTTCTCAAAAGGGTATCAGCATTATCTGCATATAGTAACACAGGAATGTGGCGACGGGCAATTTTAGGTGGATAGAAATTCTTCTCCTTTAGGTCATTTACCATATTGTTGATGTAAAATATAAATAACATGGGGCTAATAAAACAGCCCTGCCTGATTGCCCTGGATGTACTAATAGCCTCAGTTAGTTGTCCCTTCCTGTAATGTCTTCAGCGCCATCTATTCCAGCCAAAAGCTCGACTTTTGATTAATGGAAGACTATCCAATGAATTTGAAATTGCAAAGGGCATGAGGCAAGGCTGTCCCTTGTCGCCGATGTTATTTGATTTGGCGATGGAAGTTCTGGCAAACTATATAAGGATGGATCCCAATATTAAAGGAATATAAAAATATAAAAACGAGGAATATAAAATCAAAAGTTATGCTGATGACATCATATTAATCTGTCAAGATCATGTGGACGCGGTACAAAATATACAATTTCACATTAAAAGGTTTGCCAACTTCTCAGGCTACAAACTCAACGAAGATAAAACCAAAATTCTCACCTTTAATCTCTCTGAAAGGGAGCAAACGCTCATTAAAGGAACAACCAGATGCCAAATAACTAAGGACCCAGTAAAATATCTTGGCATTTATATATCACCACAGAACAACACACTTTTCAAAACAAACTACCTGAGGGTATGGAGAGAAATAGAAAAATATCTGAACCGCTGGACAACATTGAACATTTCTTGGCTGGGAGGAATATCGACGGTGAAAATGAATGTACTTCCAAGATTTAACTTTCTGTTTCAACTTTCCTATAACCCTAAGCTTGATGTGGATTGCAGATTGGATTAAATCGCTGAAAAACCGGAACATCACTCTGGAGAGAGCGGATTTACTTTCTGGATTTCATAATGTGTTTTGGGACCCTAAAACACCGAAGAGCTTGAAGCAAGTATCCGAAGACTGCGATATTAAACCAACATTACTAAAAATATGGGACAACTATATATATATATATATAAAAAGAACCAGTCTTTCACCCCCTCCCATTATGTCCCCACTTGAAGCATACCATGAAGATCTTGCACGGAAGGACATGGTTGATAAAGATGGTGAGATCAAAAGTCTAGAAATGCTCAGAAAAGAAATAAGTAACTTAAACTGGCTAACGTATCTTCAACTGAGGTCCAGGCTCAAAGAAGACTGCTTAAAGACGGGTATGATGAGAGCACTAACGGAATTTGAAACTATATTAATGAAGAACAATGAACATTTACTAGGAAAGATCTACAAATTGTTGTTAAGATACGATACAAAGTACAAAGAGAGTTTAATACGGTCCAAGACCAGCATAAAAACATACCAGATATACATATATAACCTAACACATATAAAAGTGCATCAAGTGTGAGCCCCTATAACATTTTACAATCTCTCACTCATAAAAGCCGTTAAGCGCTTAATTAAAAATATTACATGTTTGGAATTAGTAAAAATATAAATATAAAATCGCTCAACCATTAAGTTCGACCCATGCACGCCTGGTCCTCATTGCTTGCCACCCAAATCTGGCCACTTTAAAAGTTATCTCCATATCTTTGTCTGAGAGCATGTTAGAAAGAATAAAGGCTCTGGATCGCCCTGGGAGGTCCGATAATACAGAAAGAATGGCTTCTCGTATCTTGTTGTAGATTTTGCATTCAAACACAACGTGCTTGAGGGTCTCAGTACTCCCATCAGAGCAGGGGCATAATCGTCCTGCATATGGTATCTTTTTGTATCTCCCTTCCAAGACGGCTGAAGGGAGTGCGTTACAACGCATCAGGGTGAAAGCCCTCCTGTATTCTGGCCTATCTAAGTGGGAAAGGTAAGACATCGGGACCACGTTGGTAAGAGTGCTGCAATTGTAGCACATGTTTTTGATTCTACTTAGGTCATGCTGCCTTTCCACGTCCAGAACTCTTTGCCTGATCAGGGCTCTGGCCTGTGGATAGTCCATTGATAGGAGCAGATATTGTGAGAGACCATAGTAGCCTAGTTTTTTCATCAGATTTTTCAACCAGGGGGAAATAAAAGTGTCATATAAAATTAAGTTAACAAGTCCTTTGGGACGTGAAGCTATTTTGAGCCAATAGGAGATCGAGACAATCCACATCCTTGCTTCAATCGTTACTTCCCCTGTCTCCATTCGAATTGCAGCATTAGATACACTGGGAGGGACTTGTAGTACAGCCCTCAGGAATTTGGATTGGATTTTCTCCAACCTGGAGTAATTTGCTGTGTTAATAAGCGGCCCCCCATATAACATTTGGGAAAGGGTTTTGGCTTTATATAACTTAACAGCAGCTGTTACCGAGCGTCCTCCCTTTGTCCAGAAAAAATTTAATATAGCTGCGGCACTTTTTTGGGCATTGGCGGAGACATGGGCTATGTGAGAATTCCTTAATCCTGTTGCCTGAAAGACCACACCCAGGTATTTATAGCAGTGTACCTGCTCTATCTTTATCCCATTCAGACTCCAGGAGTGCAGTTTTGGTTTATTGGCAAAGACCATTACTTTAGTTTTTGAGTAATTAACCTCTAGTTGATTGTCAGTGCAATAGATTGCAAGCAGGCGCAATGCCCTCCTGATGCCAATAGATGTTCTAGAAAGAAGAACGGCATCGTCTGCATATAGTAACAGGGGAATGTGCCTATCCACCAGTTTTGGGGGGTGCAGCTCTTGCTTGTTTAAATATGCTGCCATATCGTTGATGTAAAAATTGAACAATAATGGCGCTAGTATGCAGCCCTGTTTGACCCCCTTCCTTGTTACAATGGGATCAGTTAGCTGCCCTTGATGGTTACATCTTACCCGTATTGTGGTTCTTTCATATATGGCTCGAATCAGAAACAGAAGCCGTCTGTCTATCGTAGAAGCGCTTAGCTTTTCCCAGAGAATGGGATTGAGTCAAACGCTGATTTTAAATCAATAAAAGCTGCATACAGTGAGACAGCAGATTTGGCCGCATACTTTGCAATAAGATGGTCTAGCAACACACAATGATCTATCGTAGAGCGGCCTTCTCTGAAACCCGCCTGCTCTTGTGCTAGGTAAAAGATACGATACAGAAATGGAGCGAGTTAAAACAAACATGATTAAATGGATGCAGAACTTTGGAGAAATTGTATCAATGGAAACCTGGGAGAAACTATGTACAATAGACTTGAAATTCACTGCCAGTCAAGAAGTCAAAGAAAATTGGTACAAAATGTTTTATAGATGGTATCTCACTCCAAATAAAATTCAGAAGATGAACAACCCTAAAGGAAAACAAGGAGCATGCTGGAAGTGTCAGGAGACAGACGGCTCTTACTTCCATGTCTGGTGGACTTGTTCGTAGCTGCAATCATACTGGCATAAGATTCATGGTAAATTACAAAGCATGTTCCAGAAAAAATTCAACTTGAATCCTAAAAGTTTTCTACTTGGCATAATGCCACCGGAACTGTCTCCACAATTAAAAAGCCTTATTCAGATATGCCACAACAGTGGCAAGAGTAGTTCTTGTGAAGAGATGGAGACAATCAAACATGCCAGACACAGATGACTGGAATGGAATATGCCATAATGGCTAAAATGACCCATGTGATGAACATTACTGATGAAGAAACTCTTGAACAGTTCAATGAAAAATGGAGTTTGTTTTATAGGTATATAGAAACTAGTAGCTGAAACTTTACAAAACGGTAAAAATATTGGTTGAAGCAAAGTGAAGTTATTTTTTAGTAGAACAAGAATAAAGGTACAATTATTGATTATAGCAAAGTGAATATTTTCTATCGGAACAAGTTATTTTATTTAATTAATTAGAGAAACCGTTGTGGTAATCTTGATGTAATTCCTTTTTATGTTAAAACACTATTATTATTTTCTAAAGTACATACACTAAATGTATTTTATTTGCAGATGGTCCCCTATCCTTTCCCTTTCTTCCTTCTGTATCCCCCCTTTTGAAATAAATAAAATATTTTAAAAAACAGCCCTGCCTGATTGCCTTGGATGTACTAATAGCCTCAGTTAGTTGTCCCTTCCATCTAACTCTGAGGGATGTGCCTTCATGGAGGGCACAAATAAGCAGATAGAGCCTTCTATCAAAAGAATATTTTTTCTAATTTGGCCCATAGTTTGGGATGGGATATAGAATCAAATGCTGCTTTGAGATCAATAAATGCAGCATATAGAGAGGAAGGCCCCTTAGAACTATATTTTGCTGTCAGGTGATGCAAGGGTAAACAATGGTCCATGGTAAAAGCGGTAGGAAAGGTACCTACCAATCTATATTCTCCTTAATGAATTCCATCAATTCGTTCTGCTTTTCAGCCGTTCAATGTGAGTTTTTAATTCTAGCGGAGAAACGGAAAGCCAAATCGGTAATCTGTCAAGTTCTGAGTGAATTGATATTGAGCTACTACTCTGAGTACTGTCCTCATAGATACTTTGGAAAAATGAAACCCAGGTCTCCGGAGAAACCAGCAACTCTAAATTAGAAGAAACTTTAGCAAACTGACCAGCTGTGATTTGCCAGAAGGAGGAAGAGTTTTTATTTTTAGCTGCCTGTGCTAAAATCTTCCATTGTTCTCTTGTATATTCTTTTTTCTTTTGTACAATCAACAGTTTCTATTTTTTTCTGTTTCAAAAGAGAATAGCAAGTTTCTATTCTCTCTTCTCCACCCGCCCTAATATACAGGTAATAAGCATGGGAAAGATCCTTTTTTGCGGCAATACAAGCATTATCAAACCATGGTTTTGATAAGTGCATCAGTTTTTCTTTACTCTTACCATTTTGGACAAAATGTTCTGATTTTACTTTTTGAACAAAGTTATTATAAATAATTAAAGGATCTACCGAGGGTACTGAGTATATAAAATTGAAGCAACACAAATTCACATCTTCCAAGGCCAGTAATTCTTTCAATTTCCTGTCAGATCTCGATGAACATAGAATCATAGAGTTGGAAGGGGCCATACAGGCCATCAATCCCCCTATTCAATGCAGGATCAGCTTAGAGCATCCCAGACAAGTGATTGTCCAGCCTCTGCTTAGAAGATTGCCAGGGACTCTGCTTCCAAGTTCCTCTGCTGGCAGCAGCAGCATCTAAAATGTAACTGATTTACTGTCAGTGTCAATTGGAGAAAGAGTGGCAAGTGATCCCCTTCCATAAAAGGTAAAATTTGGAACTCATTGATAGCCTGTAAAAGGGAACGCTTACCAACATATAATCTATTGTACTAGCTCTATTACTAGATATTCCCCCGGGTAGTCACTGGGTGTGGAACCATTTAGGATAGTCCATTTCTATAAGCCAATTTAACCAAGCAAAGACCTGCAAAGTTA
This sequence comes from Euleptes europaea, assembly GCF_029931775.1. NCBI lineage: Eukaryota > Metazoa > Chordata > Lepidosauria > Squamata > Sphaerodactylidae > Euleptes > Euleptes europaea. The sequence continues at coordinate 81,398,838 of NC_079319.1, forward strand.
GATGTTGATCTCTAGAGGTTCTTGAGAGGGGAAGACTTGCAAATCCTTCCTCTGGGGATCTATATTTCACCTCTAAATTATTATTAGAGCCTAACCTGGCATCGAAATCCCTTACAAGCACAAGTTCCACCTCAGGGTGTTCCATCGAAAGGGAAGCTATATAATTCTCAAGCTCTATCCTGTAGTAACTGATTTCTTACTAGAGGGAGGGATATAAACATTTACCAGAAGCAACTTGCCTCCTTCAAAGCTAAGAATTGTCATTGTCATATGCACCAAGTACTACTTATAATAATTACTGAAATGTGGATGCTACATCATACAGAAAGTTCTAGATGAGGAACAATGGCCATTTCCACATGGGTTTTCTGCCCTGGGGTTCAATGTCATTGAGAAGTGGGTTTTTTCCTTGGTTCCCCCTAGTACCATGGTATATTTAATGCACCTCCAAGTGTTTTCCCAGCTTTTCTCACAGCTTTCTGAAACCTGCTTTGCTGCTATGATTTTGGAAAAGTCACAAATAAACTTCAAAATCCTTCCAGAAAGAAGCTGAAGCCTAAGGTTCGAAGAATCTTCAAAAAGGATGGAGTCCTACAAGTCGACACATTTAAGCAGAACTTTAAGAACATACAAATAACAGAAGAGCTCACTTGAAAATTAGTTGTCTATGTTCACGGGGGAGGGGGGGAGAGCCTGAGAATATAAAAGAGCTGTACAATAGTATGAGAGCTATCACAATGATCCAGACGGCAAATGCATCTGAATCTGCTTCTTATTTCTATAAAATTTATGACTTTCAAAAAGTTGGGTGGGCAAGACTCCGAAAATTTGGCATATACAGTGACCACAGTCAAAGAAATAATTTGACTACCCAGAAATCTTCTACAATATCACGGAAAATGGAAAAAAATTGCCAAGACCAGGCACTAAAAATTCTGTATTACACTGCATGCAGTTTCTTAAAGGTCCAAATACCACAGGAAATGTGCTTATCTATGAGAGCCAGAAAAACAACAAAGTTAAAGGGGTTCTTTTCTATTCTTTTGCTGTTCTGCCCCCAACTGTGAGGTGTGTGGCGCTTCCTCTTAGGTCCAGCCATTTCAGTGCATTTGGCTTTAATCATGTACAGGGCAGGAACTCAACATCCTGTAGCCTTGCTCTGATTAGGAGGAGTCAAATTCTACAAATTGGCAGATTTCTTCCTTTATTCTTGCTTATTTGATGAATCATTTGTTTTAAAGTATTTGAAAAGGAACGTTAGGGAAGCAGCAGGCCCAGCTTGTTACCATTTTCAAGTCTATTTATAGCCACCTCTCTGACAAGAACACAGATCATTTTCACCTCCATAAACCAATATTTTAACAGTCCTCCTAAATTAATGCCACAGCGCAATTATGCTGCAGAAAAATCTGCTGACTGCTGCAACCACCAATCTACGAGATGCCATAATCAGAGTACAAAAACGAACATAAGGCAGTGAATCTTTAAAATGCTTTATTGGTACAAACCCTAGTAATTTCAATGAGGCTCACCCCAGTGCTGCACAGTAATCTGAGGACTCGTAGATGTCCTGGCCAAAAAAGCAGCTTTTTAGAGATAATCAGTGGTAGCATACATCTTCAGCATTGCAAGATGAAGATTCATATTCAGTCCCCAGACTCTCCCATTAAAAGGATGTAGCAGGGATGAGAAAGATCTCTGTCTGAAATTTTGGAGAGCAGCTGATAGTCACAGAACACCAGACTAGATGGACCAGTAATTTTACTCAGTTTAAGGAAACTTTATTTGTTCATATATTAATCATATCCAGAGGCTCTTTTCTACGCTAGCTATAAAAGGTTTCTGGATATAACTTTTTTTCTTTTCCTAATGTCAAGACTTGTGAAGTCAGCTATAGAAGCTGCATTCTATTCACTTTTCAGTATCATCTATGAGAGAATTTAGGGATTCGGCATTGGGACTCGGGGCTCAGCCCTCCAACGGCTGCACTCCTTCCTCTATGGTCAGGGACAGAGAGTGATGCTTGGGGAGAAGGTATCGCAGTGGCTCCCTTTGGTGTATGGGGTGCCGCAAGGTGCGATCCTCTCCCCTATTTTGTTTAACACCTGCATGCACCCTCTTGCCTGGTGGAATAGTCTCCCTAGTGAGAACAGGGCCCTATGGGATCTCAACGAATTCCGCAGGGCCTGCAAGACGCAACTATTCCGCCAGGTTTATGGTTGAGGCCAGCTATGGTCCTCCCTGTATATACTGGCCTCTCTAATAACTCCTCCTCCCTGCTGCTGAGTCCCCCCCACTATACTATCTTGGGGACGGTCAATTCTACTTGCCTGGCTGCAGCCGGTTATTTTTTGTTTTTGGCACCATCAGGGCATTATTTCCCTTATCTATTAGAGTGGATTGGGCTACTTTAACTGTATTTTATTTTTTATTTTTTAATAATATTTTTATTTTATATAATGGGATACAAAAACAGAAAGGGATAAAGAGAAAAAGTACAGATACATGTCTGTGTCCAAGCTTTAACAAAGTAATATATACAAGCATCAACTTCAATCTCACCCTTTGAATTCTGAAACTAACTCTTAATAGTGCCCTATAATGGTTTACTATTGCCTTACTGAGTACAATGTTTTAGAAAATAGTTAAAGGTACTTAATGAGTAGTAACTAATCCATTACATTCTAATACCTCAATACAAATTACTATCCTTAAATCTATCAATAAACAGGGATTATCATTGTCTGATACAAACATAAACTTCAATCTTATCCTTTAAATTCTGAAGCTAATTCTTAATAATGCCCTTAAATGGTTCCCTTACTAAGTACAATATTTTACAAAGTAGTTAAAGGCTCTTGATGAGTGATAGCTAATCCATTATATTCTAATACCTCAATGCTAATTACTAGCCTTAATTCTAATAGTAAACAAAAACTATTGTTACCTGATACTGAAAACCAGTTAATGATCTATCTCTGTATCCTACATCTAGCAGAGATGTTAGGGGAAGATAGGTATTTGTCATATATTGGTTGCCATTTCGTCCAGAAGTCATCTAATGAATTCTTTCTCAACAGGTGCGTTAATTTTGACATCGAAGCAAAGTCAAATAGCTTGTGAATCCATTCGGATAGGTCCAGGATTTTTGCAGTTTTCCAATACAATGCATATAAGATTCTGGCGGCGGTAGTCACATATTGAAAAAGTACCTTATGTGCTGAAGTCACTTGTGGGGGTATTATACCTAAGAGCATATATTGGGGTTTAGTTCAAAATTCACCTGTAGAAGGTCTTGGATTTCTTTATGTATGACCTTCCAATACTGCTGACTCTTCTTGCAAGTCCATCATTGGTGAAAAAATGCCCCCTCTGTTTCAGAACATTTCCAACTATTAGTTTGGTTTGACTTAAACATCTTTTGGAGATCCTTTGGTGAAAGGTACCGCCTATAAAACATTTTGTACCAATTTTCCCTTATTGCTTGCAAAGAGGAAAACTTTATTCCAGAAGTCCTCATTCGTTCCCAAGTCTCCTTTGGAATCCTTTCGCCAAAGTTCTGCATCCATTTGATCATGTATACTTTCACTTGTTCCAACGCTGTTTCAAATGACAATAAAAGTTAATATATCTTAGACAACAGGTGGTCTGGTTACAATCTGTTCAAACTCCGTAAGGTTTCTCATTTCACTTTTGCCATCAGAGTACTTTCTGAAATAATGAATTATTTAATGATAAATAAACCAAGAAACATTTACATTTTCACTTTGGAGATCCTGTAGTGTCTTTATAGCACCCTTTCTTGTCGTCAGGTCTTGGTAAGTAATAATATCATTTTGTTTCCTGGTGGTAAAGTCCAAATATGCTTCAGTAGGTGACATTAATTGTGGAGAAGAGGGACTAAGAAACTTTTCCAATAAGTCCCATATTTTGAGAAGATGTTCCCTGATAGTCTCATTGTGTACTTTCAGGTCTTTAGTCTTTGCAACATTCTTTTTCCATAGTAAAAAATGAAACCCTTGAGTCAAGCCAATTTTCTCTAGCCGCACTTTCCTGTCCTCGGGATGAATTATCCATTTTGCCAATGCAACTAGGTAAGCTGCTTGATGATAGAGTTGGAGGTTTGGTAGTGTGAGGCTGCCTCTCTTTTTCTCATCCTGCAAAACTTTAAATCTAATTCTAGGCTTCTTCCCCTTCCAGACAAATGTATTTATTTTTTGTTGCTACTTTTTAATTATAGAAGATTTGATATATATTGGAAGTGTCCGAAATAGAAAATTTAGTTTAGGTAATATGTTCATCTTGGTAGTTGCAATCCGACCGAGCCATGATATTTGCTGTCTGTTCCATCTTTCTAGGTCTTGCTCTATTTTACTCCACAGGGCTTTATAATTCAATTAGTATAACATGTCCCCTTTGGACGAAATATAAATTCCGAGAAACTTCACACTTTTTTTCGCTATAGAGCACTGTAATGTATTTGCCAGTTCTTGTTTTTTTGTCTTCTGGAACAATATAGAAGATCATCTTGGTCTTTTGTTTATTAAGTTTATATGCAGAAAAATAGCTAAACTGGTCAATTTGAAGTTTGATCGCCTGGAGTGAGCTTCCTGTACCTTGGGATATCAATGCCACATCATCCGCATAGCTTCTTATCTTGTATTCTTGATCTTCATATTTGAGTCCCTTAATGGCAGAGTCTGACCTTATCTTATTTGCAAGAACTTCCATAACCAAGTTAAACAGCAAAGGGGATAGAGGGCATCTTTGTCTGGTTCCTTTTTCAATTTTGAAACTTTCTGAGAGAGACCCATTTAATAATTGGACAGAATATATTCTGTCCCGATTGGACAGAATATATAGATTTTACTGTTGTTAAGAATTGCAGTCCACAATTCAGATTCTGCAAAACTTCAGATAAAAAGTTCCAAGAAACGTTATCAAACGGCTTCTCCACATCTAGAAACACTATGGCAGTTTTCTCCTTCCTTGTCTTGATGCAATTGATGGCAGCCAGCACGACCCTGATATTGTCATTCAGTTGCCTTTTAGGTATAAAGCCTGTTTGATCCAGATGAATTATTCCTGAAATGCACCTCTTAAGCCTTTCTGTTAAGATAGAAGTGGATATCTTATAGACAACAGTTAAAAGTGATATTGGCCTATAAGATTGGGGATAATGTCCATCTTTATTCTCTTTTGGAATTAGGGTTATATGTGCTTCCTCCCATGAAGTTGGTGATTTGCCTTCTACTAAAAGATCATTAAAAACCTTTTGTAATATACTCAAAAAACTTGTAGTAACTTGCCAGCAGTCCATCCGGACCCGGGGCTTTGTCTGATTTCAGCCTTCTCAATGCATTGGTTATCTCTTGAGTTGAAACTCTCTGATTAAGCATTAGTTGATCTTCTTTTGTAAACCTTTCCAGATTAGCTGTGTCTATATACATATCCATTCCAGTTTGCGGGGAGTCATTTTTCTTATATAATCCTCAATAAAACGACTTAATATCTCTTGTATGTCCTCTTCTCTACGGGATAGCCTATTATCTTTATAACAGCTAAGATCCTTTTCTTCTCAGACTCCTTTTGGAGAGGATTTGCAAGGAGTCTCCTGGGCTTATTAGCATGTTTGAAATATTTCTGTTTAGCAAATCTCAGTCTTCTGCATTTCTTCTATTTCAATTAGGTCTATTTGGTGCTTTACATTCCTAATGATTAATAATCTTCATAAATATTATTAATCATTAGGTTGTAGGTTATCCGGGGTGTGTAACCGTGGTCTTGGAATTTTCTTTCCTGACATTTCGCCAGCAACTGTGGCAGGCATCTTCAGAGAATTAACACTGAAGGACAGTGTCTCTCTGAAGGACAGGAGAGACACTGTCCTTCAGTGTTAATCCTCTAAAGATGCCTGCCACAGTTGCTGGCGAAATGTCAGGAAAGAAAATTCCAAGACCACGGTTACACAGCCCGGATAACCTACAAGAACCAATGAACTCTGACCGTGAAAGCCTTCGACAACATTAGATTTTTATCTTTCCTGATTTTTGATGATATGGCTATGAATCTTCCTCTCATTTAAGCCTTGCTTGCATCCCATATTAAGCTAGCAGACATGCCAGATGTGTTATTCAGATCAAAGAAGATTTTGATTTCTTCTTGGCATTGTGCACAATATATTATTGTTTAATTGCCATCTTCTAGGACCTCTTCTGCACAATATATTATTGTGCACAATATATTATTGTTTAATTGCCATCTTCTAGGACCTCTTCTGCCAGCACACAGGGTCATCTGAAGCGGATTATGGTTGGCAAAGGTTCCCAGTAGAACATCAACATCCTGTAGATTATTAACTAAAGTTTTAGAGATCCAACTCAAATCAATTCTCAAATATGAATTATGTCTGCTTGAGTAAAATATAAAATCTTTTTGTTTAGGATGTTTAAATCTCCAAGCATCAATTAGACCCCAAACTGTCAAAAATTAGAAAATAATCTGTGGAAGTTTACCCCCTTTGACTCTTGTTGACTTATCTAATTTTGTATTCATGACACCATTCATGTGTCCAAAAATAAGTATCTCTCCCTGATGGAAATCTTGAAGTGTTTCAAAAAGTCTTTAAAAAATTTTCTTTTACATTGTTTGGGGCATATACATTAGCAATCGTGAATTTCTTTCCATTGGGTCCCTGCGTTAGTAAAATCAGGTATCTTTGTTTTTATCTTTTATTATCTCGTGTTTTCCAACATAGTCAATTTGCTTCCTTTTATATATGTGGCCACCCCTCTTTTTTTGGTGGGTGATGATGAAGTGAATAGTGTGCCTAACTTGCCACATTGTAAGTTTTCATGCTTTTCCTTAATATGGGTTTCTTGCAAACAAATTACATCAGAAGATAATTTCAGAAGTTTGTAAAATATTTTCTTTTTTTTGGCTGGGGAATTGAGACTGTTTCTGTTGATCGATGTTATCTTCAGTCATTCCATTTCAACTGATTGCCGCAGCCTCATCAAATTAAATTTTTTCATCCTCTTGAGACGGAGTACTCTCTATCACCAGGAGTTTCACTTGCTGTGTGCTTTGGTCTTGTTCAGGTTCTTGTAGGGCTTCCTGTGGTAAGATATTCTTAGTTGGTACAAATATCTCTTTTGGTTGTTGCTGTTTTAGCCCAAGAAAGTGAAAATCCAACTGTAACAGCTGCTGGGTAGTTTCTTTTAGACAGTGTCTCCTTCTGAGTCTTCTTAATTGGAACTCTTCTGCAATTAGCCGTTCTTCTTCTGATGAAATAGCTTCTTTGCTCTTATTGAAAGATGATGAGGGCTGGTAAAGAAGTTATTCTATTAGCTGATCAGCTTCTTTTCTAGTTTTAACTATCTTCCTTCCTGTTGGTAAAGTAATACTTAATGCATAGTGAGCAATCCAGCAAAATCAAATATTTCTCTTGTGAAGTATGGACCTTAGTTCATCAAACTGTTTCTTTTTTTGTATAACACTTGGTGATAAATAAAAAAAATTGGATCTCCCTGCCGTTGTAGGAAAGTGGGTTGTCTCTTTGTGCCTGTAGGATTTTGTCTGTTGTTCTTTGATATGATAATTTAACCAAAATATCTCTAGGAGTCTTATTCCTCCTTGTGAAGGCTGAGTTTATTCTATAAATCTTCTCTATTTGTAAAAAGGTGTCTCGAATTTCAAAATGATCTTGTAGCAGTGACTGTAGCTCTCCTTCAAGGTCTGTTATGCCAAAATTTTCATCCAGGCCTCTGAATTTCAGATTATTTCCCCAATTAATGATGTCTTGAAGGTAAAAACGTACTTCTTGGTGTTTGTGCTGATGGTGTCTCAAAGTGTCTCTCTGTTCATTCAGTTTGTCCTCAAAAACCTTCTGTTTTTGTTGAAGGTCTTTAATGTCAGTGTTATCGTCTATTTTTTCTCTATTCTTGCTAATGTTTCTTGCAGATTCTTGGTATTGTCCTCTTGCTTTTTAGTGCTGTTTTCTATAAGTTGTTTCATATATTCTTTCAATTGTTCCATTTGTAGCTCTGGATCCACAGAATGTCTTTGAGCAGTAGATTTAGATTTTCCTTTCTTGGCAGTTATAGATTTGGTAACCTGAGACAAGATTGACTCAAGTTCAGAATCAGAGAGTTCAGCAATTTTTTCCAGGATAGTTGATGTTGATGGTTCTTCTGTCAAGACACTGGCTACAACTGGAATTCTGGAGATTGATGTCTTTTCAATAAGTTCAAATACTTTTTCATATTCTCAACAATATCAGTAACCACATTTAATTCTATAATAAGCACCTTATTACAATAAACTATAAAGAAACAATTGATTTTAAATAGTATTTTAAATTTTAAATGGTATTATTCAGTTTAGATTTAATTAATTTATAGTAGTTTTTAGTATGGTAAATGGATTAAACCAGATGGTTAATACAGATTAATAATGGTATGGGCGTGGTTAGAGTAAGTAAAAATTAATTAGTAACTATGTACTAAATCAGTTATGAAGGGAAAGTGTACTTAAAGCAAGGTGCAATACGATTAGTCCTATGGGGGGAGATTTCATTGTGGGGGACTAATTGTGGTCTGCCCTTTAAACAGTGTCCATCAGGTGGCACTGCTGCTTAACGTTTGGTCAAAAGTCTTTTCTTTAAGCCATGAAGCTATGATCATTCTGTAAAGAAATGGGAAGTTGGGGGGGGAGGTAAACGGGCAAGTCAAAGAAAATGGAGAACAGGAAATGAAGGATTTCTGGACGCACAGTACATGTTTCATTAGAGCAAACCAGTGGCACCAGACAGAAATGCTGAGGTAGGCAAAGTACTTTTCCCCTCCCTCCCTCACTCTGCCGCACTTCAGCTGTTTTAAACACAATCACTTTAGCAAACTGACCTCATCGGTTGCTCCAACCTGCAAAGTACTCTCTAGCCTCTCCTTTGTTCAGATCTCCACACTCTGGTTTTCTTTCCCCCCCCCACCTGACCTTGGGTGTTTTTTTATTTAGATTCTGTTGCCGTTCCTCTTTTCTAGATGTAAACAGAGTTCCTAAAGATGCACTTAGCTTCCAGGGTTTCATAAAGGTGATTAGAAAGAGATAATTCTCTGTTTTGATTGAAGTTGTTTCCACAGATCTTCAGGCTTGGACACAGAAGAGGGAAAGATAAGAAAAACAGGACAGGGGGGAGTAATGGCGGGTTTTAGACCATCTCGGGATGTCCCGACTCTCGGTTTCACCTGGAGACTGCTTTAGAAAGCAGATGCCCAGAACTCATGGACCCCACTCATTTGTGGGGAAGGAACTCCAAGACTTCTAGCTTGACTGGGGATCTTCCAGCTGAGAGGGGGTTGCAGACGGCTAGTAAAAACTAAACCTCCTGTCAGCCATCTTTCCCGTCATCCATTTTAACTGTATTTTAAATGTTTTATTCTGTTTTTATTGTATCTAGTTTTTGTGAGCCGCCCTGAGCTCGGCCTTCGGGCTGGGGAGGGCGGGGATTAGAAATGAAATTGAATAAATAAATAATATACGAAATATTTACTCATAACCCAAATTGCTTTTCTATAGTACAATATTTTCTGATTAAAGCTAGTTGCTTATAATTTTTCTTCTGTCTGAAAACACAAATGTGGAGACATATGACAGAAGTAGTTTCTGGCCTTTATTAAAGACTTTCATGTACACAGATGCAATTAAGCAACCATACACACACCATAAACATCATAAACATTGTAATGACTTGCAAATAGAGCTACTGTCTGAAGTGCGTGTGGAGAACTAGCACTGTTTCTTTAGGAATCTGCATTTTTATGTGGTTTGGGAGGAAAAAACATGAAATCTAATCCCGACAAGATGGAAGTGCTGCTGGTGAGCAGAACATCTGACTCAGGATTTAAGGTGTCATCTGTTCTGGATGGGGTTGCACTCCAGGAAGAGGTCTGTAGTTTGGGGGGTGCTCTTTGGACCATATCACTCTAGTCTTGGCCCATCTACACTGGCTCCCAATCTGTTTCCTGGCACAATTCAAGGTACTGGTGTTGACCTTTAAAGCCCTATATGGTTTGGGTCCGACATACTGGAAGGACCACCTACTCGTTTATGAACCTACTTAACCATGATTCCGGTAGTTATCTTCAGAGGCCCTGCTTCAGGTGCCCTTGCCTCTGAGATTAGATGGGTGATAACCCAGCAGAGGGCCTTATCAGTTGTTGCACCAAAACTCTGGAACTCTTTCCCTAGGGAGACTCCTCTATCCCCTTTTTTAGCCAACTTCTGCAAGCATGTAAAGCCTTTTTTGTTTCGTTTGGGGTTTCCTCAGTGATCTCAACTTCTTGCCCAATGTTATAATTGTTGTTTTTATGTTTTGTGTTTATTTTATCTCTTTTTTGTGTTTACAGACCGTCTGTTTAATTATCTGCTCTAGTTATCTGCCTGGTATCGATGTCAGGCTGACTGGGAGATAATTGTTTGGGATTTCTTTCCCCCCCCTTTTTAAAGATGGGGACCACATTTGCCCTCCTCCAGTCTACTGGAACTTCTCCTGTTCTCCAGGAATTCTCAAAGGTTATTGCCAATGGTTCCGAGATCACTTTGGCCAGTTCTTTTAACACCCTTGGATGCAGTTCATCCGGCCCAGGAGACTTGAATGCATTGAATTACATTTAGCATTCTGCTCTAAAATAAATATAAAGCAACAATATATCTAATTTGTAAATTTATTAAATTATTTCTATCCCACCTTTCAACTAGTACAGGCCACAAGTCAAATAACAACAATTAAAACCAACAAATATACATAAAACTGCTAAATAAATATCACCAGATGAATCAACATAAATAACTTAGAATCTGATTTACAACAAAATATTTTATCTATTTTGCTTATTTTGTTTCATTATGCTGACTGTCACAATGACAATCTCAGCTACCTCCAAAACTTCTGAACAAGTTATACCTACTGTTTACAATCATGTCATATCACAATATCACAAAGATATCCCTCTTCCTGAATGACTGATTTGATGATATAATAAGAAATGTGGTATTTTAAAATTTTCATTTGAGTTTCTATTTTCTAGGATATCTTATATAACTACATGGAACAGACAGCTGACAGAACAATATAATTTAGCACCGCAGGTCAAAGGTCATTTGGAAGGGATGCGCTTTAAAGCTTACAATGGCCTGCTCTAGCTTCCCTATTAAAAGAGGAAGCATATCTCAGTAAAGGAAGGATGCTCACTTTAAATAAGGAAATGAGTTTGCAGGATGTACACATACTGCTTTCTATTAAGAATAAGCAACTTCTACACAAAAAGTCAACAGAACCCTTTTATTTTTGGAAATTCACCTTAACTTGTGGTTTACCTTTAAATATAAAAAGGAACAATTTACAACAAAATGGTTTAATCAGAATATTTTGCATATATTCTTTTATTAATTTTATGTATTATGTATATTTTATGTATTATGCATATTTTGTTTATATCTATAATTTAGATTGATCTAATCATTTTAGTTATAAGAACTGTGAGACCTTATTCTATTTTAAATTAAGAAAATCATTTGCAACACTGCTCCTGCAGATTATGCAAACGATGGTCTTAGATACCAGATACCATGAAACCAAACAAGATCATATTCTGTCTTTTAGATAATTTGTTGTTAAACATTTTTCACAGGAGGTTACTTTTCTGCTTTTTTTTTGTAAAAAAACAAAACAAAAACAAAAACCAGAGAATATCTTTTGCAGGATAACAGCCAAAATCAAAACTCTATGAAACTGGTTCAAGGAGGTTTTGAACTTGTCTTTTTTCCAATGCAAAATAGAAACTGCTTTTGAAACTGAGGGGGGCTTAAAAGAAGTCCATGATATGGCATGTCAGCCCTTGGCCCACAGAACCAGAAATCACCACAAAGTCGTATAGAGTCCAAACAGGTGGATTTTACTGATCAAATAGGCATACAGTGCAAACGAATAAAATGACAGCTATGAAAGGCTCACTAGCTGGGAGATATTATAAGGCAGGAAAGGCGGGAGATTACACGCAGGAATACAGTTTCCCAGGAGCTGAGTTCCCAGGCTTAGGCTTAGGCATGCGACCTTGGGGGGCAGACAATACAGCACAGAGACAGAGGCAATAACGAAACCGAGATAGCAGCCTGACATTCTGCTCCCCTCAAGGCCCCCTCCCAGTTCGCAAGGGGGCTGGCCTGTTCGGGTAAGCAATGTGAAAGGCGTCAATGAGGTCGGGGGCGGAGACATCCCGTGCGCGCACCCATTCGTCATAGGCAGGGGGGAAATGTTTCCAACGAACTAGATACTGGAGAGTACCATGGTGAATACGGGAGTCAAGGATCTTGGAGACTTCGAAGTGTTCTTCCCCCCCCACCATGATGGGTTGCGCAGGCGGTGGGTCTGGATGCCATTGTGGAGAAGCAACATGGGGTTTGAGGAGGCTTATGTGGAAAACAGGATGCACACGCCTCAAAGATTTGGGGAGAGCCAGTTCCACTGTGACAGGGTTTATGACCCGAGTAATGGGGAAAGGGCCAATGAATTTGGCGCTGAGTTTATGGCACGGTTGGGTGGACCGGAGGTTTTTGGTGGAAAGGTAAACCAAAGCACCCACTTGCAGATCACCCCCGGGGGAGCGATGTTTGTCAGCTTGCGCTTTGTATTTACGTTTGGCCCGGTCGAGGTTGCTAACGAGCCAGGGCCAAGTGGTACGGAGGGCGTGTGCCCAGGAGGCAATGTCGGGGTTCCCCTCCCCCTCTATATCATCTGTAGGAACGATGGGACTGAAATCTTGTCCATACACAGCAAAAAACGGGCTAAAACCTGTGGATTGATGCATGGCATTATTGTAGGCATATTCTGCTAAAGGTAGCAGTTCCACCCAGTTATCCTGGTGGTAGTTAACATAACAACGCAAATAACATTCGAGTACAGCATTGACACGTTCAGTTTGACCATCAGTTTGAGGATGGTATGCACTAGACAATCCCTGTTCCACCCCCACCAACTTGAGGAAAGCTTTCCAAAACTTAGAAACGAAACCACTTCCGCGGTCACAAATTATTTTACGCGGAAACGAATGTAAACGAAATATATGCGTCACGAAGAGGCGGGCCAGTTTCTGAGCAGAGGGGATCCCTGCACATGGAATCAAATGTATTTGCTTAGAAAACAAATCAGTAACAACCCACAACACCGTTTTACCCCCACTGAGAGGGAGATCAGTCATGAAGTCCATAGCGATTACTTCCCAAGGTTTGCTGGGCGTTTCAAGAGGTTGTAGCAGTCCTGGGGGTTTGCCCTGCGATCGTTTCGCAGCGGCACAAACGGGACAGCTGCGGATGAAGGAGTCAATGTCGGAACGCATTCCCCCCCACCAGAACTGTCTGCGCAATAAGTGGAGGGTCTTCAGAAACCCAAAGTGCCCAGCTGTTTTGGCTCCATGAGCTAAATGTAAAACGTCCTTCCGGAGAGCTTTGGGTACATACAATTTTGAGTCTTTGTACCAGGACCCCCCTTGTTCCAAAACACCAGGAGGTAGGGTAAGAGCGGAACGTTCTAAAAGGCACTGGTCCCGAAGGACAGTTAAAAAGGATTCGGAGATGGGGAGTTTGGAGGGAGCCCCCCCGTCGGTTCTGGAGATCTGAGAAATAGTTATAGGGCTAGTGCTTACGTGTGGCGGCGCGCAGACTGCAGGCGGCTGAGCGGTCGGAGGGGTAGGAGGGGCGGGAACTCCGGTCTGTTGCGGTGGCGGCTGGGCAGCCGGTTGGGCTGGCGGAGCTTGCGAGGTGTGTTGATGCTGGGATCGGGTTTGCACAGCCAGCATAGGTAGGGCCCCACGTTGCATAGGGGTGAACAGAGAGTTGGTGGGTCTTTCGAGTTTTACCGGATATTGTGGTAAACGGGAGAGGGCATCCGCGAGAACGTTCTGCTTCCCAGGGACGTGCTTCAGGGTGAAACGGAACTGAGCAAAGAACTCCGCCCACCGTTGTTGTTTCGCCGATAGCTTATGGGACCCCGTGAGGGCAGCTAGATTTTTGTGATCGGTCCAAACCTCAAAGGGTATTTTAGACCCTTCCAAGAATTGCCGCCATAAAATCAGTGCATGATGAACTGCAGAGGCCTCTTTCTCCCAGATGGGCCAGTTTAATTGAGCGTGCGCAAATTTTTTTGAAAAGTAAGCGCAAGGGTGAAGAAGACCGTCCGGTCCTTGCTGGAGGAGAGCCCCTCCCATGGCTACATCGGAAGCATCGACTTGCACAATGAACATTTGATTTGGGTCTGGGTGCCGTAGCACCGGCTCCGAAGTGAAGAGGCGTTTGAGGGCTAGAAAGGCGGCTTGGCATTGCTCAGTCCATAGGATCTTTGCGGAGGGCAAGGCAGCCGAGCTTACTTTTCCTTTAGTTTTCAGCAGGTCCGTAATGGGTAGAGCCACTTGGGCGAAGTTAGGGATGAATCCCCGATAGAAGTTTGCAAATCCCAGAAATTGCTGTACTTGCTTACGGTTGGTGGGGGGAGTCCAATCGAGGACGGCTTGGACTTTGGCGGGGTCCATGCGAAGACCTTGGTGGGAGATGATGTATCCCAAAAACGTGAGTTTGCTTTGGTGAAATTCACACTTAGCTAGTTTAGCGAACAGTTGATGGTTACGCAGGCGTTGTAGAACTTCTCTGACCAGAGTCACATGCTCGTCCATAGTTTTCGAATAAATGAGAATGTCATCTAAGTAGACCACCACCCCACGATATAGAAGGTCATGTAGGATTTCATTGATGAGTTGCATGAAGACCCCCGGGGCCCCTTTTAATCCGAACGGCATTACAAGGAATTCATACATTCCGAAACAGCTAGAGAAGGCAGTGAGGTGTTCATCTCCTTCTCGGATACGGACTCGGTAGTAGGCTTCCACCAAGTCTAATTTAGAGAACACACGGCCTTCCTGTAATTGTCCCAAAATATCCGATATTAATGGGATAGGATAGGCGTTGGTCTGGGTAACCGCATTGAGCTTTCTGAAGTCAATGCACAGGCGAAGGTCGCCCTCTTTTTTCCGGACGAAAAACGCGGGGGCCGAGTTTGGGGCATTCGAAGGGCGAATGAACCCTCTGGCGAGGTTTTTGTCCAAAAAGTCCCGGAGGACAGTGCGCTCGGAAGCGCTCATAGGGTAAATCTTACTTTTGGTTAATGTGCAGTCCTTTACTACTTCAATCGCACAGTCTGAGGCCCGGTGGGGGGGTAAGGCATCACATTCCTTAAGGTCGAAGACATCTTCAAAGTCCTGGTATACAGCGGGTAGAGCCGGTGGTACTGGGGCAGTAGAGGTTAACGCTGGAACGGGCGGAAATGGCAGAGCAAAGTTTTGCCGATGCTGGTCGCAGGTGGGACTAGCGAAAGAAATAGTGTCTGTTTCCCAATCAATACTGGGACTATGTCCTTTAATCCAGTTAATTCCCAAGACCACTTCAAATCGGATAGGGGCTATAGTGAAGTCTATTTGTTCCCAGTGGGAACCAATTCCCATTGCCACCCCTATGGTGCGATGATCAACTGGACCCCCCTGGAATTGGCTCCCGTCCATTTGAGCAAATTGGACGGGGGCGGGTAAAGCCTCTGAGTCGGCTCTGAGGGCAGCAAACGTGGCTTCGCTTATGAGAGTGCGACAGCAACCGGAGTCAATTAGTGCTTTGACGGGGATTTGTGGACCTCCGTTAAGTTGTTGTAAAACTGCATCTACGTAGACGGTGGAGTCCACGTCTTTGATTTTGGTAGGAGCATTCGGTTTGATAGGAAGATCCTGAGAGGTCTGTGGAGATGCTCCATTCACCACAGACCGGAGCCGTTTTTTGACAAGTCGAGGGGAGATTCCAGGTTTAAGGCTGGAGAAATCCAAGGGTTTTCCTCATCCGAAGAGGGAAAGCTGTCCCCCAATGGGGCACTTGTAATCCGAGACCCGGCGGGGTCGTTGGAAGCAGGCAGGGAGGCTGGGTCCCCGGCATGGAGTGCAGAGGGTGTGGGCCTTCCCGGAGCTGCGCTGCGGGTGGCCGCGGTGCCTCTGCGTGGTGGACGACCTCGGGCGCGGGTTGTCGTGCTGGGACGAAATAATTCCTGGCGGCGTGGGCAAACGGCTGCAAAGTGGCCCATTTCTCCGCATGTAAGACAGGCACCCCTCTGAAATCGGACTTCACGTTCCTGGAGCGGACGTGGGGGATTTCGTGGGACGAGCAGTGGTGCCTTGGGTTGAGGCTTTTGGGTGCCCTTCTCCTTGTGCTTTTGACGGACGAGAGAAATAAAGCGGCGGCGGCTTTCCACTTCCTCGGCTAATAGGATCCAGCCTTCGAGGGTATCGGGATCGCCCCGCATGTAAGACCAGTTCAGAATGTCAGGATGCAAGGCTTCCCTGAAATGATGGATTAGGGTGGTCTCGGGCCAACCTACAATTTTACTTGCCAGTCGCTGAATTTCATCGGCAAATTCCCGAACTGTAGCAGAGCCTTGTTTTAATTGTAAAAGTTCCGTTTTGGCTCTTTCTCCCAGGAAGGGGTCCTCAAACCTCCTTCTCAGGGCAGTCATGAAGTTGTTGAGGGAACGAATCGCACGAGAGCGGGTGTCAAACTGGAGGACCATCCAGTCAGCCGCTTTGCCTGTCAGGAGGGAAGCTACGTACCGCACCCGGCTATCTTCCGTGGGGAAGAGTTGACCTTGTTCTCGCATATAACTGTCCACTTGATGCAAGAAACAAGGCAAAGTCTCAAGAGATCCGTCATACGTAGTCCTCAATTTGAGTTGCTTCCAAGGGCCGGGCGCGGGCTGGCCCGGTTGCACGGGTGGTCCGGGCGGAGGAGCAACAGGAGCTCCAGGAGGCAAGGGTGGAGCAGGCACATTAGCAGGTGGTTGCACGGGTGGTCGGAGCGGAGGAGCAACAGGAGCTCCAGGAGGTAAGGGTGGAGCCGGCACATTAGCGGGTGGTTGTACGGGTACCGCCTGACCCGGTATCGGAACGGGCTGTCTCTGAGCTATCAGGGTTTGTTGTAATTGCCTGTTCTCGTGAAGCATAAGTTCCATTACTTCTTGGAGTTGATCCACACGGTCGGAGAGCTCCCGATTCTGCGCTCGTAAAAGATGAACCTCCTCACTTGGGCCCCCAGTAAGATGAGGCTTACTGGTTCGGAAGCTCGTGGCCCATTGAGAGCTATCCCCATATAAATCCTCGTCTTCAGACTCATCTGAGTCTCGACGTCGGTCAGCCAAACGGCGTGCGCGTTGGGTCGTACGCGACGGGACAAACGCCGGGGAAAAGGTGAGACCTGATAGTCCCAGTACATAGTCCTTGGGGCGCGTGTCCACGTTCGCCTGATTCCTTGCTGCAGCCGCCCTGGCTGCTTCCGCCGCCTCTCTCTCTCTTGCGACCCTAGCCGCTTCGGCGGCTTGCTGATCCGCAAGAACTTTGGCGTTCTCAAGTCTTAGGGCAGCCTCTGCCGTAATGCGCGGCAAAAGTTCTGTCTCGAGGAGCAAGAGTATGGGGTCAGGTTCCCCGCCCAGCAGAGGTTGTACTCGAACCGCCAGTGCGGATGCCTCGGCTCCAAACGTCGGGGTCAAAACTTGAGCCAAGGTGGCTACCGGGGTGTCCTTTGTACATTCCACAAGGAGAAGAGCGGTGCTAATAGCGACTCGCTTGGCCTCAGCCTGGCAGCTGGCCGCATCCGGGATCAGGGAAAAACCCTCCGGTGGGGCTCCCGCCATGGTAGAAAGAGTTTGTCGAGAAATAAGATTATCTAGAAGTCCAGTTAATATTTGTAAATCCTCAGTCGCCAATCGGGCATCGTCCAGTAATTGATCCAAGTCCTGAAGATCTAAACGAGCATCAGTATCCTCCGATGTTAACATCCAGAGACGTCCTGTAAGAGATTGCCACTGCGCGTGTACCAGTCCCCTCAAGCGGCAAACCTCTCGGTTCGTCCGGAAAAGTTCAGCAATTAAGTCCTGTAACAGAGTAGGGTCCTCTGAGAAGGGCTCCAGGGTAGTAGATCACCTGGAGAGCTGCACAGCTCCCATCCAAGTGGCAGGCGAACCCCCCTGGGCTCCAGCCTGGCTAGGAGAACGGTGAAGATGTGAGGAGATAGCTGTCATAATGTCAGCCCTTGGCCCACAGAACCAGAAATCACCACAAAGTCGTATAGAGTCCAAACAGGTGGATTTTACTGATCAAATAGGCATACAGTGCAAACGAATAAAATGACAGCTATGAAAGGCTCACTAGCTGGGAGATATTATAAGGCAGGAAAGGCGGGAGATTACACGCAGGAATACAGTTTCCCAGGAGCTGAGTTCCCAGGCTTAGGCTTAGGCATGCGACCTTGGGGGGCAGACAATACAGCACAGAGACAGAGGCAATAACGAAACCGAGATAGCAGCCTGACATGGCAACAGAGTCAACTACCCAAAAGAAAAAAAGCTAAATGTTCCTCTGACCACTTGCATAAGCCAGCTTTTTGGATCCCAGCCATATACTCTAAGAAAATGTCTGTATATAGCTTTCTGTGCAGACTGGGTGTAATTATTTAGTACATAAAGGTTCAGTTGGTGCTGGTTCTCTCAAGTAAAAACATTTAAAACCATGAGATGGGCACAGAAATTACTGCATGTAAATTATAATAATGTGCATGAGCTTGGTTTCCAGTTTCTAACAACGCAATCCTATGCAGAATGGACTAACTTCGCATACTACTGTCCTGTGGATCTCGGAAATGCAGTGGAAGGCATTGCATATACAAATTAGACGCTAATTATCACACCAAATAGCCTTTTGACTTTTGTTTTTGTACACCCCAAGACTGTTCAGAAATTACAGTAGCTGTTGCACAATGTCTTACACAAAAAGAACAGCATTAAGTAAAGTTTCTCTTCTACTACCGCATGGTGAGATCCAATGCATTATAATTAAGCATGTGATAGATTAGAAAATTATGTCATTATACTTCTTAGCATTATCAGATAAATTGAGAGAGTGATATGAACACAGTTTGCATACTGTTAAACAACACTAGATTTATTGAGAATAATTCACAGATTTCAGCAACAGGCAAAGCAATCCTCGGGGGGAGAGGCAAAAGGCCTTTGGAGCTGGCAGACCCCTGTGCTGGCATTAGTGTCACTTGCGCCGGCTAAAGTGGCACTAATGCCGGCGCAGGGCCACTTACGCCAGTGCTGGGGAGTGATATGGTAGCACTACACATGGGCACTGCCACAGCTGCCACAGCAGCATTTCCCCAGCGCAAGGGCTTTCGCTGGCACCAAAGGTGGTACTCCGGGGGGGCGGGGCTGACTTGAGACAGCCACGGGAGCTCTTTCGCCCTGGGAACGCCTCCTTTTGCTGGCTTGCATCAGCAAAAATGGTGGCGCAGCCCCATGAAACTCAATGGAGCAGTTTTGGCTTGCTGTCCCCAAGCCTGCCAGAACCCCCCCCCCCTTAGGATTGCACCTTAAAGCAGGCAATGATGTATTTTAGAGACCCTCGCTTTCAGCATCAGTGAAGATGGGGAAAGAGACTCAAGAAACAACCAGTGGACACACAAGATGGATAAGCCCAATGAATTATAAGCACCCCACTAATGACAACTAACCAATAAAGCTGTAAAGAAGATTTCACAACCTGTCTTCTAATTCAGTTACATTCTGGCAAGGATGTAATAGAACATTGTAGGCTAAGGTCTTGATGCCACCTCTTGTGTTACAGCTTTCTTATTGGAGAATCTGTAATGAAGAACCTATCCATCATCTCATTAGTCCCAAATATCTGTGCAACAGCTTCCGCTGTGCTTTTCCATCTCTCAGAAAAGATCATGTGCATCTATTAGGAGAAAGGCGGGTTAGATGTAAATTAAAAATGAATTTAAAACCTCAGCTTCATGAGAAGTTTCCTTTGTACCATAATGGCCACAAGTGAAACCAACAACAGATAACATTAGGAACTATGTATACTGTGTGGCATTAAAATACTTGCTGCTGCATATTGGAAAAGCACCAATGCTGATTGAATGGGTTACAGTGAAATTGGAAGTTACGGTTTTGTTTCACAGGATTCTCGATTTTCATGCATTCAGCTACATGGGATTGCCAGCAGACTCTCTACCTGAAAGGATTTGCAGGAAAGCGCTATTTGTATAAATCAGTGTGTCTATATAGAAAACAAGCATACTGCAGTGTGAGGTTAAAGTTGGCCCTTTTCTGAGCTACCATGATAATGACAATCATGGCAGTCATATGCCTAGCCTTCATATGGTGATGTGGTTTCATACAACTGGTACCCCTGGGCAATTCTAGCCATGTTCCAAGCCCCACATCCTCCTTCAGGTGAGCATATGAAGAAGAGTTGGTTTTTCTATGCCAACTTTCTCTACCGCTTAAGGTAGATTCAAACCGGCTTACAATCACCTTCCCTTCCCCTTCCCCCAACAGTCACCCTGTCAGGTAGGTGAGGCTGAGAGAGCTCTAAGAGAACTGTGACTAGCCCAAGGTCACCCAGCTGGCTTCGTGTGTAGGAGTGGGGAAACAAATCCAGTTCACCAGATTAGCCTCCCCCGCTCATTTGGAGGAGTGGGGAATCAAACCTGTTTCTCCAGATCAGACTCCACCGCTCTTAACCACTATACCACACTGGCTGTGTCATTACAATTTGGACTCTTTACTCAAAGAGTAAAGAATGTTTGTGAAAACTTTAATTCTGAATTGTCTCATGATAATTCAGAATCAGCAATGCTGATTCTATGACCTTGGACAGTTCATGGGAGGGAGGGCATCTCGGCCATCTTCTGAGCATGGAGTAGGGGTCACTTGGTGTGTGTGGGGTAGGTAGTTGTGAGTTTCCTGTATTGTGCAGGGGGCTTGGTCCCTTCCAATTCTATAATTCTATGCCAATACAGATAATTCCAAAAAAGTCATCACTGTAGCAGTCAATGAAGAATGGATTAGAAGTGCAGCTCATCTTGCTCCAGGCATGAACAGCTGGTGCTTGGTGCTGCGGTGTCATGGCCCCCTCTGACCAGCTCAGTGACTCAAGTCCTTAGGCAAATTGCCCAAGGACCCACGGCCACCAGCTGAGGAGGATCACCAGGACCAGGGAGAGGCTAACATGGCAGGGGTGCCAGCTGACAGGCCACCCTGTCAGAGCCTAAAAGTGAGCCCTTGATACGGGCCCCTAAGATAGCCACCAGGCTTCCATGGAGCTGGTCTTGGACCCAGGCCCATAGTCCCCCAGGACACATTCCCACCCTGCAGGCAGCAGAAGGCATGGGCTGAAGCAATCCAAAAGATGCAAAGGGCCAGACTAGCAGCATGCAACCCCATGCCACACATGCAGTGGAACCATTACTTCTTTGCAGGATCTGGGCCAAAGCACAGTGCAGCTGCAAGGCCTTCAACACCTGCCAGCAGTGCAACTGAGCCTCATGACCTCCTAGCCTATTCAGGCTGAGTCTTAGGAAGGCTGACTTGCTGGATCAACCAGTTCACTAGGTGCAAGCCTGTGCTCTAGTTCCTGGCTACACTCTCAAGCCTAGCTGCCTAGACCTGAGGCCACTGCTCCCGAGGAGACCTGACTGGGTCTGTCTGCAGAGTGCAGGACAGAGAGGGCAGCTCATGCTGAAAATTTTTAGCTCAGAAAGTTTCTGAAGAGGTCCCTCTGCATGTGTGAAATCCCATTGGTGTGAGTAATTTTGCCACATGTTCGGCCACAGAAGGTATCCTATCCGCAAGTAAATATTTGATGCCATCACATGATGAGTCTTTTAAAAACATAAGGTGAGAGTTAATTAGTTCTAATCTTTGTTTGTGATACAAGGGACCGTATAAGAGAATATGCTCTACTGATTCTGGTCCTTTCAAATGACAGCTGCATAGTCTTTTATTCCGGGGAATACCTCTATATATACCAGAGACCATAGCTGATGGGAATATATTTAGTCTGGCCAGCATAAAGGCTCTGTGCTGGGAGGGCTGGACTAAATTAGAAAAATATTCAGCCATTGTTCTTTTTAGAAAGGAAAGGCCAAAAAAAGTAGGTGAACAGATTCTATTCACTCCAGCAATTATTCCCTGCAGTTCCATGTCCCAGATTCTCCCTGTAATTGTCCGAAGGATATAGGCTTCCCCGGAAGTTAGCAACGTCCCTATATCAATACCAAGAGAGCTGATTTTCCTTTCTATGAATTGGGACCATTTGGATACATAAGGGTCAGCAACAAGGCTAGCTATAAGGCTGTTTGGAAAAGCACGAAAGTGTAGGTGCAACCAGAACTTAATGGTGGAAATCCAGGCTCTGGATTCAATAATATGAAGGCCCAACTCCACACATAGTGTAAGGTATCCAACTGAGTTGGGAATACCAAGTATGCGTCGCAAAAAAGTCAAGTTTATCCATTCCACGTCATTGTTAAAAGCTTGGATCCACACAGGGATACCATACAGTAAGTGTGAGATTATTATGGCCTGAAATATTCTTATAGCCGCTGGTACAAAATGATTTCCCTTTTGATAGAAGAACCAGATGATAGCTGACATTCTGCTTTTGGATGATATAAGAGAGTGTTCCCTATGAATAGCCCAATTCAGGTTATACGAAAACAGCATCCCCAAATACCTAAATGAGTTAACTTGTTCGATTTCCCTCTCGCCAGTTCTCCAGACTGCTAGTCTCCAGGATCTTGAAAAAACTAAAATTTCAGTTTTGTTATAATTGATATTTAGGAATTTTTTGTCTCAATAGGATTCAAAGGCTGCTAAAGTTCGCTTCATACCTAATCTAATGTAGGAAAGCACCGCTGCGTCATCCGCATACAACAGGATGGGAACATGATGAGAGTTCAGTTTCGGGGCATGATTTCCCGGTCTGGACATATGGGAGGGGAGGTCAGAAAGAAATAAACAGGGCTGGAGCTAGGATACAGCCTTGCTTCACTCCTTTAGTCACCGGAATCTTTTCCGTCAGGGAACCTTTATTATCCACTCTAACCTGACAGGTGTTTGAAAGGTGGAGTTTATGCAATAGCCATAAGAGGTGTCGATCTATCAGCAATTTTTGCAATTTCTCCCAAAGGACAAGCCTATTGATAGAGTCAAAAGCACCCCATATAAAGGCAGCATATAGCTTCCTTTTGTGGGAGTGAAGGTATTTTTCAGCTGGGAAAGCCAGAGTTATACAGTGGTCTAAGGTTGAGTGATTCACCTCAAAACCTATTTGTTCTTTCCCTGGAAGATTTTGAGTGCTCATCCACTCAGATAATTTTAATCGCAGATGTTTAGAATAAAGTTTCTCTAATATGCATAGTAAACTTATTGGACAATAATTCTCAGGCACAGTCGGATTTCCTTTTTTAAAGATCGGAATTATAATAGAATTTAACCAGGAGTCTGGGACGATCCTGTATTTATCAATTTATCAGAACAGCATGTCTATTAAAACAGCACAATTAAGAACAGATAAGTACAGTTCCTTCTTATTAACAAGATGATACAATGAACAATTCTTTAATGCCTACATTAAAGCCAAATGAACAACATATGAATTTACATTCTTGAAAGCTGCTAAAAAGTAATTATTTAATCAATTAAACTTTACCTTGTAGCTGGTACTATGTGGCCATCTAAATTATCAAACTTATATGGGTCTTTTTATTGTGCACTGCCCTGAAACCAATTCATTAAAAGGGCAAACAAGTAATTCAACAGCACCCCATGGGAGGGTGAGCCTGAAGGACAAGTTTGATGTGCAGCTCGGGGAGGTTCCCTAGAGAAAGGCTCCTCGGAGGATAGCTGGATCCACCTCAGTGAGATTCTTTAAAATGAGCCTGGAGAACCCCTAGCATATACTAAGACTTTTAAAAAGCTGGTGTGAGGAGACCTCCCAGATATCTATAGGATGAAATCATACCACAAGTAAATACATCACACTGCAAATTATTTGGGATATTTTTACAGCTTTTTATCCTAGCTCACAAAGAACTTTAAAAACGATAGTTTAAATTGCATATTTAGGGAAATATTTACATATAACAGAGGCCTCCCATGCAGTCATTTTAGCAGTGCACAGGGCCACGGTATCTGTTAGATCCACCACCATGGAAGCTGTAGATTATGTGCACAGAACTTGCATAGAGGCTCTGATTCTCACATATAGACCATTCTGAAGCTGCCTGGGAGAGTTCCTTTTGTTCCTTGTTGAAGAGGGGCTATTCTGGTTATGTTGGGGGTCAGGTATACAGTTTGATATGCACCCAGCGCTGAAAATCTCCCTCGCTAATTTATGACACTCAACTGAGAGATAGGTGAACCCCTTGCAATTCAGCCAACCCTCAAACATCTCTGCCCCAACAATACTCAGGTTTGGCAATGATGATACAACTGGGGGAGGGAAGTTTAAAACTCCTCCCTGTGATGCACCTATCAGGTTGTGGCTGCCCTCGACATCCTTCAGCAACTCCTCCCCTTTAACTAACCGTGATCATATGATGGGGGAGTGAACTGAGGTGCTTTCTATAAGTCCTCATGGCCCCCAACTTGTAATTCTTAACTGTGGAGTGTAGCACGTCATCATTCATGACTGCATAAAATGTGTAAGGCAAAGATACTGACTTGAATGCTAACTCTTTTACTAGGAATGCAAGACCTAGAGTTTTTATTAAACTCATTTCCAAATCAGTGCGCTTAAAGAAACGACCAAAATTATTAATGATTAAAATTTAACTATTTATATACTTACCTATCCTATTCATTAAAATTGTGAATCTGTAGGTACATTTTGTGGAAGCAAATGCACAACATCTGCACTGAGTTATTTCAATAAGTGCTCAATTGAGGCTCAAAAATTAATCACAAATAATGTTTTTACTGCGATTTTAGAAAACAGAATTAGGCAGAAATATATGCCCGTGTGTTGCTGGATTGTGGTTAAACTAGAAAAGAATTTTTGAACAAAAACCTTCTTTAAATTCTCTGCTCTCCAACCCTATTCTCCTCATCCCATCCCGTGAAGGCATTAATTACTACATTAGGGATTATAAGAGGAAGATTTAATTATTTTACACAGCATTCTTTTTACTTCTGTTTATTTTGCAGGGTATGTCTTTGAAACATACAGAATTGCTTCCACTGGGTAGGGGAGGTTGGTAGATGGGGGGAAATCCTTGCATCCACAGGAAGAAGTAAAAACAAAACGGGGAGAAGTACACAAGAGATGAAGGCTGCTTTTGTCGAACAAGACCTACATTCATTCTGGAGAATCACAATCTTTGGCTCTTTTGCTAGTTTTCACCACTATAGCTTGCTTATCAAAGCACTTTATCAGTGGCAAAGGGATGTGGGTTAACCACTTCATTCAGCTTTAACTTCCCAGCTAGCAGTCTGTCACCAAACAGCTGTTTTTTCAATATGTACACTATGTGCTGCAGACCTAACTCTGAGGTTCTGACAAGAACAGCATTGTATTATTGAGCTTGTTCATTTTTGGAATTGGTTTACTTTAATCCTCAAGGGGGAAGATGCCAAACTTTATTCAAAGTTTTTAATATTTTAAAGGGGACAGTCAATGTCACGAAAGCAACTTATAGGTTCAAAAGGTACATTAAGTGGGAATAGACTTCAAAACATGTTTTCCCCCTATGATTATGTATAACATAAGAAATTAAAATTCATACATGATCTGGTGTCAGAGATGCAGCTAAGTAATGGTATGAGGAAGAGACCAAATTAGTTGTGATGATGCAGTTGCAATCAGGCAATAAAGTATTTTTGGGCAAGAAGCTACAACAAAAATTACAATTGTTTTGGGTTGCTAAGGGAGTTGGTTTGTGTATGCCATTATACATTTTTGTATAACATTTTTTATTCACATGATGTTTCAGCATCCTTACTGCTTTTACCCTACCAAAAGAGCACTGAGGTAGGTCACTATTACTATAAATGGGATACTGAGACAGGAGAGGGAATCCACTGCTAGACAGGATAGGATTTCTGATGAAACTGACAAAATTAAATTGGACTATTTGTTATCAGATGAGAACTCAGAAATCATGCAAAGTAGACAGATTTGTATTTTGATAAGTAGGATTGGAAAATTAGAGTTGCGGCAGATTTTAAATGGTCTTAAATGGTTTTTAAAAGGTCACATTTAAATTATTTTAATAAATTACGTTTTTGAGTAATTGGATTGAAATGTCTATTTTTGTAATGCTGGTCAATAAAGAAGATTGACAGGAGAGGACATTTGTCTGATGCCACAAAATGATCCATGACAAGAGTCCAGAAATTCAGCAGAGTAAAGGCATCAATGATGGACTTGGATTGGTCACAGCCTATTTCAAGTCCAAAACTCATTAAATAAGTTCATTGGGTGATATCATGTTAATCCCTATCTCTTAGCCAAATCTATCTTATTTATTTCATTTATCTTTCATATTTGTAGTCCGCCCTCCCCAGCTAATCAGCTCAGGGTGGATAACATCATTTTAAAATCTCACAAACATATACTAGTAACAATAAAACCACCAATAAAATCAAGCTTTCAAACAGTAATCACAGATGGCGTATGAATCCCATTCTACCATAAGAGCCCACACAGGCAGCTGCCCCTCTACTAAACCATTTCAATTGCCTGAAGGAGGGAGGGGTGGGGAGGCCAACACAGATGGAATTCACGGCTGCCCTCAATTGTAGGCCTGGTGGAAAAGCTCTGTTTTACAGGCCCTGCGGAATTCCCTTAGGTCCCGCAGGGCCCTGATGTTCCTTGGCAGAGCATTCCACCAGGCTGGATCCAGGGCCGATAAAGCCCTGGCTTTTGTCAAGGACAGCCACACACTCTTAGGACCAGGGACTACCAGCAAGTTCTCGGCAGACAATCTTAATGACCTTTGGGGGGTATACCAGGAGAGGCAGTCCTGAAGATACAAGGGTCCCAGTCCGTGTAAGGCTTTAACCTGATCTGATACTCCAGGTCAGGGGTCGGCAAACTCATTAGTCAAAAGAGCCAAATATCAACAGTACGATTGAGATTTCTTTTGAGAGCCAAATTTCTTAAACTTAAACTACATAGGTATGTACACTGTTTATTAACTTAATAAACTTTAATTAAAGTTTTAAGTTTTAATTAAACTATAGGTACACTGAATAAAACTTGATATACTTAATAGTGATCTTATTTATTGATAAAAATTAAATTGTAAGTCCCTGCCATTTCCCCCTCCCTTTCCAGAGTCCTCATCTGGAGGCCTGGTCTACAGCCATAAAAGCCTATCGGTAGACCTGGCCTCCGGCTGAGTCCCATTGGGAGGCCAGATCTACCCATTGGCTTTCTTGGCAGTAGACCTGGCCTCCGGAGGCCCATAGAAGCCAATTGGTAGACCTGGCCTCTGAAGGGGGACTTTTCCCCCTCCTCGGAGTCCAGGTTTACCGCCAAGAAAGCCAGTGGGTAGACATGGCCTCCCAATGGGACTCAGCCGGAGGCCTACCAAAGGAAGCCGGAGGCCTACCAGGTCTACCAAAGGAAGCCCGCCCCACCCAACAGCTGATAGGGGGGGCAGGAACCACTGAGCTGCCCAGCAATCGCGCGGCTAGAGGGGACGGGAGGCTTTAGCCTCCCAACCATTGAGGGCAAGGGAAAGGGGGACCTGGCCATTCTCCAAGGCGGGTGGGGGGGAGAGACAGCGCGCCCACTCACCCACTCTCTCTCTCTCAGGCGCGCCAGCTCCGCAGCCTGGCTGCTGGCGCAAGCGGGCGCTAGAGCAGGGGCTCTGAACCAAGTTCGGAGAGCCGCACTCAATGAGCCAAAGAGCCGCATGCGGCTCTGGAGCCGCAGTTTTGAGACCCCTGCTCCAGGTGAAGCCAGTGTAGTTGGTAAAGCACTGGACTTATATGTTCTCAGTGTGAGGCCCCAATAAGGAGCCTCACCACTGCATTCTGCACCATCTGGAGCCGTCGCGTAAGTCTCAAGAGCAGCCCTACATAGAACGAGTTACAGTAGTCTAGCCTAGAGGTGACCATCACATGGATCGCAGTGGCTAGATCAGGGTGGGAAATGTAAGGCACCAGCAGCCAGGCCCGGCAGAGATGGAAGAAAGCCACCTTGACCACAGCTGTGACCTGGGCCTCCATAGATAAGGAGGCATCCAGGATCACATCCAGACTCCTGACAACAGGTGCAGATGATAACTGCACACCTCAAGAGCTGGAAGCTGGCACCCCAGCCCCAAACCGCCCCTCCAAGCCACAAGACCTCCGTCTTCACCTGACTGTAGGGAAGGTAAGATGGTAGACAGGAACCTGATGCACACATTAATATCCTCCATGTAGAAAAGGCAATATAAAACAATAGATAAAGATATAGAATATTCCTAGGTCCAATTCCACTCTCTGGCTGTACTTGATATCTATCAAGAACAAAGTCCAGTTTGTTCATGATCAAAAAAGAAAGAAAGCTAGAATGTGTTCAGGCTCATGTGATCCTGGTGCACGAGATTTAAAACTTGGTGGTTTGAGAGAAACTACACTTTGTTGTGATGTTCAAATTGGGACACTTTATAAACTTGCTGGAATTCTAAACCATGGTTTAATCCTGATTTAGAAATTATCATTTATAAGCAAGCAACAAACCTCAGCAGCAATTTCACACAGGCTGGGATAGCAGTATGGTAACCAAGGATTAGAAGGGAGAAAACAAGCTGTAAGGGTCTAAGTTATCTTCCCTCACCACCATTTTTGCTCCTACCCCAGACACTACTCATGGCAGTACCTTTGCTTTTTACAGGCTCCTATATAATTACATTCACCTGTGGTACCTGAGTTACAAGCTGGTAGTTGATTTAAAGAGCTCATGATCTTATAAATAATATATAAGTTATCAGATATAACAAGAGAGATCCAATGAGGTGTTATGCCCTTCCGGCTGTAATGTTCTAAAAACACTCAGCTACATTACCAATCATTCCATCTAAATCATTTGAGAAATAATCTTCCATTTAGCCAATTCCTCCATTTAAAAAGGAATTCTACAGACAAACAAGATTATATAAAATCAGCTCAACAACTAAGCAAGGATCTTACGGAAAGGAATTATCCCAAGGCGGTAATTCAACAGGCACGATTTAGAGCAGAAAACCTAGAAATGAACTGTTCAATAAGAAAATACCAATACAAAATAACCAGCTTACCTTTTCCTTACAATACACCTCATTGACACCAGTCATTAGAAAAATCATATACAAAAATTGGCATATCATAAAAACTATACCAGGTTGTGCAAACCCACCCAGAATTGCCTATAGAAAGACCAAATCCATTCGGGATCATCTCATACGAGCAGATATATCTGAACCGCGGGTAACCAATCTCCCGCCCGGGAACTTCAAATGTGGGAGGTGCTCATTCTGTAAATTTATGTTACCTGTACGTGAATTTACTAATCCAGCTACCGGTTTCAGGTTCCAGGTCAAAATCATCAACAACTGTGAATCCAGAAATTTGGTTTATGTTATCAAATGCAGTTGCCAATTATGGTACGTGGGTAAAACTAATAGACCAATAAAATACAGAATAGGAGAGATTAAAGATCAAAGGTTCGGCTCAGTTTGCAGGAGAGGCGTCGCAGCGCGAGATTGTTGGCAATTGGTCATAGGTGTTTGCAGGAGCCAACACCAGCGAGTGATGCAGGACAGCTGGCCCGGGAAGGGAATGAGGAGGAATAGCCATAAATCTTAGGCTGGCCAGTCAGTCAGTGTGGGAACAACTTTGCTAATTGCTGCAAGCTCTGCTGCTCGTGCTGAGATCTCTGTGCTCAGTATTATCTTGCGTAGGTGCCAGCTACCAGCTCCTGCCCTTCTGGTATCCCTGCAGAACCTGGGAGGACCGAGCCTAGACCTTGATGCAAAGGAGCTCGTTCTGGTGAGTAGACCTGTTCCTTGTTTAGAGTGCGGCCTTGGTTATGCACTCAGTCCACCCATAGTACCGGGAACAGTAAACCGCGACAGGCTCTGCTCCCCCCCAGTACTCTCCATTGCTGGGAGTGGAGTCAGAAGCCAAGCACCTCTGCCTGGTCCCTGCCTGTACGCAACAATTTCTTTATAAATGTTAAATAATCACTGTTGTAACTGCTCACATGAAACAAATTCTTCATTTGAGTGTAAATAATTTTATGAATAAGTCCAGTTTAATGAGGCAAATTCTGTCACCTTCCCATTAGGAAGTGGTCTCTAAATAGTTCGAGAGACACAGAAGAACCCATTGCTTCAGTTTCATATTTTAATGTCTTATTCATGACTTTTGGTCAATCCACTTAAAAAAAAGAGAGAGAGTAGTTTTTAGTAAAGTAGGAATGGTTTACCTGGACTCCAGAACAAAAATACATTGCATTTCTTTTATATTATTAAAAGTAGTCACACATTAATCTCAAAGACCAGTTTCTCACTGTAAATGGTTTTCAGATCTTATCACCAGCATCCTTTTGTCACCTTTAAGAGCTTGTTTACCCAAACACTGCAAATGGTCATCTCTCTCAGTATGAACCTGTGCAGCTCCAGTCTTCCCTCCAGTTACACCACCGTTGGACCTCCTGCAGATCTGTCAGAACTGCCACTGTGCAGTCTTTCAACTCAGGAACACCTCTTCCCTTCTGAGCTTTTTAAGGCTGAGGGCCTTAGGAGGTTAGAGATGACAAATATTATTCAGCTTTAGAGTATACTTATGATGTTACTACTATACTGTGCTTTTATTGTTGTTATTTTACCTTTCGTTGTAAGCCACTTTGGGTTCTGCCTTGTGAGCAAAGTATTCTAAATAAACGTCATTAAATATCTTATTGTTTGAACGGAATATTTGTTTTACCTGATTCTAGAATCTAGAGGCACCTGCAGTATAACTACAATTATATTTACTGGCCTAAAGAAAATATCTTATTTTGATAGTGAGCAAAATCATAATTTAAAAAGCGCAAGAGCGACCATTTTCGTAAAGCCAATGTTTAGACTGTGGCTAGATTACAATAAAGTTTTTCTTTTCTATATGTGCATGAGATTCATTCATACCAACTAGTTAACAAAATGTGATAGCTTCCAGTTTAGGAATATTAATTTCAAATATGAGGGACATATTTTGCAGTTCTTAGTCATTTTCAGAATATTGCTCATTGTCTCCTTCGCATTCTATTTTTCCTCACCAACACCTGCAGATTTCTCATTATCTGTTTTCTGCTGTATGCTGTCCAATGTTTTCCTCGCCTTTCCTTCCCTGAGGTTCTTATGATGATCCAGTACATCCAAATCTCCTGCCCATAATCCCCATAATCTCCTTAATGTTTCTTGTCTGATTCCAGTCAGGGAGAAGAAGGAGGGATTGTTAGCTAGAGAGGACAGTTGGAAGTACTGGAGCAGTGTAAGCAAAGTTCAGAAATAAGGAGGTTGAAGGCCAGAAAAATGGTTTAAAAACAGGAAGCCTGTAAAATGCAGAACACTTGAAAGATGTGACAACATTTAGAACCCTGAGGAATTCAAACATCTGTAGCTACTCTGTGTATGCACATGTGTTCAGCTGCTGAGGTGCTGAATGTATGAATATAAGGCTTGAAAAGGATTTGACAGCTCAGGGATTTGACTGAAAAGTGGTCATAAAATATTCAAATTCTGTTTTAGAACTCCTTGTCTTGCTTCTACTTGCTTGCTTACTGAACGACCTCAATAGCATCAAATATCTATGCAAATAGGTGTATTTTTTAAGGATGCTTCAATAAAACATCAAGTTGTTTAAGAATTTCATTTAAATTTGCATTTTGGCTCTAGACATATATGGATTTATCAGATAGATTCTGTTGGTTTATGTGAAGCACTTAAAGCCTGTACGGCAAACACTCATAATTGGCATGTGCACTAGTTTAGAAAACATGCATTTATTTACTATCAAAAAGTAATGGGTCCAAAGGAGCCATTATGGTCCAGCTTGTAATTACTCCTTAGTTCTCTTATTACTGACCCAATATTAGAAACTCATGGGACTAGTCTTTTGAGCACATATATCAAAGTATACTTTTAAAGCTGAAAAACATATGAAGAAAACAGTCTGTCGGCGAAATGATTCACGCCAATTTTTATTTCATTTATAACTGAATGGGTTGTGAGTAATCGGTACACTTGCACGCTTCCATATTTTCGGCCATCTTTTTAACAGGAAAGTGCTTATTTCCTCATTCAAGGGCACTTCAACCCCCTCACCTCCAACTAGCACTCTACCACCAAAAATATGTACCTCTCATTGTTTTGACCATGTGAGGCTTCTTAAATCCACAAATAACTTTCTGTCTGCTCCCAGATCCAATCGAAACCGCTTGTCCTTACCTTCAAGGCCTTGCAGTCCCTTATTTTCTGTACTCTTGGCCTCAATACACTCCCACTTGTGACATTAGCTCTTTTAGCCCTATCGCCTTCAGCTGACCAAAGGTCTCCTTCTGATGTCTCAAACAACTCTGCCCTTTCCCAACTCCTGCATGATACCATCTGTCTCTCTTCCTCCAAACACCTTCTCAAAACCCACATTTTCCATTAATCTTTGTCGTAGCCCCTCTTCCTCACTGATACTAAACATAAACACCAAACTGAAATATTTTCATATTTGTTCCTTGTTTATTAAATTACATTAAATTTGTGTATTTAAGACATTGTAGCCCGTTTTCTCCCTAAACGGAGGCATATCCTTACTACCACCTCTCTCCTCTCCTTTAGGTTAACTTTTACAGTGGCACAAACCTGTCTTCGTGTACTATATAAAGTGCAAAGCAAACTGATGCTGCTATATTAAGGGTCTAAAAATTGTGGTTGGACATGGTAGACAATTGTTGCTTCGTACTAGCCAGTTGGCACTCAACTGTTACTTTCTATTACCCCATTCAACTATCTATTTTAACCTGTCTGCCATTTACTTTTATTTTGTCCACAAATACATACATTTTACAACAAGTTCAAATATTGTACAACCTGAATCTCTTTGGATGAAGGAAAACTCTTTCACCAAATGGGATGAAATTTGGCCAATCTATGATTTCTTTGGCACCACAAAATGTACATGTATACAGTATTTAAACTTCTTGTAACTACTATGTATTTGCTGTTACAGGCTGGTTTAATGCTTAGTTTTAACTCCTCTCCAAAATGCTTTACAAAAGTAAAGACTTGACACATTTTTTGGAGGGTGACAAGGGAGTCTAGACAACACTTTTCCAGATTTTTTCCCCAGATTAAGAGAGGGGATAAAGTTAGTTCAGAGCCCATGTTTTGCTTGCAGCAGGTCACCAAGTTCAGGTTCTCACATCTCTACGCTTTCTGGTAGGAGGACTGCTAACAATCTGTAATTGAAACCCCAAAATCAACTGCCAGAATATAAAAAGTTGGGCTACACTGACCAATGGTACTAAGAAAGCTCCATATGTCCAATGATGCAATTGAATGCACACACATCTGCGTAAACCCTATTAAACGCAGTGTGGTTGATTTCTGAGTACGCACAAAAAACTCCATGGTCACTGGTTCTTAAAAAAACTTTTTTAGCACAAATTAATGGCAAATCTGATTTCAGGTTTTAAAAAGAACACTGTACTCCTACCAGCTAATGAGCATAAAAGCAGGGATACATTTGTTCCCCCTCTCTCCTTTTCTGGCTGAGGAGGGAAAGGGAAGAACGGGCAATGAAAGAGGCTTTTTTAAATGCCCAGAAAAGTCCCAGCTACAAATAAAGTAAAAATAATCTAGAAACTTCATGCCATGAAGCTCTTAAAGGTACAGTGTAGGAAATTCCTGCCTTAAGTCTCACCAAGATGAAAAACACACTGATCACTGGGAAATTGGTTCTACATTCTCTGTTTTAGTAAAAGCACCCACTTTATACCTTAAAGGAAAGATACATGGGAATTCCCATCATGTCCAGTTTAGATCTCATATTTCACATACTCAATCATTTACTTCGCTTGTCCTTGGGCCAGGCATAGTGAAAGGGATTTAAAATACAGGCATAAAGAAATTAAATATATAGCTTTGTCTTCTAAAAATTTCTTTCTTGGAGATTATAAAGCAATAATAATGTCCACTGTTCAGTATAAGCTATCCACTCTGCAAATTAGCAGCAGAGGACCCAGGGGTACGGAAACCCCATTCCTTCACTTCTTTCCCTCTTGCTTGTCCCCAACTTTCTTGTCTCTGCTTCCTCCCACCATTGTTACGTACCCTCTCTCCCCCATTGCTCTAGGCCACTTGCCACTGCCACCTGACTGACAGGAGTACATTTGAAGGGAAAGTACGTCCATGGCAGCCCCACCCTCATCGGGGAGATAGTGACAGTCCTCCCCCAGTACTGCAAATCAGGAAATGGTGGGGTCTGGGTCAGAGGTGCCTGTAGATCTGCTGTGAAGCACTAGGGGGCTAGGGACCACCAAAGTAGTGATTGTATTTTCTCTCTGTGTTTTTCCTCTTTTCCTTCCTGGTCATCTTCTGTGTATGTGTTATCCCTCCTTGGGATTCTTTTTGTGTGTGTGTGTTTATATTCTCCATCCCTGCTCCTCTTGTATTTGTGTGTGGCATCCATGTGGTGCTTGGCTCTGCCTCCCGTGGCAGCTATTTTGTAGTGGCCACCCTGCCACCCGGCCTCAAAATTCCACTGGTGGCTCCGAAAGGCTGGAGTCCTCTGCTACCACTACAAATATATATGACTGAACTAGAATCACCTTCACCTTCCTTTCTGATGTTCCTCTATGTAAAAATTATTTGAGAATGCATACCCCAAACAGAGACAGCCGATTACAAGTAATCACTTCTCTTTTTTTAAACGAGAGACTTAATTAAAATTAAAGATCTTCCACGGTGTACACATAAGAGTCTAAAAATGCCCAGCTTTAGATAGATTGAGCCTGGATTCCCCTCCCCATCCCATTTTAGTAAATTAATACAAGACTAAAAAGCAATTTTACCCGAACATTTTCCAATATTAAATTTTACCATCATTCATGTTGATCTATAAGAGCCACTCAATAGCCACAACTTGCAAACAGGCAAGACTGAAGTTAAGTTTGTATTTTTTTATTCCGAAGGGGAAAAAAGGAACAGACTCTTTTAAAACTATATATTGAGTTTGCCCACACAATATTATTTCTTATTCTGTGGTCATTTTGGGGACCTAAACAGACCTTTTGACCAACTTTCCCTGACTAAAGGGAATATTGGCATTCATTATTCAGTCTCAGTCCAGAGAATGAAAGACATTTCCCCTATACTGCTGAAAGGCAATGCTCCCTAGAGAAACCACTTTGTGGAGGAAATTGGCCTTTTTACTAGATACTTCATATAGGAATTACTGGCACTGAAAACTGGTTAAAGGTATAAATTACTTATTTCTCTCACAACTGGATGGAATCCAAGAATTTAAAATTATCACAGGCAATCTGAGAGTTTAACAAAACTAGTACCCATGTTAAATCCCTGGATTATATAACTGACACTCATTGGTGTCCTCTTTTAGCAGGATTATTTCAAGATTCTTTACTATTATGAACAATTTAAGGTCCCTGATACATTCTTCCCTCCCACCCCCTGCTACTGAGTGCTACTTACACATGAGTGCTACTTACACATGGGTTGTTTGTCCTAGACTGAAAGCAAACAGGGGGCAGATTTTCTCCCTTTTATCCACAACATTGCAGTGTTTCCATATCCCCCCCTGGTTTGGGGGCAATCCATTACTGAGGGGGGCCACTCACGCCTCCTCCTCAGAGGCTTCCTGGCCACCACGTAAATAAAAAAGGTACTTAAAAATAAACAAAAATAGAAAAAAGGAAAGCCGCCCCATTGAGAACAGCGAGGCTACGACATCAAAAAAAGTGTCGTAGCTACGCCGCTGTGCGAGGGGGCATTCCCGGGGTTAAAGGGGTTAGGAAGCTGACTAGCGTCACCCTCGCCCCTGGGAACGCCCCAGGAATTCCTCCCCTACACTGGCGCAGGCCTTCTCTTCTGGGATTTACTTACTTTAATGATACTGTTCATATGGCCAATTCGGCCCTGAACAATGTCACACTGTTCTGGGATTTAGTTCTTGGAGTGGCTGCTCTGGTGGGGGAGGCCGGCACAGCTCCGCAGCACCCAGGCGATGCCATAAATGTCCTCCATGATGGCTTAAATGCCTGTAATCACAGGATAACTGGGCACTTATGCTGCCGTGGGGTCATGCCAGCTGCTAACAAGCTTCACCGCCCCCCACTTTCAGGAATGTGCGGTTAGTCTTGTTTGCAATTTTTCCAAAACTTTCTTTGCTGCAATGTTTTGGGAAAGACGGCAGCAACACCAGCGTTGTGGCTCAGTCCTCGCCGGGCGAGGACTCATCAGAGGAAGAGCCATGCCAGGAAGAACCAGACCCCCTGAACCTCAGTTGGCCGAGAGTCCTGGCCAAGCTGAACCCCAACAAGAACCACACCGGTCCTGCTGAGGATGCTAGAGTACATGCAGAACCAGCTCGCTTCAAGGACTCAGCTCCAGCTGTAACTAAGCAGAGCCATGACCCACCCAGCTCACCTGAAGCAGTTAAACATCATAGGTCACGAGGCAGAGCAGAGCTTAAGGCTAAAAGGCGCAGTGCCCGTTTAGAAGCCCTAAGAAGGCTGGAAAATTGCAAGTCATCAGAGGATAAAGGTGGCAATGAGCGGAAACCAGCTTAAAGCCTTGCCTAGGACACACCAGCGTTGCAAAAGCAACTCTGAAAAAGAGCTATTGACTTTTGCTGCTGACGCTTCCCTGAGACAACTCCCCGGACTTCTGACTTTTGGACTAGATTCCTGACCTTGCTCCAGCCTGCTAGCTTTGCTACCGACACTTCTCTGACTCAACACCACAGATTTCGGACTCTCGGGCTGGACTCTCGACCTTGCTTCTGTGTGCCAACATCTAACCCTGTTTCCTAGCTCCAGGCAGGCCTCAAACAGGATGCTGGTTCCAATGCCTGCATTCAACCTCCTGTGAGCTCCAGCCTTTGGTAACCTGAGACTCTCTGACTAGGCCAAGGTAGCACAACCAGGGTGCCACCCTTGTGGATGGGAAAGTCCCGATTTCCCTGGTCAGTGTGTTTGCGAAGAAGTTGCTAGTGCGGGTGACTCTGGGTGTGAGGACTCAGAGGAAGGCAGAGAGGGCTGTCTGACTCCTTTCCCCTTCTCTCCCATGTGAAGGAGCTTCACCCCAACTAGGCGCTCTCACCTAACCCCACAGGGTGCGCACCGGGGCACAGAAGTCTCCGGGTCAGGAACTTGATGGCGTCAGTTGCTGCTGCAGAGGGCATTGTTATGGAAAAGCTGGCAAAAAAAGAAATCTGTTGGCCCACTACCTAACCAATGAGAGGGAGAGAAAGGAGTCCTTCTGCGGGAGCCTGGCTCATTCGTACAGACAGGCCTGAGGGGAAGAGATTGCAGTCCTTTTCGTTGCAAAGTCATGTCATCGGATCATAGAGCTGGAAGGAACCACCAGGGTCTTCTAGTCCAAACCCCTGCACAATGAGGAAATTCATAACTACGCCCCCCTCAAGCCCTGTGACCCCTACTCCATGCCTAGAAGATGGCCAAGATGCCCTCCCTCTCATGATCTGTCTAAGGTCATAGAATCAGCATTGCTGACAGATGGCCATCTAGCCTCTGCTTAAAAACCTCCAGGGAAGGAGAGCTTACCACCTCCCGAGGAAGCCTGTTCCACTGAGGAATCGCTGTCAGAAACATAGGAATCATAGAGTTGGAAGGGACCACAAGGGTCATCTAGTCTAACCCCCTGCACAATGCAGGAAATTCACAACTACCCCCACACACACCAGTGACCCCTACTACATGGCCAGAAGATGGCCAAGATGCGTTCCCTCTCATCATCTGCTTAAGGTTACAGAATCAGCATTGCTGACAGATGGCCATCTAACCTCTTCTTAAAAACCTCCAGGAAAGGAGAGCTTACCACCTCCCGAGGAAGCCTGTTCCACTAAGGAACTGCTCTGTTAGAAAATTCTCCCTAATGCCTGGACAGAAACTCTTTTGATTTAGTTTCAACCTGTTGGTTCTGGTCCGACCTTCTGGAGCAACAGTAAAAAACTTGGCACCCTTCTCTATGTGACAGCCCTTCAAGTACTTGAAAATGGTTATCATATCACCTTTCAGTCATCTCTCCAGGCTAAATATACCCAGCTCCTTCAACCTTTCCTCATAGGATTTGGTCTCCAGACCCCTCACCATCTTTGTTGCCCTCCTCTGGACACGTTCCAGCTTGTCTACGTCTTTCTTAAATTGCGGTGCCCAATACTGAACACAGTTTTCTAGGTGAGGTCTAACCAGAGCAGAGTAAAGCAATACCAGCACTTCGTGTGATCTGGTCACTATACTTCTGTTGATTTAGTCCAAGATCGCATTTGCCTTTTTAGCTACAGTATCACACTGCTGACTCATGTTTAGTGTTTGGTCTACTAAGACTCCAAGATTATTGAAATCTTGATAAACTATGTCTACAGCATTCCCCTGATCCAGCAAGGTAGTAACTTTGTCAAAAAATGAGATAAGATTACTCTGACATGACTTGTTCTTGAGAAACCTGTGTTGGCTCTTAGTGATCAGATCCATCCTTTCTAAATGCTCAAGGACTGACTGTTTGATGATTTGTTCAAAAACTTTTCCTGGTATAGAAGTCAAGCTGATGGGTCGGTAGTTACCAGCTGTTTGCAACTCTTTCTGAAATATTGAATATACTTGAAATTTTTCTTAAAGAAAGTGAAGACATTCCTCTAGATTCCCTAAGTATGCCAAATAGTACAATTTTATATGCTAAGTTATAAATGATGCATTTTATGTTGTTAAATCAGTAAAGAAGTTTAAGTTCCTCCAAAACATAAAGGCTTTTTTGGAGAAAAATTTTCCCATGGCTTCAAAATTTCTGGAAATTTTACATCTCTAGGATACTAGCCAAGTCTTCATCCAATCAAAGTGCACCTATGCAAAGCCCAGCCAGGACGTCCATATCTCAGATGATACAGCACATGGCATTGGACTACATATAAGTGATAAGTAAAATAACCTGCCAATCAATATAATTTCCATTGACTGAGTGAAAGGGTGGGGATATATATGGTTGGTTTTGCTACCAGGGCCAATGAAGAATTCCAAATGCCCCATGATGTATCCTTTTCTTA
This sequence comes from Euleptes europaea, assembly GCF_029931775.1. NCBI lineage: Eukaryota > Metazoa > Chordata > Lepidosauria > Squamata > Sphaerodactylidae > Euleptes > Euleptes europaea. The sequence goes on from NC_079319.1 coordinate 81,438,076, forward strand.
TGTGTCTAGTGGGTGGTATGCAATGTGTGAGGTGCTGCTGATCACCTTGTTGCTGGCGAGAAAGCTTTTTATGTCAGCTTTGATGGAAACCCCTCTTGTTTCCCACCTAAGAATGTTTCCTCAGTGAGCTATTGGGGGATGCCATTAATGTTTCCTGTGAATACCCTGTAATGTATACTCTTGCTGCTATTCTTTGCCTTACAGAAGGCTGCACCATTGGACATTCTCCTTCTTTAAAAAAAATAATCATCTAAGGAAGCCTTTCTGTTATACCTAGTATAGATACATCATCAGTTTACTGTACAATCTCATCCTGTGTTCAAGAAATAAATATAATTACTACAATGCGTCTAATTCCTAATACTGTGTAACTGAACGAAATTTTGAATTAGCACCTTTAAGCTAAATATTAGATTAGAACATGTATGTGCATGTACACTTCACAAGTTGCAACCAGAAAGTTATACCATAGGAAAATATTTATTCTTCAAGGCGAGTTCTGAGTCCACTAAAAGAGGTGAATCCTATGTAGCAGCCAAAACACACAAGTCAAAACACAATTTAGCGTGAACAAAGAACCCATACAGACAAATTTCAGCAATGCTGAATAATATCCCACCTGTCATTATGTCAAATAGTTTGGCACATTTCCACGGCAAGACAAAAGTGACTTTTGTTTGTGTCAAACATGCTTTGAGCAAAAAGGAAAAAAAACCATGAAGGGTAGAATGAGTTCTCAAAAAGTTAAAAGAATGACATTTAAATAACAATCACTTTTGCCACCTCTGTTTATTGCTCAAACATGCTACAAATTTACCAGTGCACATAGTGAATAAATTTATATGGTTGAAATTTTAACTTTATAGATAGAATGTGTCCAATCATTTTGTAAAGTAAGACAGAATTTACAAAATGGATGCAAAATATTTAGAAACCAATGCCTCCTTTATTTAAATGCTCAGAATTTTCTGTGTTTGATTTCACAATTTTAGCATCTTTGTTTGATTTAATGATTTTATTCCAAATGTCTAGATACAACCATAAAGCCTACAATTGGCCCTTCAGACCCGTTCCTATGTGAATAAAAGAAACAGCCTGGGGAGCTAAACACCAATATGAAAATACAAATTAAATTAGAGGCAAATGAGAAAATGTAAATTAATGTACATTCATACCAGTAAACAAAACAGATCACATGCATCTGTATCCTACAGTGTAATCCAAAGCGAAGTAGCACCATTCTAAGGATGCAACTCTGCTTAGGATTGCACTACAAGTTATCTACTTTAATGTGTCTGTAAAGTGCCACCAAGTCACAGTCGACTTATGGCGACCCCTTTTGGGGTTTTCATGGCAAGAGACTAATAGAGGTGGTTTGCCAGTGCCTTCCTCTGCCTACTTTAAAACTGAGGCCAATATCCACCATTATCACTGGTATCACAGAATACTTATTCAGTGTTTAATGAACCCTTCCCTGTCATGTTTTTAGTTACTTCTACTGCTAGGATGACAGCTCCAGAACTGTCATGATTCAGATCTCAAACATAATGACAAAATAGTATTTAAATTAGAATTGGTTGTTTTGCCTGCATGTTTTACCGATGAAACTACCCAAATAAAAAACCACAGGAAGGAAACAATCTACCAACAGTCCATTTATACTAAACAAATCAATATGTAAAACAAAGCAAAGGCTTAAATAAACCCTAATAAAATGTTGATTTGTTATTAAAAAATAAAAATAGCACAAACAAATTTGCTTTTTAAAATACAGCAAACTTTAATTTTTTACTTGGAATATTTTCCAAATACTTGTATTTTTCACAGGAATGCTTCTGGAAGCAACGGAGCACAAATGCCAGAGTAAACGACTTCACTTCCTGTATGCCGTCAACTGACCCATTACATGCAGAGACAGCCACCAAATTATTTTTTCAACAGCTTTAACCAAGCAAGATTAGCAAGCACATAAAGTGAACTCACTACGTTACACGAGAGGCATCAGGACTGAAATGACCTATTGTTTCCTGCACTATAGATATTAATGAACATATGTAGTACAAAAACAAAATTAAAACATTTTAATAAGTTGGAAAAGAAAGTGAACATAGAACAGGATTTTAACTCTAAGGAAAATTTTGGACAAGTAGAGACCCACAGCAAAATACTGCAGGACAGCTGCAAAGATGAGGACAGTCCTACCTTTGCATCCATCCTTGGGCAAGCTGAGAACAACCTGTTTCCTCCTTGCTAGGAATCCTTGGAGCTCTAAGAGCACATTTGCTGAGGCAGGTGTGTTGTCTGCCCCAACAATGGGGCAATCCAGGAAGACTCATGGCAGAAGGGAAAATCACATTTGTCCCCCCAGTACCTACTCTAACAGCCCCATCCTCTCCCTCCTGCAGCCCTGTTGCTGGGAGCAGCAACACTGCTAAGGAAGGTGTGAAGGTGACCTTTGCAGTACTGCTGGCTGGCTGATGGCTGTGGTAGGGAGGACAGGTACTTTGCACGCACTCACCCACCCCAAACCAGGGGCTCTGTTGTATGAAGTTGCTTAGCAACCTCAAAATGGGGGCCAAGATCTCATAATATAATTCAGCAAGATCTTGTTTGGAATTTATTTTTAAGGGTTTTAAAGCCCCGTGGCACAGAGTGGTAAGCTGCAGTACCGCAGTCCAAGGTCTGCTCAAGTCCAAGGTCCTGAGTTCAATTCAAACGGCAGTTGGTTTCAGGGTTGACTCAGCCCTCCATCCTTCCGAGGTCGGTAAAATGAGTACCCAGCTTGCTGGGGGTAAAGGGAAGATGACTGGGGAAGGCACTGGCAAACCATCCCATAAACAAAGTCTGCCTAGTAAACCTCGGGATGTGACGGCACCATGGGTCAGGAATGACCCGGTGCTTGCACAGGGGACCTTTACTTTACTTTTTATTTTTAAAAACCTTTTTGAAATTTTGGAACTTCCAGCATTCTTGCCCTTATGTACCTAGTCCTATTATATTGATTTAAAAAAAAAATGCACTCCAGGGCTAAGTTTATAATTAAATATATAAATGCCATTAAGATATCTCACTAAGACAAAAAAGCTATAGCATGATATTTGTTCAAAACAAAAGTAGTGCCAGCAGTTCCTGGTATACATTTGTATGGCTGATAAAGTATGCACATGGAAACCACAGAAGTGCATACAACAGAGAAAACTCCTATTTCTTCCCTAGCTTTCACTTGTATGTATCATCATTTTATTAGTAGTATACTTTTATATTTAGGAGGCTGTCTTGGTATGTAGAAAAAATATGACTTTGTAACTGAACAAGAACTACTACCCCCTAAAAATCCAGCCTAATATTGGTTTATCCTTTGTAAGGCATGGAATGTTGACAGCAATTGAAAGTCAGTTAATGAAACAATGAAGAGAGAAGGAAAAATTTCAGATAGTTTAGCCTCTCTCTCCATGAATTCTTGTGAGCCACCAGCTTGTTTAATTGTAACTTTCATAATCAACTGCCTATCAGCAAGACAGTGAAATGGAGCCACCCACAGACAAGGCAGAGATTTCTGCAATACTAGAATGACTCCCCAAATATTCAGAAATATATGACTTTTTAATTTTAAAAAAGGAGCTACACCCCAACTGAGCATGCTATAGGAGTCATAGAATACACGAAGGCAGTTGAGCAAAAGTCTAAAAAGGAAAATGGAAAGGGATGGAGAAATAAGCCTTGCTGGATGTATACCAGGAACTGTTGGCAATCCTTTTGTTTTGAACAAATATCATGGTATAGCTTTCTTGTCTTAGACATCTTAGTGATGATAAGCTTTTAAAAGCTTACACTATTTGGGGGGGGGGGAGTTAAACCAATAGGTTATTGCCCCATTACTCCTCATAGGTCCCTAGCTTGTCAGCCCTTGTGGGTTGATAGAGTATTTTAAAATTTCCTTGCTGGATCAGATCAAAATCTATTCAGTTTAGCATTATGTTCCCTATCGGGTCCAACAGCTTTGTATGCAGCCTTATAGTCCTTAAAGCAGCATTTGACTCTATTTCTAGAAACAGACTCTGGGAAAAGTTAGAATGCTCTTCTATAGATCGAAGGCTTCTACACTTGATCCATACTCTGTATGATAACACCACCCTTCAGGTCAGATGCAGCAGACAAAGGCACCTTTCAAGAGTAGTAAACACCTACAAAGGAGTGAAGCAGGGCTGCATTCTGGCTCCTAAGATGTTTAATTACTACATCAACAACTTAGTTAGCAATGTAAAAGGCCCCGCTTTACACCCTCCAAAGCTAGCCCATCACGATAGCTCTGTCTTACTCTATGCTGACGACACGATTCTGCTTTCCAGGACCCCGGTGGGCCTTAAAAGAGCCATGCAGAGGCTATCACAATATTGTTGTGTTAAACAACTAGACATTAATTTCTCAAAGACAAAAGTTATGGCCTTTGGCAATACCCTAAAGTACGAACATGGAGCATTGATGGCCACAAAATAGACCAGGTACTCAAGTTTAAATATTTAGTAGTCTTACAAGCCTCTGGTTCTAGAAAAGCTCACAGCGATTACACAGCAGAGAAAGGGCAAAAATCTGCCTTAAACATCATTAAATTTTTAAAAACTAAGGGAGGGCATTATTTTCCCGACGCTCCTAAGCTTTACCAAGCGAAAACACTGGCACAACTGACAAATAGGACTTTACTTGGGCCACCGTCATCTACCTTTGTCCCACTGGAACAGGTTTAATCTAAATTCTTGAGAGCAGCCCTCCATTTACCTTGTTGCGTATCAAATGCTACTGCTAGACTGGAGGCAGGACTGGTGAGGGTGGAGGCAAGGGTCTGTACTGCTTCCATTATTCTTTTGCTCAAATTAAATCTTAACCCTCAAGGAATGCTACCCCTGCTTCTACAGGATAAGTTCCAGTCAACATGGCTAAAGATGGTCCTTAATAAAATGGCCTGCCTAGGCCTTTCTCCACCTACCGTTAGCCATGGGCGTAGATCAAGCATCAAGTTTCTTGAAGCAAAGGGTAGAAGACATTGAACGCCAGACAGACCTTGGAAAATCACCATTTTCCCTAGTACCCGATAAATCTAGATACTTGGTCTTACCTGCAGCTTAATTTATCATCTTGAGTCTATTAATTATAGGCCTTTACCCTTGTCAGATGCCAGGCCCTACCATCAGCTGTTTCAGAAGGGAAAAATAAGAAAATCCCTAGATCAGAGAGGTTATGTCCATGTGGAACAGGGGACATTGAAACCATCGAACATGCACTCATATGCCTCCCATTCTACCACGAAGTTAGATCAAAGCTTATTTCCCCCCTACTTGGTAAATTCCCTGAGTGAGTTAAGCTTTTGGCAAAGAAGCTCCTATTAGGAGAAGACCCTCAGCTTACGCTCCAAACTACCAAGTTCTGCACTGTTTCTATTAAAATATGCAGAGCTTTATTAGAGAATGATTTTACAATTTTATCAATTTTAATGTGATAATTTTAACCAGGGGTTGCTTTAATTGACCTTACACCTTTATATGTACGGGCAGTCTGTGATTCTGCGGTGCAAAACTATTGTGTCTGGAAATTTTGATGTGTTGGCACGTGATTGATCAGTCAACCATATTAAAAAACTTGACTATGTTCCTTATCAGTGGCCAGTCAGTTACTCTTGGGGGAGTTAATAAGCACAGTAAGAATATGAAAGCCAATAAAATGGACTAATCAGAAGGACTGTCCTTGTAGCATCAAGGAAGCTGAAGATAACTTTTCTGACCAAACTTTCTACAAACTTCTGTTTTATTCAGAAGCATCCTAAATATTTACAGTTCAGTTCTTCATCAGTGGTAAATTCTATAAAATGATAGATTGTATTGAGTTCATCAATATATTCCTTTTATTGATTTATAAAACTTATACTAACATCAGCAAGAAATACCTTTTTAAAACTATTAAAAAGAAAACATAATTAAAAAAACTCAAGACTAATTGTTTTCTTACAAATTCTTCTTTCTTCTTCTTTCAGTTCATTATCGATATGACAAACTAATACATAATTCTATTTCAAATTTGCGAATCTCTTTTTAAATATACCAGGAAAAAGATTCAGTCATAAGCCCACTTAGAAATGTGTTCCAATCCATGGAAACTGGTTGCATTCTTCACTTCCTAATTTGCTCTAACCATACCTCGCCATCCGAATTTGGAAATTATATGTAACTCTTCCCCTCCAGACCACCTCATAACAACCCACCTCATATTATTAATGACTTATATTTTGAAACCGTGGTTTGAACTGAGTTTGAAACAATAGTTCTGTGGTAGCCATAAACATGGTTTGACAATCTGGACATCACAGTTGATTATAATTACAGAAAACCAGAAAGTGGAAGAGGGAACAAGGGCTTAAGGAAAGACGAAGGAGGCAGAGCATGTGACACCATGGCATACTCTCAATCTTGTTCCAGAGGATATCTAGCCAGGTCTCCAAGGGTCTTCTGATTTGCATCTACATACACGCAGTTAAATATTCTGGAAAGTACTTCTGTTGCTGAATGTGTTTCTGATGGATTGGCACCACTTAGTATCTCTTTTACATATTACTATATTTTTCAGCTTTCATTAGACTCAACATAATGATAAGACAGGAGGAGCTAATAAACATTCAAATGTGATTACACAGAAAACTGCTGCCTAGCGTATTGCTTAAGCTGCAGGAAGGTCTTGAATAAATTATATCATTTTTAGGGATGCGAAACTATAGATCATAGAATTGGAAGGGACCACCAGGGTCATCTAGTCCAATCCCCTGCACAATGCAGGAAATTCACAACTACCTCCAGCCACACACACCGTGACCCCTACTACATGCCCAGAAAATGGCAAAAAAAAAACACTCCAGGGTCCCTGGCCAATCTGGCCTGGAGGAAAATTGCTTCCTGACCCCAAAGTGGTGATTGGCATTTCCATGGGCATGTAAGAAACGGCCTTGAGAGCCAAACACTGACACAACCCTTCCTGCCCACCCTCTTAGGATATGTCTTAGTTCACAGAATCAGCATTGCTGTCAGATGGCCATCTAGCCTCTGCTTAACAACCTCCAAAGAAGGAGAGCCCACCACCTCCTGAGAAAGCCTGTTCCACTGCAGTGGAACGTATATAATACTGCCACCTTTTGGCCTGGGCTCCATGGTACAAGCAATCATACTGAGTCAGTCCCTGGAGATGCCGCTACAGCTTTGTAGAGGTGAGGTCTGTGCAAGTGGGAATGCTGCCCTCTTTTGCATTTCAAATTTTCCCATCATGGTGCCACTGGCCCTAGGAACAGGCTCCTCAAAATGGCGTTGCCTTCTGCCATGGGAGAGGCAGTTTGAGGAAATCATTTGTCATATCCTTCAGTATTGCTTAGCAGAATATTAATAAAGAGGCATGAGCCCTTCCTTTATATCCTGATTCTTTAGCTAAGTTCCCTTGGTGAGCACTGTAAGGACTGGCAGAGATCAGTCTATGAAAAGGCAAGTGATTAAGCAGAGGTGGTTTGTCATTGCCTTCCTCTGCAGAGTCTTTCTATCTTAAATCACAACTCTTTAGGTGGACTACCTTAACCAACTGCAAGAAATCTTAGCTTCATGACAGAATCTGTTTTTTTGGGTACTAAAATTGCTCTCCTTCCTTATTAACAAAAAGGAGTTTTGTGGCCCCTCGAAGATTAACAGCTACAGCTTCCTGGGATATAATTTTGTTTTATTTTTTACATTACATTTTTATTTTTTAAAATTTTAATTAGGTTTTTATAGGGTACAGAAATAAAGAGAAAAGGAAACATAGGGGGAAGCATAACATTTCGTTACAATCTTTGTCCGTGCCCATTACAGCCCACAGTCTAACTCATCATCCTGATCTCAATCTCTTGTGAACATTATAAAGCTTAACTGAGTAATCTAAACTTGAATTGCTTTGTTACATCGTTACAATTCTGCTATGTGGGTTAACCTACATTATATTTTAATAAACCCTTAGACTGAAACTTGCATCAACAGGACACATATTGTCTACATAGTTTCTAGCAGAAGGTGAACCTCTCACTTTCTTGTCCTCAGATCTTAATAGCTTCAGGTGTTGGGAAAGTTGCACGTACTATATTAACTTCAGAACATGCTATCCTTACAATAAGTATACAGATTAATGAATTTAGATTACATGGTGGAGATTGGCAACCTGATCTCCTATCTCTTTAAACTTGTTTTAATAGGAGCTATGGGGAGGGAACTGAATTGGAACTGGGGAAACTCTTCCTCAACATTTCTACAATATAAATTTCCCTTTCCCCCTAGTATTTGCCCCAATATGGAAACTATGTAAGTACACAAAAGCATGTGTGATTTGCAACAGGAAAACAGCTTAGGGGAAAAGTTAACCTTTCTCCAGAACCACAGTCCCAGTTCAGTTCACAAGCTTGATGCTGCCCAAGATCTGCAACACCTAGTTTAACCCTGATAACTTTAAATGGATAAACCTTCATTTACAAAAATTTACCAAGTATTAACATGACTCATTAAATGATGAAGAAATTACATAGTAGGAGCCTATTACACAGTAGTATAAACCACATTTATCCAAGTAACTTTGTGAAATATTCAGTGCAATGCAATTCTACTGCCTGCATAGAAAAGCCCTCTTGAATAATTCACTTTTATGTTGTTTGCTGAAACCTAGGAGAGTGGGAGCCTTCCTGACCTCTTCAGGCAGGCCATTCCATAAGATGGGGGCCACAATGGAGTGATCAAGGGTCAGCAAGATGGGGATTCAAACCTGGATCTCCCAGACCCTACTCTGAAGCTCTAACTGCTACACTACACTGGCTTTCACAGGGTGGCTGTGTTGAACAGTAGCAAGCAGCCAGGCCTAGTTAAGTCATACAAATTGGGTGGTATCAAGTCACCCAATGGTTGCTGCCAGGCCTTGAAAGGACCCTGTCCCCTGGGATGCTGTAGTTGCCTAGCAACAACCACTGAGGAATCTGTTTCTTAATGCTACAGGTGCACCTTTTACCATTTTGGGTTTATTTTAACACCCCCAATGTGATTTTCTTTTTCTAGATTTCATTTTTCTGCATATTCAGATTTGACTGACTTCACTACCAGAATATATACTAAGACAGTGGTACCCAATGTTATGCCCGCAGGTGCCAATGTGTCTGCCAAAACTTTTTCCAGTGCCCACCAAAAGTTTTTAGGAAGTGGGTGGGGCCAGGTAGGGTTTTTGCCCAGCAAGGCTTCTGATTGACTATTGGAGATTTTATGGGACATGCAGATTTTTTTAAAATGGTGCTTTGGCAGCAGCTACCACCACAGCACAAGGATCCACACTGTATTACTGAAGTTAAGCTGTGGCAATTATTTTGTTGCAGTCATTTTGTTACTGTACCCACCATGCCATGTCAGATTTCTAAATGTGCTCTCAGGTTCTAAAAGGTTGGGGACCCCTGTACTAAGGGTTTGTTGATCCTTACATGATTTTAGCAGCCAGAATGGGCAAGGATTCGGAGAACAAGTAGTGACCTTCACCAGACCTAGGATCTTGTCAACATCCATCCAGATACTGGGACAAAATGATCCATAAATACACCAGGCAGTGTATTGGTCCTGTCTTCTAGTGGTCCTATGTTTCAACTGACATCCAGATCAGAGTATTGTCAATATTCTATTGGCAAATGTATCATTGCTAATTATCTCTTCCCAAGACAATACTCAGATTGGGGCATCAGCAGTTGCTGAGCTACCTTGAACAATCAAGATGGTTGTGAGCTAGCTGGTGCTATAGTAGCAGGGTAGTAACATTTCTTTGTTGCTGTCACTGCCGTTTCATTGGTCTTCCATTGGGCTCTACAGCATGATCTATCAGATTTGGTTTGGGTTTGCTGCCAGCGTCATTCTAGAGGTTTCCCAGCCCTCTTCAGGTCACCCAGTTCTGTGGCAGACCAGGGGGCCAGTTTACACCTCAGGGGCAATAGTGGTTGTAGTGAGGCAACCCTGTCAATAGCTTAAAGGAGCTTAATGTTCCACACTCCCTCTGCAGCCACAACTGAGCATATGTTTGGATCCTAAAATCCTCCAGTGCATTCTGCAATGCACTGGATTTATGAGCCTCGATGGGTGGCCCATTTTAACCAGGCCCTCACAGGCTGGGCATTGGAGTCACACTCACCTTGGCTTTAAGTAGGTAGTGGTCAGACCATGCTGCAGCCCGAATCTCTAACCCTGAAACCAGGCCTTCCCTCAATTATTCAGTGCAAAAAAATTCAGTTCAATGTGTGACCTCTTTCATGTGTTGGGCCCATCACAATTTGATAGAGGAGCAAGGCAGTCAAAGGGGCAATAAAATCCTGAGCCAGTCCTGACAAGGTATCCTTGGCATGGATATTGAAGAACCCCCCCCCCCGCCCGAACAATCCGACTAGGAGTCTCCAATACCACATCCAACACTACAACTGCGAAATCCTAAAGGGTGCCGATTGGGGAACTAGGTGGCCAGTAGACAAGCAGAATGTCTGATCTGCCCTGACTCCCTAATGTAAGGAGCATACAGTCAATGCCAGAGATAGGGTGCACTGGAAGTCTGAGGAAGGTGACGGGCTCATGGATAATAGCCACACCTCCCCCTTGGCCAATTGTACAGGGTTAAAGGAGGACAACATTTTAGCTATGTTTTTACCTGTTTGTTTTACTACAATTTTACCTGCAGTTGTTTTATTAACTGGCCATATTACGGATTTGATACTGATATTGTTCTCACTTTGGCTTTTTTCTTGGTGGAAACAGATACATATTTTTAACATTACTGTAATAAAATAGTTCTCATGAATTACTAACATGAGGGTTGTAAAATTTCTAGAAATTTTAAAGCCCCAGAACCTCCCATTTTTAAACGAAAAATGGAAATTTCGGGGGGGGGGGAGCTGAAATGCATGCAATGTTTACTGTCCATTCATTTATATACAATTGGAATAATTGACATATTCATGGAATTTAAAAGTTATCAATGCCTTAGTTTTGTACAAGCAAAACTGAAAAACACCCAATACTTGAAAGAAAACTGCAAGCAATGCACCCTATGCTATCTTAGCACATGTACCTTAATTTTTGCTATCCAGTAGTTTTAGAGAGAGCTAAGTTTTCAATGAAACTTTCAGTTTTCCTCTGAGGCTTTTGGCACAGTTTCTGCCCCACCTCCTTCTGATCTTTCTTTCCCTCCTGCAAGGTAGGGCAATAAGCTGTGTTACCCAATCTGTGGGTATATGCATCACAGAGGTTTGAGGGAGAGGCAAAAAGGTCAACCACAACTCAGGTCAAAAGGACAAGAGAAAGTATGCAACAGCTGAAAAGCAATGAGAGCCCTGTATGCTCCCCTCATGAAGATTAGGTATCCTTCTTGGAGCAGAAATGCATTGATTTAAGAGCTGTGTATGGCTACAGCATACCCATCTTGTCTTTAACAGCATTTCACTCATTCTAAAAGAGTTTTTTTTTTCCAGTATTCCCAAAATTTCAAATTTTTCTGTCGGGAAAGTTGAAAAAAAGGGCCTTGGGGAAAGAAAACTTTCCCCCCAATTTTTTTTCTGGCTTTTTGGGCCTTCTCATCTCGAACACTATCCTAAATCACAATATTCTGATTTCTTACATACTATAGAATAGTAACTTTTTACTTTATTTGTCCAGCTAGGTTATCAGAATGGTTATCAACTGGAAGGGTGCCGGTGTTCGCTGCAGTTCATATCCGCTGGCAGGATGAATGTATTGTTATGGTTTTTAGATTGAAGTGTTTTAACTTGATGGCTGAGTTTTGGTCAGTTGTTGTTTGTGAATCCTTGCGGGTGCCTGTATTTATGCTCCCTTGTTGCTATTTTATTATGCCAATAAAGGTGTCTGAATCTGAATCTATTAGAATGATCAGCGAAGGCACCTCAGCATTTACTTGCAGACACCCAAATTCCCAGAGCATTTCCAATCTTGGCTGTGCTCACCTTCTATGGACTGACAATGCACATTTGGACTGACAATGCACATTTTTCTTGAACCACAATTTTGTTTGTCATGCAATCTGTCCACCATATTTGAAAAGGTAACAGAGAACACTAAGGTCAGCACTTTCAACAATACTATTGAAGAGTAGTTTGTAGTTTGGTCTTCATACTTGCATTTCCTCCTAAATTCTATTGTTTAGAGAATTAAATCACTTAAAGTAACAACATCCTGGATTTTTTAAAATAAAGAAATCTCTTCTCATATCACCTTAAGCCATCATATCTATTATAAATTTATTAATTTTACATTGAAAGACAGACCCCTAAAAACTCATGTTAAACTCTAGCCTTCAGTTCTTTAACAAGAGTAAACTGGATATATGGTATGTGAAAAGAGTTTAAAAATACCTTTAAATTTTGTAAAATGGGGGAAGATAAATCAGAGAATAACATCATAGCTTATATAAAACATTCTTGTGCTGTTTGAAGATGGTTACGTAGTTTGGAAAATTAAGCATTGTACTCAGACTAATTAATTTCTGCATGCAAACTAATGGTATTAACCAGGTTTTTTAAATGCAACAACAGACCTGTAAAATATAAGGCCTATAAAATAACTGACTGGCTTTCTACCTACATAATCAGCTTTTCTAGTGCATCGTGTTTGTTAAAGTTCAGCTGATAGTGAATGTACATGCAATGCTAAACTGGGAAAAAGTATTTGTCTGCCTTTTAAACCCAGTGCTATAATTTTCAGATACCTTTACAATTTTATTAGTAGATTACAGTAACAGGTAGCAGAGAAAATTGATACTATTTGAATGTTACAATACAGTGATGCTAAAAGAATTTATAGCATGAAACCAATTTTTATTAAAAATAAACATGTGGTGAGAGACCTGGATGCCATTATATAAAAAATAAGTTTCTCCAATAAAGATTTACCAAATATTGCCTAAGCAGTATCATTGCACAATCATGAATTTTGCAATTTTTATTATTAATGAACATTTTGAAAATATACAGGCAAAATCAATGGCTTGAGATTTATTTCCATGCCTTCTGAATGTGCATTTATTCATATATGAATATGATCCTATAAAAATCAATCATATTTAAACAGATTTCAGTGGAAATATTAAGCATATCAAACTTTGTCTGGATCGTGACCACTATACCAATATGAATAAAGCCAAATTTAGTATACACACAGTAAAATAAATTCAGTATCATTCATTTAGCCAGACAAGTACAAGTAGAACATGGTATAAAACATTCATATACAGTAACTGATAAGCATTTCTAAATTAAAGTACAGCAAAACATATTACAGTGAATTCTCAGTAATTCTGTACTGATTTGAAAAACAGGGTTTCTTTTTAGCAATGGCCTAAACTGCTCCATAATAGCACTTAATTTCATTAAAATCAGTTTCAGATGCACTTATCTTGCATAGAAAGTGATGAGACTCTCTTAAACATTAAAGAGTAAACCATTTTAAAATCCATCACTAATTGTATGAACTTTTAATGTACCATTTTAATTGCAACTATAACAACTATATTATGGATAAGAGAAACTTGAAAACTCTGTTTAAAAAAAAGAAAGATCATAATCCCTTATCCATGAACACTGCTCTAAAGAATACCAACACAATCTGAGAACTGACATTTCCTTTCTCTGAGTAGCTTATCTTTAAAAAGGCATGCAGGCTTACTCCCACAGTACCCCAAGGCAGAAGTTAATTCACTTCAAACTTGTGAACACTTTCTATTTCTCTTTGTCTATTTATTTTGATGTGTGTATTATCTTAGCTGACTTCAATCACATTGCACGAGTTGATGTCATACCTTGAAAGATTAGGTTTTCCACCTGGAACTATTCATGAATGTATAGCACTGCATAAGCTTCATCGTCTCCTATTCCCCTGCATTATCATAGTAGCATTCTTTCTTATTTAATATACTGCTACAACTTTTACAAGGCTGCGGTTGGTAGAAGTCTACTTATAGTGTCTGTCATGCGTCTTTCATTACAGTTTCAGAATTGTAATGTTCCATTGTTGTCTGTAATGCTCTGCTGCCATCTATTTGACAGAAAGAAAACAACGTTTTAAACTATACTTATCAAAATATATTTTTCACTGAACCACTAGCGAAAACAAACAAAAATGTAAAAGGACTTTCACTGCCACCTTAGGTCTAAACATCTATACCAGCAGATGTCTGCCATACCAGAGAAATGTCTTTGCAACACCACTGTTTCCTGGTGACATAGTGCTGAGTATCTGGTGACATGCCCCATTCTAAACATTTATTGCTGTGCCAGCATATTCTAGGTCTGGGCTGCAACCGCTTCTAGGCAATAGCCATCTCCCTTTCATGCAGGTCATTTACTTACATTCAAAACAGCTAAGAGCTTAATTATTAAATGTGATCTATGCAGTGATTTCTACAGTTACTTCTAATATATCATAATGTAAAGCTGATATTACAAGAGTATAGTGCAGTTCAGAATATGTGCACATACAAAACCAGTAACAGTCATTGGGGCCACTACACTGTTAGTCATAAAAAGTACACAAATGAATCGTCACAGAATTTTTAAATTTACTATTTAAATATAGTAATATTGGTTGTCCTTTTTAATTTCACAAAACTTGTTTCCAGGATACAATAGAACAAGTTTAAGATTTAAACACCCATTAAAATCAATTTATTTTCCCTATAAAATAAGTTTTCCTGATACTGCTCCCCATTTTCTGTGTGTTTGTATGCATTTTAAAAAGGCAAATAATAAAGTTAATTGCTTCAATATAAGGAACTTGCAATGCCTTACTAAAATTATGTATGATTTATAGATTTAGTCAAGGCTAGACTACACTTCTAGTTATAGCAAGTGCTCAGATTTTACACAATATAAACAGCTACGCTTTCGTGTGGTCTACTAATTTTAAGAGACATTCCAAACATTATTAGCTGCTATGAAGGTTACAGCTCCTCTTAGATCTAATAAAACAATCTGTTTGGACAAGTATCACTGGGCTTTCGTAGACTGCTCTCTCACATAAAACATTTACATGTTATAAAAGAATTGCATGCAACAAAAGCTACAAAACCCATTTTAAAATGACACATTTGTGCTATTAACAGGGAACTCTAGGGACGTTGCTGTGGCCTCTATTGTATACGAGTTCTACTTAGCAAAAACTCAATACAGTGATATTGGCATAAAATACATTGTATGTACTCAACATCTAAAACAGAAGTGTCATTAAAACATTATTGAATTTACCTGAATTCAGAGATTTACAGGCTATGCCTAACTAGTGAAATGGAAACAATTTTATTTAACTTAACTAACTCTGCTGTGAACTACAAACTGCACACTGAAAAAATCAGTCAAAAGATGAACAATAGAGTAAGAAATGAGCACACAAATAGTATGTTATAGTTGTTTCGATTAATTAATTTTTTAATTGTGCCTTACTTTTTAATTACCTCTTTTAAATATGTGTTTTACTTAATTTTAGTATTAATATTTTGTATTCAATTTATTGTTGTCACAAACCTCAGGTCATGACTGCATTGTGAGAAAAGTGGGATATACAGAGCCTAAACAAACAAACAAATGTGATAATGTTAAGTACACAAAAAGTGATGATATAACTCATCATAGCCTGATTTGCAGATTATACATGTAATGATGTGTGTGTGTGTGTGTGTGTGTGTGTGTGTGTGTAAAGTGCCGTCAAGTCGCAGCCGACTTATGGCGACCCCTTATGGGGTTTTCAAGGCAAGAGACTAACAGAGGTGGTTTACCAGTGCCTTCCTCTGTATAGCATACTCCTGTATAAATTTAGAATTAAACTCTATATTTTATATGGTCATCGATGGTTACACTTTAATGGTATATTACAAAGAAGCTGACATCTTGACTAAGCAAGATTTGGATTTATCTATGAATTCTATTTCTCCACGAAGTGAATAGTCCTATACTTGGTTATGTCTCCTCCAGATACCAAATAGGTGCAGGGGAAATGGCCACTAGCCCCGTCAGAACATAAAATCCAGAAAAATGAGGATACCCTACAAAGTCAATTATCAAGGAGGAAAAGATATTTTAACCATATAATGTGTACTACTACACCAAACAAACCATTACTGAATTTAGAGCTTTCCTCAACTGCTAACCAATGAGGAATGAAATCCTCCCTATTTAAAATAATTGTGTTGGATAAAAAACCACCAGGCAACAGAGGCATCATATGAAAAGATTTAAGTACAAAGCAAAATTGTACTTGACTTTTAATATTTTTATCATTAACATCACATGATGTAATGATAAAAGTTTAAATATAAAAAAACATTGCAAACATTTGCAGTAATTAAAGATGATTAGCTGATTGTTAGGAAAATGACCTAACAGCAATAGTAAAAAGACCATTAGAAATGTAAATACAATTTGTATAGAATTGTGTACAACATTAAAAGACATGCTTTAAGTACATTAAATTGAACAAGGATGTTTTCTAGAAAATTTAGATATTTTAAGAAGATTAAACAGAATATTAAAAGAACATACTTTTAAAAGATGAATGTATTTTGTACAATTGAAATCCAACAACATATTATCTGTTTGCAATACAGTGTCTCATTTCTAAATGTGACCAAGTAATAAACAGATACAAGGGTTTATGAAGCACACTTAAGCAAATGCAAGAACAGCAGCTATGCTAGTACTAGACCACATTACAAAAACAGTGCTACCATGGTGGGTGCCTGCCATGAGCATCGATAGCTAGTGGAGGCAGAGGTGAAGCCAAGTATAGTGCTGACTACTGGTAACTTATAACATGTTTCTAAGGTGAGGTTAAAACACCAAGAAGGACTTTCAGACTAGGATTTAATTAGGTAGGACAATGTGAGGGAGACTGTGAATTTAGGAATGCATGGATGAACCAGAACCAGAACTGAGAAGTGTCAGCAATGTGTCAGCTTGAACATTTTGAGCAGGGGTATAAGGAGGAGGAGAGAACTCTAGGAAACAGACAGCAGAGAAGTGTCCAGCAGAAATTGGAAGACAGCTGGAAACAGTTGAAACACAGATCTACAGAAAGAAGTAGTGAATTTCCAGCCAAGGTCTTCCAAGAGCTTGATGAATGAAAGGGTGAAGGCAAGGAGGATTCGTTGTCAAGTAAAGACAGTAGAAGGAATGCACATCCCTTAGGAAGGAGTTTGAAGACGTGTTGGTAAGCCTGTCTAATGGGATGGATAGAATGTCTCAACTAGAGGGGAGACTGAGTTATATACAAGCATCACAAGGAAGCTGCAAGGCCAATCTGAACATAATTATTAATCCCTCAGTAACTGGGTGAAATACTGGCTGGGTTTTATTTACCGGTATTTATGTTATTTATAGTCTACCTTTCTCACTGGGACTCAAGGTGGATTACACAGAATAAGTCAATACAATCAATAAGATGCGACATCCCATAAACAATGCAATAGGATTTGTGTTGTAGAAATCTGGAACCAACCAGATATCTGAAATCAGAACTGAAACAAAGCATAAATATTAACACAACATATTAAATGATGCAAAAATTATATAGTAGGACTCTCCTTACAGCAACAGGCAATGCAAGTACAGAAATCCAGCTAATTAAGTTGGGATAGTGACTTCTAAAGCCTCATCTTGTGGGAGAGTTGTGTAGCAATTTGGTTTGCAATTTTCCCCAATTAATATTGTGCTTGGGGGGGTTTCTATTTAAGTTTTTATTTCAGAGGATCTGACAGATGCCCTGGAGAGGGGTACAACACTTGGGGTCTTACAGGATTGTCACATATTTATTCTTAGATCACTGAAATTTATTCTTAGATCCTTTTGCTTGGGGTTTGGGTACAATGACAATTTTGTCTATAATTAGAGAGGAAAATCTGAAGTTGGTATTTTAAGTTAGTGTAATAAGGATTACAAGGTTTTGAAAAAGATCATGGCCTTTGGTCGCTTGCTTGAGCAGATGTCACATCCAAACATATGGCGACGTGTGATGAACTAACAGTTAATTTTTGAGAGAAGCTCAAAGAGAAAGGAAGTGGGCGGAGCTAAGGAGCTCACTCTCTCTGTTCTGAAGAAAGGAATTGTATTCTGATTTTGGTAACCTGCGTGGTCAGTAGCTGTGTTTGACTCTAGGAACCCGAGGGTTCAGATTTGCCTAAGCTATTGTGAAACAAATCCTGTGGAGTGACAGGGGGGAGGAAAGGGACCCTTTTTCATGTCACTGGAAGGGAATAGGCTCTGGGAAGGAGATATTCCAAATACAGGTTGTTGTTTAGGGATTACTGCCACAAACGTAGGGTATATCTAGTGAGAACTGGAAGAGAGATTTGAGGAGAAATCTCCATCCTTCTGTGTTTCTCAGGGGAAAGAGATTGTATGGTCTCCAACTTCTGATAGCGAGGCAGCAGAGTCTGAATAGAAACATCTACAAGACGTTCTGGGAACGTAACTGAATTTGTGAACTGAACCTAAGAATTGGAATAGAAGAAGAAGATGAGTAGTAAGTGATGTGAAAGCCTTCTATTGGAGACTCTGGAGCCATTGTAAATCTCAGCAGATAGTACTGGACTTGATGGACCACTGATCTGATTCAGTGTAGAGAAAAAGAGTTTTTTTATATGCCGACTTTCTCTACCACTTCAGAAAGAATCAAACTGGCTTACAATCACCTTCCCTTCTCCTCCCCACAACAGACACCCTGTGAGGTAGGTGGGGCTGAGAGAGCTCTAAGAGCCCAAGGTCATCCAGCAGGCTTCATGTGGAGGAGTGGGAAAACAAATCCAGTTCACCAGATTAGTGTCCGCCACTCACGTGGAAGAGTGGGGAGTCAACCCGGTTCTCCAGATCAGACTCTACCTCTCTCGTTGAACTGGAACAAGTCTCCCAAGGAGACGTCCCTCGCTGTTCTGGAAAGGAAGTGCTGGCACTTGATATTGTGTACACTGGCAAATAAATGTACAGTTGGGTTCCCCATTTCTTGAAAATGAGCCAGAGGCAGGTGGCATTGAGGACTATTCATGCTATGGAGGTTCCTGCCTAACCAGTCTGCACTTGTGTTGAGAGGGAGGCCTGATACCCATAATCAACAGAGTCCTCCCACCAAGGATTTCTGCAAAGAAGCAAGGGCACGAGTAATGCTTTTATCTCCAGCACATTGATATGTAACTCAGATTCCCCAGAGGATCATCCATCCTTCACACAAAATTATTACAGTGTTCCCCTAACTTCCCAAGAAAGTATCTGTAAGGATCAGACAACATGCGACTGGACAGCAAAGTATACCACTCATGACAGATTACGTTTGATATCCCACGATAACGATCTGAGAATAGACCGTGGTATAGAGAGCTTCCGCTCCTGCAGTTCTGTGTCCATCTTGAAGTACCCAATGTGGCTATCCTGGAGAGACCTTATACATAATTTTGTGCAGGGAATGACACCTGCAGTCGAGGCCATGAGACTCAGCAAATTTTGGATAGCAAATGTTTTCTGATATCTGCGAGTAGCCCTGGCTAGCTTGATTTTGTCCCAACTCAGAAGCCACACGTTGTCAACATAAATTGGGGGTGACTTGATGGCACATTACACACAAAGATGACCTGGACATGAATGTAGGCCTTTTCAGGTGCCATAGAAGACTGAAGAATGGATTTAAGGATTTTGACAAGTAACATTACCAGAAGCTTTACCATAGGGGATGCCAAGGCCTCATGAAGGCTGTTAATATGCAATGACTCTTGAGGCACACCTCTTAAATACTTTGGTGGCAGACGCTAACTGAAGAGGTAGCACTGTGTCACTCATCATGGAGTCCATTGCAAGAAACCCTTAAGAACTCCCAGCAAGACCAATGGATTGCTATACGGAAATAAAAATCTTTGAGATCAGGGACTGCATAATACATGTTCTTTGCTAGCAATGACAAAATCTCATGTAGGGATAACAACCTGAAACTCCCAACTCGTAAAAGCTTGCTCAAGTCCTCAAGATCCAAGCCTGAACTTTTTTTCCTCCCACCTTCTTGTCAAGAAGTACCTAGAGGAGAACCCATTAGAAACACCAAGAGGACAGGACCTCTTGAAGAGCTCCTTACCAGGTCAGATACTTCTTGAGCCCCATGGAGGGAAGGGATTTGACACAGGAGAACAACAGAGAAGATAAACTCCAGAAAATAATGAACATTTATTATTATTTATTAACATTCAATGTACCCCACTGGACAGAAAAAGTCTACAGTGTACCTCTGAACCTAAGATAAAAACAGAGTTTCACTGTTGTTCACCTGGTGGTCTTCTATGCAGTCCCATATTGGGACTGCGCAGGTGCAGGCCAGCCACGGATAAGATTTGTCAGTTTCTAGCAAAATCGAAAGTGAAAGTGATCCCCCTCCCCTTGGGGAATGCAGCCTTCCCACCCAACGGTCATATGACCCAGGCGGAGGGCGCTCTCTCCCCTCCAGTTCTCCAACCTGCCGCCACGGAACCAACCACATGTATTGCGGAGAGGTCCCACAGCGGGGAAGGAGGGAAGGATGTGTGCCTGCATAGAAGACCACCAGATGAACAACAGTTACAGTAAGTGAAAACCTGTTTTTCATCTGCGTGGCTTCTATGCAGTCCCACATTGGGAGAGTAGCAAGCTCGCTTACCTGGATGGCGGGTGTGGGACAGTCACCCAAATAATGACTGCAAGACAGCACGTCCCACTGCTGCCTCTTTAGATGAATCCACGTCGACCACATAGTGCTTCATGAATGTGGAAGGGGTCGACCACGTCACCGCTCGACAGATGTCCCGGAGGTCGATTTCAGATGAAAAGGTGACGGAGGCAGCATAAGCTCTTGTGGAGTGCGCCTTGATCATGACTGGGCAATCCATGTGTGCTCGCTCATAAGAAAGTCTAATGGCTGAAGTAATCCACCTTGACAGGGTCTGCGGGGAAGCTCGGTGACCCTTACGGTGGCCACTAAAGCAAATAAACAGATTATCATCTACCCTAAAAACTGAGGTTCTTTGTAGATTAAAAAAAAAAGAGGGCCCTACGGACATCTAATGAATGGAGAGCCCTTTCCACATCGGAAGAGGGGTTTGGAAAAAATACTGGTAGTACAATATCTTGGGAAAGGTGGAGAGAGGAAACCACCTTGGGCAAAAATAAAAGCTTAGGTTTCAGTACCACCCGGTCCGCATGAAACTTCGTAAATGGATGGGAATGACAAAGGGCAGCTAGGTCGCTGACCCTTCTGGCTGAAATTATTGCAACCAGAAAGGCAGCCTTATATGAAAGAAAGGATAGGTCACATGTAGCCAATGGCTCAAATGGGTGTTTCATGAATTGGGACAACACCAGTGAAAAGCTCCACTGTGGAACAGGAGAAGACACCGGGGGGTAGAGGTTGACAAGCCTCCGCAGAAACTTCTTTGAGTGTGGATGAGAGAAGACAGAAAAAGTCAAATTCAACGTGAATGGCCGAAATGGCAGCCAAATGAAGTTAAACAGTCCAGAATCCTTCAAACATACAGGTAGTCAAAAACTGATGACAGGGGACAAGTAACTGGGGACAAACTCTTGTCAGCAGCCCACAAGGAGAATCGTCCTCACTTAGCATCATATGAGCATCGGGTAGACGACTTAAAGGAGTGCAAGAGCACCTGAGCCACCCTATCTGACTAGGGATTCACATTTGAATTATCCAAGCTGCCAGTTTGATCTTGGGAGATACATGAGGGGCTATCTCGGGAAGGAACCAGTACTCCCCTTGAGCCATGGACATTAAGGTTGTGAACCAGGGCCTCCTGGGCCAAAATGGTGTTATTAGAATGCAAGTTGTCCTGTCCGTTTTGATCTTGGCCAGAACCCTGCTCAGTAGGGGGAATGGAGGGAGCATGTAAAAAAGGTAGCCTGACCATGTCATTTGGAATGCGTCCCCCATGGAACCTGGGCTCGCCCCCGCTCGGGAGCAGAACCGCGGGCATACCGCATTGTGCTGAGTCGCAAAAAGATCTATTTGCGGTGTGCCCCATGTTTGGAAAAGATGACGAAAACAATCTGCACCTATGGTAAGCTCATGGATGTCATTGGGATGACGACTTAACACGTCTGCGAGCGTATTGCTCGTGCCTGCTATGTGGATGGCTGTGACAGTAGTGCCGTGTGTTATGGCCCACTCCCAGACCACGATGGCCTTTGCAAAGCAAAATGGACCCTGTGCCTCCCTGTTTGTTGACGTATTGTTGAGCGGTGGAGTTGTCTGTTGCAACCTGAAAGTGCCTGCCCTCAAGGATTCCTGCAAAGGAACAGAGAGCAAGCCTAATAGCACGGAACTCAAGAAGGTTAATGTGCAAGGTAGACTCCTGAACCGACCATAAACCATGAGTCCTCAAGGTCATACAGTGGGCTCCCCAACCTGATAGGGAGGCATCAGTGAACATATAGACCTGTGGGGTAGGTGACTGAAAGGGAACACCGGCCGAGAGGTTAGTTTCCAAGGACCACCATCGCAGGGAGGCAATAACTGATCTGGGTATAGACAGCCGTTTGTATTGGGGGCAACATTCAGCCGGAATGGTCTGAGGAACCAAGTTTGCAAGGGACGCATCCGCAAATGAGCAAAGGCAACCACCACAGTGGTGGAAGCCATGAGGCCCAAAAGCTTTTGAATTTTGTGGGCCGTCTGGAATCGTTTTTTGGAAAACTGGATAACCAGCTTCTGGATGGAGCGAATTCTCTGGATTGGGAGATATGCTCTAGCTGTGACCGAATCTAGGTGCGCACCGATGAAATCTATGGTTCTGGAGGGAATCAAGTGCGATTTCTTAAAGTTGACCATAAGACCCAGGTCCGCAAGGACGGAGAGAATAACCTGCGCTTGGTCAGCAAGGGCGTGGTCAGAGGTACCGACTATCAGCCAGTCATCTAAGTATGGAAAGATGACACATCCCCGGAGAGCTAGGTACGCGACCACCACAGAAAAGCTCTTCGTGAAGGTATGAGATGCCGTGGCCAGACCAAAGGGCAGAACTGTGTACTCATAGTGCTTTCCTTTGCAGACAAACCGGAGGTAATGTCTGCAGTTGCTGTGGATTGCGATATGAAAATAAGCATCATGCAAATCCAAAACAACAAACCACATCTGCTCCTCTAGGAGTGGCAGGACCTCGGGTAGCGATAGCATGCGAAATTTCTGGACTTTGACGAAGTCGTTAACTCCCCTCAGATCCAGAATTGGGCGTTTCCCCCCTTTTGTCAACTAGGAAGAAACAGGAGTAATACCAGTGACCCCAATCTGTAGAGGGGACCTCTCGAATAGCCCCTTTTTCCAAGAGTTCTCGGACCTCCTGTAGGAGTTGGGTGGGAGCCTGCGGAGTAGTGCAAGCCGGAAGGAGGTAGGGAGGCAGGGTTTCAAACTCAATAAAGTATCCATACTTTATTATCCTGAGAACCCAGATATCATCCGTGATGGAACACCAAACATTATAATACCCAACCGGTCTGTGAAACAAACATGTGTATCTAGTCATGCCTGTTTAGGCTTAGGAGATGGCCTGGGACCCTTTCGTGGTCTGGGTCTGCCCATAAACTTCCTATCTTGCTGGTTGTTTTGGAAGGAAGGACGGAAGTGAGATTGTTGTTGGAAGGCACCTTGGTACCTGTAGGGCCGGGAAGGTTGGGACTGCATACCAAAATATCTGGGCTTATAAGCCGGGACAGTCAGAGCTAGGGCTGTCAATTCGGTTTGGCCCGAACTGAAAATCAGCCGAATTTCCCTTGATTCGGCGGTTTTTAGTTCGGGAGGAACCGAACTCAAAACTGGCGGGCAACCGGGGGGGCCGAATTCAGCGAGTTCGGGAGTTCGCGAATAAATTCGGCCAATTCGGGGCCGTCAGTAAGCAGCATAACCTTCAGTAAGCAGCATTCTCCTCCCCCGGCCAATCGGTGGCCAAGCTGGGTCTTCTTCTGGCCAATCAGTCAGGATTGAGTACTGGAGGAATCAGCTGATGTGCGGCCGGCCGGGGAAAGAGAGAGAGAGAGGGAAATCCTCATGTGTGTGTGAGGGGGTGCTTGTGCACATTCGCTCCTTTCCGTGGCTGCAGGGGGTGCATTTTTTGGGGTACAGACCCCAAACTTTCAGGGGATATTCAGACAAGTTTTCTTAAAAGATCACCCAAGTTTTGTAAACATTGGGTCAGGGGGTCCCGAGATATGGGCTCCCCCCCTTTTTCTTTCCATGGCTGAAGAGGGCGCATTTTTGGGTGTGCCGACCCCAAACTTTCAGTGGAGCATCAGACAAGGCTTCTTAAGATACCCCCCAAGTTTTGTAAACATTGGGTCAGGGGGTCCCAAGATATGGGCTCCACCCCTTTTTCCTCTCCCCCCTTTTCCATTTTCGTGGCTGCAGGGAGCGCTTTTTTGGGGGTGCAGCCCCCAAACTTTTATCATAGCTTCAGAGAATCCCTCTTAAGAGACCACCCAAGTTTTGTAAAGATGGGTTCAGTGGGGGCTGAAATATCGGCTCCCCCCTTTTCTCTTTCCGTGGCTGCAGGGGGCGCATTTTGGGGTGTGCCGACCCCAAACTTTCAGCGGAGCTTCAGTCAAGGCTTTTTAAGAGACCACCCAAGTTTTGTAAACATTGGGTCAGGGCCCCCGAGATATGGGCTTTTCCCTTTTCCCTATTGGGATGAATGGATCACCCTCGAGAGATGCATACATATGGATCTTATATTGGATACAAATGGAATCATATTGGATTACCCAGCCTCCCAGCCCCTCCTGCTGGAACAGAAGACAGCCACAGTAAGACCCCTTTGGGGGCTTTAATCTATATTTTTTCTTTTCTGTGTGTGTGTGTGTGGGGGGGAAGCAGAGTCTGTGTGTGTGTGTGGGGAGGGAGCAGTTTCTGTGTGGGGGGGAAAGCCAAAGGGGGCTTTTGCCGGTTCTGCCTGGGGTGTGTGTTCCCCCTCCAGTCTCTCTCTCCCTGGTTTGAGGGGGGGCTTCATTTTTATTCTTCAGGTTTTTCCTCATTCATAAGATCAGTTAGGTTATTTTGATGCTTGCTCAAAACTGGTTTTCAAATGGTGACTTAAAGAATGCATCTGCCTGGTCCCAAGTCCAATGCAAAAGGAGACATTCCACCCCCTCCTGCTCATTATGCATAGCTAGCTGCCTCTGTCCCTTTCCATGGTATGCAAACTCCCAGGTGTCAGGTGTTGCTTTGCACTGTTGCAAAGGGGTTGCATTGCGTGCTTGTGTTGCTTTGCAGTTGTATTGTTTTGCAAAATTCTTCACACCTGCCCCGCCCTTTGCATGTTTGCAAAGGTGTTGCTTTTCAGTTGTGTTGCTTTGCAAAGTTCTTAGCACCTGCCCCGCCCTTGCTCTCATCAGCTGTTTGTCGGGGCTGGGAACTTTGTGCCTGGGCGGCAAGCTCTGCTGAGAGATACACATTAAGGGTGGGGGGGACCCCTTTCAGGGCCCATATCTCAGCCCCCCCTGACCCAATCTTTACACAACTTGGGGAGTCTTTCAATATACGTCCTTTAAAGCTCTGCTGAAAGTTTGGGACCTCTAAGCCCAAAAATGCCCCCCCAGAGCCGCGGAAAGGCGCGATTGTGTTTTTAATGGCTTTATTCGGCCGAATTTTTTTTTTGAACTTTGAATTCCCGCCGAATTGAACGGATCCGAGGTGGGGGAGTTCGGACTTCGGCACGTACCGAACCCACAAGGGCCAAATTCGGCCGAATCCGAACTGTACCGAATTTTTTTTTGATGACAGCCCTAGTCAGAGCAATGCCCAAGGACTTAGCATTAGTTTTATTTTTCTTAAGTCGATCAAGAAAAGCATCCGTTTGATCGCTGAAGAGCAATGTGCCCTCAAAGGGCAAGTCCTCAATTTGAGACCAAGTGCTGTATGGGAGAGCAGACTGCCTAAACCATGCATGCCTCCTAAGAACTATGGACGAAGCCATGGCTTTGCTCGAACCGTCCGTGATATGACGTGTAGCAGTTAGTTGCTGCCTAGCTAATGTCATGCCTTTTCCCTGGACAGCTTTGGCTGACGGGCATTGGTCCTCAGGTAGGATGCTAATCTGTGGGGAAATTCTATCCCATAGGGCATACTGGTATCTGGCCATGACTGCCATAAAATTAGAAATGCGAAGGCCCGCTGCATCGGAAGTATAAACTTTCCTGGCTAGGGCATCCAGTTTCCGTCCCTCCCTATCCTGGGGTGAGGAGTGTGAGCCAGATCTATATTTGCCTGGCAGGGCTTCGACCACCATAGAATTAGGGGGAGGATAGTATAAGTATAGGAATTCACCGCCCTCACGGCGGATTTTGTAAAGGTTTTCAACTCTCTTAGAGGACAAGTGAACCAACGCTGGCTTGGTCCAGTTAGAATTGACCACATCCAATATACTTTTAACCATTGGAAGGGCAACAGGACCTGTTTCTGGGGAATGTAGTATGTCTGTGATTGAGTCGATAGGTCCTGAGTCATCAGGACGGTAATCAATATTCAGAACCTTAGCCATGCGTATCATCTGCTCTGCATCCCCCGGAGGGGAGATTGATTTGGTATCCCCCACAACGTCCCCAGTTGAGGATTGTGAAATGTAGGGATATGTGGATACTATGCAATGCTGTCTTGCAAATACCCACTCCCATGATAGATCAGGAGCAGGCTAAGATTCCCCCTGGATGGCAATTGCAGAGTCTCTATGACATCACCATCCAGAACTGAAGTCAATGGGGCATGAAGTCTCCCCTGATATCGCTCGGCCGTAGAGTTTTGACGTCGAGCATCGGGACTACATTGTGTGTGGGGGGGGAGAAGATATCGACGAAGGCAGCCCACTTGGCTCCCAGGAAATTGTGGTTGGCGCCAAGACAATCGTGAACTACGTGATGCGAGGAGCTGGAGTCAGTGAAGAGGACAAACCAAATCTCCACTCATGTTTCAGCCTCATGTCATTGAGGAGATGGAGTCGACACACTGCGCTCAATCGATATCAAAGTAGCCAGTTTGCACATCATGAGTGTCTTAGCCCCTAGTGCTGTTGAATGCTTAGCTGTTTGCCTCTGCTTTCCAGTGGGTGGCTACGAAGCAGCCGGTTTGCACATCATTAGGGTCTTAGCCCCTAGTACCGTCGAATGCGCAGTTGTTTGTGCCTGTTTTTTTAGTGGGTGGCTATGAAGCAGCCCCTATCTCTGAGGTTGTCGTGTGCTCTACTGCATCAATGAAGGAGGTTCGACGATGCCACAGAGGAAGTAGCCCAACTAGACTGACCATCTCCTTGATCCAGAATTTCCAAGGACTTCTCTCACAGGGAAGCCTTGAGTCTCAATATCCTCTGCTGCCCAGCCTTAGATGTAAATCAGCTACAGGCACGCCAAGCTGAAACAATATAGTCTTCTGTGAGGAACATGAGGCAATCAGAATGTCCATTATTCTGGGCCATATACGTCCCACATCGTCAGTATTCCTTGAATAATGATTACGCCACCAAAAACACCATTTCAGGCTAAAAAAAAATCATCAAAATTTTAGTAATCAAGAAGATCAAGGGGACACATATGTCCTCTCTCCACGAGAGCAGAAAGAGAACTGAGGGAAGAGTGCTCCCCATCCCTCCGTCACATGCCCTTTCGGTGGGAAGAGCTGTTGGCTCTGGCATGGGATGGAGGGGAGGGGGAGCGCTTACTAGAAGCTTGGAAAGTTTTTCTCCATGGCTGGCCTGTGCATGCACAGTTCCCATGTGGGACTGCATAGAAGCCATGACAATGAACCAGCAGATCTAGCCTACTACATTACGTTTTTAGTAACAGAATGAAGGGAGGGAATCTAACAAAAAGGGAAAAAGTAGGAACAGAATAAACTGCATTTCCCCCCCCACAGATTTCTACATTTTTACTGCTATTGTAAAAAACACAGTTGATGACTGTTACTTACTTTGACATGGCTTTGTGCTCCAAGGTTGTAAATTTCTGTAGGCTTTACTTGATTAATTATCTTCACCAGACAAGTACTATCTGTAAGATCTCCATAATGCAGCTTCATGTCTTCAGACAAAGAAAACCAAGTTAGAATCATGAACATTTGACACTGACGTTTGTGATACAATATTATGTTTAATAAATATGCAGTGTCTCATAAGCTTATAATGTTCATTTAAAATATTATGCTATACACAGTGGCTCAAAGTTTTTTGCTACCACCATATTACTCACCCATTACTCATCCTTGGCTACGGTCTGCTATTCTTTCGTGACTATGCACTTAGTTCTAATTATTTGCAAGTAACCTCTTACAAGAAAGACCCATTTCCACAAGTATAATTGCACTTGGTTTGCAGGATCCAGCACATTAAAAACCCCACTTCATCCTAATACATTTCATCAATAATATTATTCACTATATTTACAAACTGCTGGTTTCCATTTACAACAGGGTTGCCAACATGGTGCCTGTGGGCATCATGGCACCCACCAACTGTTTTAGAAAGTGGATGGGGCCAGGTGGGACTCTTTCCAGCAAGGATTCTGATAGGCTGTGCAAATTAAAATAACATTATGTTGGTTTTATTCTCTCACTCACTCCTCTTTCCCAGTATATATATATATTTTTAAAATTACCCCTCTTCTTTTTTACATTTGGGCTTCTACGTGTGTGTGGCCCCGCCTGTTGTATCAGCCATTTTGTGGTTGCACTCACCACGCTGTGTCTGGATTACAAAGGTGCCCACAAGCTAAAAAAGGTTAGGGACCCCAGTCTACAACATTACATCAAAAAGCCATTCACCGTCTATCTACTATTTATTCATTTAAAATACTTAAGTGTCCTTCTCCCAGCACCCAAAGAGGGATGCTAAAGGAGTACAGTGACAACACTTAGAACTGTTCCAGGATGTTTTGCTAATATATAGTACAAACCACTGTCTGATCAGCAGACCTATGTTTCCACTTTGAGTATGCAAAAGAAAGCTACAACAACTGACATGACTAAGAAAGTTTGACTGAACTTGTCCTTACCCAAGCATGGAAGTGTCTTTGGGATATCATTATCATCAGAGCTGAAAGATGTACAAGTGGCCTAAAAATATATTTTCATGTCCAGAATCTCCTAGCTGCACAATGTTCCCATACTAGCAAACATGCAACATTATCCCTTCCATATCCCATCCAAACGCCAGTAAAACCTTACTTCCTTCTATGTGAGCTTGTGGATTCTTGTAGAGATGTTCAATCCGTCCAGTGTTAAAAGAGCTAGATCTACGGACAATTCCATGCACCTAGAATGTAAATGAAGCAGGAGACGTAGTTCTTTGCATTATCGCTGGAAAATTTGTTGTTAAAAGTTGCTGTGAAAGTGCTACAATTTACTACCCATACATACACATTTCAGAACAGTGTACAAAAAAATACAAAACAAATCATGTGACAACCTGAAGACTGTTAGTGCCATCCTGAAGGGGGGGGGGCAAAAAAGGTCTGTAGGTTGCGTGACCCCTGTGGCGGCGTAAGTACCACTTGCACCATCCAAATGGGCACTTATGCCATCGCAGGGCCACCTACACTGGTGCTGGGGAACCGTGAGGCACAGGGGCCGTGTCGCAGCCTCGGCAGTAGCGTTTCCCCAGCACAAGGGCTTGTGTAGGCGGCAAAGGGGGTGTTCCCAGTGGTGGGGGCTGACTTTAGTCATGTCCCTAAACTTGTGCCGGCAAAAATGGAGGCGTAGCCCCGTGAAACTGCATAGAGCACTGGGCCTGGGCGGATTTTCATTTTTGGCTTCCTGCGCTCACCACAGCAAACTGCTCAGGAGGCAGCATGGCTGCACTGTCCCCTGATGCCCCAGAAGTACCCCCCTTGGGATTGCTCTGTGACACTTGTATTGCAGTGACAGGGCAGAAATAGATATAATGCAGAAAGTGGGTACAAGGGCCAGTTTTAACAACACAAGGGGAGGAGTGTAGAGTGTTCCTGCTGTCCATAGCTTGTCTCCTCAGCTTGTCTCTCCAAGCACTTTCCTCTTTAGCCAAGCTCTATTACCACAGTCTTTAGGAGGGAAAAAAAACATTAAAGAAAGAGGGCTATAGGTGCTAAGCTATGGACATAGCTTCTGCTATAAAGAAAACACCTACCTTCCTTTTCAACATAATTGAGGCACCTCCTACATAGCTATTACTGTCAAGTCTAGTTTGGCCCTCAGATTCATCCTATAAAAAGGTCTCTAGCCCGCAGAAAATTGTGCTGCAACAAATATAATATCCACAGATCTTTAAAGGCTTTACTATACATGTAAAACAATTTGGAATGGCGGTTTAAAACAATTTAAACCGCCATTCCAAATGAATCACTGGGGGTGGGGGGTACCCAAAAGGCTTTCACTGACTGGACTCATAATCCTTGTTCAAATGCAAATTTTGATTATACAGGAAACAGGATTTTTCTACATTTAAAAAAAAAAGCAAACAAGGAGAGTAGATGATAAAATGCAGATACTGCTGCGGCTACTATTACACCTAAGCAGTTTCTCAGTGCTATGTGTTGAACAAATAGGCAATACAGAAGCCACAGAGGAAGGAGCTAGGGACTGAAACTGAAAAGTTAGAATAGTGAAGAACCAAAGAGCAGTAGAGAACAGGAAAGGGAAGTCAATGGCAGTTCAAGAAAGGCTATGCTAAAGAATGTGGGAAAGGAATAGAATGGTTAACCCTTTGGGGACACAATACAGCTTAGTTGAGGAAGGTCACACAAGTGAGCCATTTGCATTTTTCAATGTTATCACATAATCATACAACTGCAAATATTCATCTCTACATGGTGTGTGTAGAATCACAGAATCATAGAGCTAGAAGGGACCACCAGGATCATCTAGTCCAACCGCCTGCACAATGCAGGAAATTCACAACTATTTCACCCCACGCCTTCAGTGACCCCTACTCCATGCACAGAAGATGGCAACAAAATGGCAACAAGATGTCAGCTGGACTTTGAGAAGGAGAGCTGCCGGAGTGCTGATTGACCTTAATTGCAGAAGGTTATTGCAGCTTATTGCAGAAGCTGATTGTTGTTGATTGGAGAGGGTCTGCTTTGCCTGGGGCTGACTGCTGGCCCTGCCTTTTTTGCTGGGTAAACCTTGAACAGTGTAGGGCTTCTCCTCGCCAGTAGATAGAGGAGCACCCAGGACAGGAGAATGGCGCCTGGAAGAATGTAACCCACAGGAGCAGAAAAATCAGGAGACATTCTGAGCCTCTGGTGCTAAGCAATCAGTTCCAGGATCTCCCCATAGATATTGATCCTGGACCACTGGAACAAGGGCTACTCTTCCAGCCTCCCTGCAGCTTGAAGGTAATTTCTCAGGCTCCTGTGGATGAGACGACTAGAGCTTCCATTCCCCAAAATAAGAGGATCCATGTGCTGGTAACTGGGGATTCCCTACTGAGAGGGGTAGAGGCTAAAGTGTGCTAACCAGACTTGTCGTCTAGAGAGGTATGCTGTCTACCAAGTGCATGCATCCAGGATGTGACAGAAAGAGAAGAAAGACTCATCAAGCCCACAGATTATTATCCTTTCTTGCTCATCCATGTGGGAACAAGTGATATTGCCCAGAATAGGCCCAAAAGTATTAAAAGAGACTATGCGGCTCTGGGGAAAAAGGTGAAGGATCTGGGAGCACAGGTTGTGTTTTCATCAGTTCCTCCTGTCGAAGGTCATGATTTAGGAAGGGAAAGAAGAATACTGAAAATAAATGATTGGCTACATAGATGGTGTTGTCAGGAAAGATTTGGGTTATTTGGATTATGGCTCACACTTTCGAGATGAAGCTCTTATCAGGAGATGGTTTGCGCCTCATAAAGGTATGGAAAAAAATGTGTAGAATGACTGTATTCTCACTCTCTGAACAAACAACCCAAGGTTTTGTGTGTGCACGCTTGTGCATTACTGGACAGCTCAAACCCAGATTACTTAATTTTATTACAAATTGGAACATTTGCTTTAGTTTAATAGATTGTATATATAACTGAGAAAGCAAGTTTATTTGACCATGAAATCCCTTCAAACCTACATCCAATTCTACAAAGAAAGTTTATCCATTTCAAAAAGACCAAGTTTTTTCTTGCTTTTAACTGTGATAATATTGATCATAATATACTAACTTTCTTGCATTGCCCTGCATAAATTGCTGTTTAACTGAGCAGTTTTGTCTCACAGAGACTGCTGTTTATCTGAGCAAGTGGGAAGTATGCAGAAACGGCTATACCCTGAGGACTGGACATTCCGTGATAAATAATACAATAAACTGGCATGATTACAGGCCATGTTGCACATTCTTTACTCAAGTTTTGATTTGTTATCTAAGGTTGAGTGGAAAACATGCAAAGGGAGACAGCAGCAAGGAAGCTCTTTCCAAATTATGCCATGAGTCTGCAGTCAGTCACTAAATCTAGTCACTCACCTCATAGCCCTTTTCCAGTAGGAACTCTGCCAAGTATGAGCCATCCTAAGAAGAAAAGATAGGAAAATGTTAAAATTATAGCATCTGCATATGGTCATTTTGGGTTCCCCAGGGCCCCAAAATCAGTATTTTAAATCAGTATTGAACTAATAACAGCATATATGTAACATCCAGTTAATATAAGCATCTCTATATAAATCCTTGGCATAACTTCCACCAAGAAAAAGCAACTGAACATTTCAATTTATAAATAATTCCCTTGTCTTTAATATTTTAGTTACCCTCTTAGCCTCTCCCTGCCTTTTCTATGTACTACAAAAGAGCTGGTTTGTTCTCTTCAGCTGTTTGCTCTTACTTCACTTTTATTTCTCTGAGATAAATAGTTTTTTTATGGTTGTTACATAGGGTCATCATATGTCTGTGTGTAAAGTGCCATGAAGTTGCACCCAACTTATGGCAACCCCATACAGTTTTCAGGGAAGAGACAAACAGAGGTGGTTTGTCATTGCCTGTCTTTACATAGCAACCCTGGACTTCCTTGGTGGTCTCCCATCCAAGTACTAACCTGGGCCATCTATGCTTAGCTCTGAAGATCTGATGAGATTAGGCTACCCTGCCCCATCCAGGTCTAGGCAAGGTCATTATGCTATATTATATTTCATGTGTGTATATACACATTTGCAAGTTTATTCAACTTCTAGTTTGGAGCTGTTTCACTTGATTGCTCTGAAGGATTATTTCTATCCATGGTGAGTGGTTTGTTTGTGTTTGTTTGTTTGCACACAGGAAAAATAGGGGAGGAGAGAATACCAACTACTGCTAATCCTGGGAGGAGGACTCCACAAGTACAAACTGCTAGCCTGTGTGCTGAGAGCTGTGTAAATATTCTCCCAGCTTGTAATGTACAAACCAGCAGTTTATGGCAACAAGTTGACAATTTACCATGCATATAATTCCATATAGGGAGGAAAACTAAACCACGGAGAGAATAAACATATCTCAAAACACGCCTCTGCAAAAAAGCCCATGGCTAAAGAAAATGCATAAGTCGTTTTCACTAAGCACTTTCCCCATTTAGCTACATGATTCATTAACAGCATCTCAATTATGTATAATA
Organism: Euleptes europaea; assembly: GCF_029931775.1. Taxonomy (NCBI): domain Eukaryota; kingdom Metazoa; phylum Chordata; class Lepidosauria; order Squamata; family Sphaerodactylidae; genus Euleptes; species Euleptes europaea. The sequence continues at coordinate 81,471,727 of NC_079319.1, forward strand.
AGAAGAGCAAGTTCAACCTGATATATAAAATTTTATTTAAAAATCTGTGAACATAACAGATCTTATGCACTGGATGGAAAAGTGTGTTTTATGTCCTAAAATATTCAACTTACTACCCCCAAACCATATACATACACACATAAAATATTTAAAATATGCTTCAAGCAAGCAAGACAAGACCATCTCTATGGCTCACAGCACAATCATAAGTATGTTTACTCTAAAAGAAATTCCACTGAGACAGCAAGTCTTACTACTTAATAAGACTGCACCATAATGGTAAAAAAAATCTTATTCAGGTGCTTATTATTACCTACAGAAGAAGATGCTCAAATGATAGTCATTCCTTAATCAATCTAAGAAAAAACAGGTATGTTCTATCACAGAACATAATTTTTGAAGGATAATCGCTCAAGATATAGCTGCAATCCTCAAGAACATTTGGGGTAACTGATGCCTGTAACTACATAAACAAAGTTTCCAGAACTTACTTTAATAATGTATCTTGGTTTTCAGTCAAGAAGTCTTATTTTCCATATAAATGGCATATAAATGCTCAGAGGGCACATTAGATGTGCTATGAGGCTCTAAAATGACAGGGCTGCTCTGAGAACTTTCACTATACCAGTGATGAGGCAATTAATAAATCTATGCTGAGTGACATGCTATGGTGTGTATGGGACACATTTTGTGGTTCATTTAGAACTGTCTCAATTTTTCCTACATGTTTGATATAAATATAGCTATCTAAACTTCCATAGATCAGTGGAAGAAAAGAAACACAAGATCTTAGCATATAAATATTCTACCATACGTGTATGCTTAGTACCTGGAGTCTGACACAGATCTTATTTATAATCCTGGTTACAAACCAGGTCTCACAAAGCCAGAAGAAACCATTCACTTCCCCCACCCCACAAGTATTCAGCATTCAGCTTTGGTTGAAAAACCTGTTAAAATCTGAAGTAAAAATAATGGGAACACCAAAAGCATTTTGTGAGGAGAGTGTGCATGCATTTGTACATATAACATCCTGATTATTCAAAATGTTGAAGTGAAACAGACCTGATTGTAATTGAAACCTATCAATGGGGTCTTGTTCTTTTTGTCAGAGCTATTTCTCTGACTTTCCAAGCATACTGGAATATTTTGAACCAGTGGCGGCATTCACGTCCTTTGTCCTTCCTTTCCAGGTCTTTCCAAGTGATAGGACATGACAATGAGTGGGAAACTGGCAAAAGTGACAAGCTATTAGCTTACAATTCCCATAGTACTGCCTAAGTGTTAATTTACAGCCCTATAATCTTTCACAATGCACATTCACAATACACTGTTTCAAGATATATTATCTCTTATCTCCATGTACCATTTTTCTTCCCTTTCAAGTGAGGTAGCAGTCAGTGAGACCCTTAATCAAAAGATGGGTTAAAGTGTTAGCTTATTGTTACAGCTTACTTTTCTACAATATTTCCAGATCTTCAGTACTTTCCAACTGAAATTTAGGTGTGTTACATAAACTAACCCTGTTTCCATTTATAGTAAATTCAGATTCAATTCATATTGCCTGAAGTAACATTTTTACCAAAAGTCCATTGAGGAGGTAAGCTCAGTACGCACATGACTTTTTCGGGGTTCTATAACTCAAAGCCAAGAGTCAAATGACCCCCTCACTGATGGCATTCTGGAAATCAGTTATTTTCTGGAGAGTCTTGAGAATGGCTATATAAACCACCTCCCCAACAATGTTTTTCTTTGGGGAAAGGGGGGGCGATGAAAAGTTATATTTTTGAAGTTTTTATTCATAGTGATGATTTTGTATTATGGCTGCTTTTAACGTTAGAGAAATGCCTTGTAACCTCTAATGCTTTGCACATTTTTTCTTTCTTCTATCAGAGGTTTCTCCCCCTGCTTTTTTATGCTTTTAATGTTCTACAGTTTAAGTTACATTTGGATGGGCTGCAGGATGGATTTTAACGACTGCCATTTTGTTCTGTTCATTTGCCCTTTCTCTGGGACATTCAATGTGAAATCAACAAACAGGGATTAAGTTACAGAAATGGATTTTGTTGCACTTTTGCAGGTATTAGACTTGTCAAAATGTATCTTCAGCCAACACTATAAAATTGTTGCCATGACCCTCCAAAATTTTGTTAAAGATCACATTTCCTATAAAATGTGTTCATTCTTGCTGCCACAGAATGAGATGCACTCCACCTAAAACAGTCATTAAGGTTTGGAGCTCAAAATCTCTTTCAAAAAAGGAGAGTCTAGGGTACCTTTTGAAGTAAAAAAAATAAATGGATCCAGTAAAAATGGATCCCATTTCCTTGTGAAAGGAGATTATCAATTTCTATTTATCAGTAGTGTCATTATTCTCTGCATGCCCTATATTCTTGATGTCCTGTGGAAGAGATTTTTATAATACCCACCAATTGTTAGACTTCCTCTATATTGTCAGCCCCCACACAGTCATTTTCCAAGAACACATTTTATATTTCAGATTTCTGTGACATTTCAAAATTTCCAGCTACAGATCTAATTCTGCCTGTTGGCCCTGAGTTAATATAATCTTTCCATTCCAAATTATGTAAACATTGTGTTCTCGACTCTCATGCTAATTAATTTTAACGAAAACATCCCATATTTATTTTTATTTGTTTAAAATATTTATACAGCCGTCTTTTTTTTGAGCACCTTATCAATTTATTTCTTCTAGCAAACCTTGAGTTTCTGTTATATGTTAATTCTATTCCCATTTCACACCCTGAATCTAACTCTTCTGGCTTTCCTCGAAACTTCAACTTTTTTTTTTATTCAAAGTTTGTTTCTTCAAATCTAGCCCTTAGTTTTCTCATCTCCTCTTTACACAAACGTTGCTTGATAGTCTCTCAGGAAGGTTCAATTTTCTGTCTTGTTTGCTTCTTCTCTATCTTATTTCATATTCAAATACAATCTATTCTATACTTCTTGAAAATGATAACCCTTCATAATTCCTTTGTTTGTTGAAGTTGCTTGTTAGTGTAAACAGGGGAAATATATTCATTAGTAGATGAGTCTGTTAGCTTTTAATCAATAAGCTGTGTTAATGTATTAGTCAATTTGTGCTTGTCTAGCTTAATAACACTATTCCAAAACAGTAAAATGTCTCCAGTTGATAGGCTCTAAGGTACAGTCAGATGAGATCCAATACTTTATCCTACACCAATTACTATCTTGAGGTAGAAAATTCTTCAGAACACAACAAACTTCAAAACAAAAAAAGCACTGGCTCGTTCCTGATCTCATGCTCCGCTCTAAGTGTGCTTGCGTGGAGAAACAAGGCTGCTTACCCCCTACCCCTTCTCCAACACTGTAGGAACTGGGAGGTCCCCCTCCCCACAGCAACCAAACTTCTACCATCCCTACTTCCTGACTGGAATGATGGAACTCCAAGCAGAAATGTCAAACTTCTGGAAATTTTGCAGCAATGCGGGGAAAACGGAAATTTTGGCAAAAATTTAAATATGTACAATAATTACTTCTTATTAAGATGAAATATAACATTGTACTTGTGAAGGAACAGATTTGCAAGCCCTTCCAATTGGACCCTGGTAGGTTGGAAGAATCTCATGGCCACCTCAAGTCCCTACTTGGCAACAAGCCCCTTCCTCTCACTCCCCAAGGGAGCCAGGCAGAGTCATCTGTCTAACACGCCTTACCTGGGTTGCCATTCCAAAATGGCAATGAAAACAGGTCACAGGATCAGCTCTGCTAGCAACTTTTACAATCTTTTCTCTCCTCAAACCAGACTTGGAAACGAAATTAAATGATTGATGGAAATATTTAATTGAATGCAACCTCCCTTTCTCACTGGTTCCTACCAGGAAGCAGAAATCAGAATATGGACTGTTCAGGCCATTTCCCTCTCATAAACTTGCAGCTGAAAGATGACCGTTTTAATCCTCCTCTCCCTATCACTTCAATTGCTCAAGGACTATAGACATGAGGACACTAGCTTTATTCACTGCTCAGAGTTCCAAGAGCCACTGGGAGATTGTACCCCAGCCCCTCCCAGGAACATCACCATCTCTAGGAAAAGACTGAGGGCCCAGCCATTGGCCACAGGAGGAAGAGCCATAGAAAATGTGCCAGCAAGAACACTCCACTCAACTGCCAAGTATCTAGGAACTGTACATGTGAGAGGCAGGACACCTCTGGCCTCTGTCACTAGCCTGTACTCCATCCCCTCCCAGGAACATCACCATCTCTAGGAGAAGACTGAGGGCCCAGCCATTGGCCACAGGAGGAAGAGCCATAGAAAATGTGCCAGCAAGAACACTCCACTCAACTGCCAAGTATCTAGGAACTGTACATGTGAGAGGCAGGACACCTCTGGCCTCTGTCACTAGCCAGAACTCCAAGGTCTGCTAAGCAGTTTTTGTTATTTTGGTATTATACTTCTTCTGTTGCACACAAGAGTATGTGCTCCACCACTGTGTCAGAGCCCCTGCCAAAGGTGCTGGCACCTGCTCCACCTCCTGACTGTCCAGCTGGTGTTTGATGGTTGTTGGAGTCTTACCCTAATGTTAACTGATATCCCCTGGTTACTGAGCCTCTCACCCAAAGGTGTGAGAAGGACTCAGCTTAATGCTGGAGAAAATGTCTGTAGGCATTCACCAATAAAGAGATTTGCCTTATCATTGACCTTGTTATTTATCATCTGGCTTATCACCTCCTGTGGAAGCAGAGGATTGATGCAGCCCCAGTAGTTAGTTTCAAATTGGAAGATGCCTTGCTATTGGGCTAGAAAGTACCTTATGGACAGGTCTAAATCTGGACAGGGTTTGCATGTTTCTTGAGATAAGAAGCTCACCTAGACGGGGCCACAATTTATGTCCAGTTGCTGAAGTTGTCTAAGGGGGAATGGCTATATCATAACAGCAGGACCACAGAAGATGACGATTTACTACATTCATTCAATCACCATGGCCTGACAAGAGAGAATCACAGCACCAAACCTGGGGCCAGCCATGGAAACAGAGGCCCTTTCTCCTTCAAAAAAAGGAATATTCATACAGCCTTAATACTCATGACTAATGGTTTTACATCCATATAAGCATTGCTTTAGTCATTAGAGGGGAAGACACTGTACCTTTAATCATTCACGCCATAGCTTAATCATTCACGCCATAGCCTTTGGAGGCTGTCTCTCTATTAGTCAATAGCATCCCTCAAAAAACACCATCTCTGATAAAGCCTTATTATGTGACTACTGTATATATATTGATGGACTACAAGCTTCAGCAATAAAATTCATACTAGTTCAAAAGATCAAAAAGGGACAAGTACAGGAAACAATGCCATACTGCTCCAATACAATCTACAAGAAGCAATTATTTAACTTCATATATATGCCACTTTTCTCTCCAATGGGCTTACATCATTCTCTTGTCGTGCATTTTACCCTCACAACAACTCTGTAAAGTAGGTTACGCTGAAAGTGTATGACTGGTCCATGGTCATCCAGTAAGCTTCCACAGCAGAACAGGGATTCAATCTTCGGTCTCCCAGATTATAGTCCAATGCTCTAATCACTATACTACACTGGTTCTTATATGAAAGGGATGGCTGGTGTCAATATAATCCCACCAGTCCCCATAAATATATCTTTCACTCTCCTCACATAATCACTTTCTTATAGATGATATAAGAGCAGCATTGGGAGCATCCAAGAAGAACAATTTTCATGTCACTCAAGTAATTGAAGATCCAGTCCTCTCAAATTGTATGTCAAGGTGATGGGCTCAATTCTGAAGAAAAAATCATCAACCATCTTACTTTGCCAATCAAGGCAGGATATGTACATGGATTTGGGCTATTTCAATACAAAATTAATGAACTAGTACAGAAAAAAGATGATTAATTACAAGCCTAGTTATACATATTCACATTATTGCAATGAAAGAAGAAAATGCATATAACAGTGTTGTGTTTGCAGTGGGGTTTTTAAAAACAATGCTTTTCTTCATCAGTAGTATATACGTAAGGGCCTGGAATCTATCTTATTACACCTAGGCAGGCAGCACTCATTTATTGAGGTGTCCCGGGGGGGGGGGGAATTGGCTGCAAGTTAATGTGACACCTTTGTTTTTTGGGGAAAAGTAACACTTTCTCAATAACCTCATCAATCTGAGATGGAAACAACATGAAAGCCAATTTAACTGCACATCTAAAAACCAAGCTGCTTTATAGTAAAAAACAAACAAACGTAACAGCCTGGTTACTTTATATACGTGCAGAATATATGTATGAACACAAATACCATTTCCATTGAAAATTGTTACACACAGCACAAATCACTTATACTCTTTAAAACATACAATTATTTTACACATGCATAAACAATAGTCTAAAATAGTTACACTGGACTTTCATCAAAGACACAACTTCGTATATTTGAGAAGAATCTTTTATTTTCAGCTAAGTGAAATCCCTTTAACTAAACTAGCTACTAGGTTGGCTCTAAAGGTACAGGTACAGATTTATTGTATAGCCAAGGGCCATTACAATCAATTAGGTTGGCTCTAAAGAGAAAGCTAGGTTTCCTCTGCTTCTAGCTAGGGGAATATCCCATGCTACCAAAACCAATTAGTCTTTAATTCATTTTGGAGAATTTCATAAATGATTCTCTCAACATTTAAGAAACAATAATTTTATCTACTTAGTTTCAATGAATGACAATTGGACTTTTCAACATACCTGAGCAAATAACTGCAGAACAATTCAGTTTGTTTTGAACAAAATGTCTACCATGGTACCCATTTTCAACTACAAGAAGCAGACATTGTGCAAGTGTGAATGAAAGGCTTGATGCCTCTTGCTACCAACACCCTTTGCTAAGATAACCAGCATTAGGGATGCCAGTCTCCAGGTGAGACCTGGAGATTCCCTGAAATTACAGCTCATAGCCAGACCACAGAGATCCGTTCTCCTCCCAATTGGAGGATGGACTCTATGACGTTGTACTCTACTGAGGTCTCTGTCCTCCCCAGCCTCCACCTCCATATCTCCAAGATTTTCCCAGCCTGGAGCTGGCAACCCTACCCCCAGCATGTGGCCGGGGGGACCTGGCAACCCTAACCAGCATACAGGTTTGCACTTATAAACTCAGACTTCCAATCAGCTTCCTCCAACTATTAGTCTCCTGGCAATAGGTGAACTGCAACAATGATCCAAATTTGTTTTGGTGTGCACAACTATACTACTATTAGAGAATTTTTAATCTATTTTTCTTTTATTAACATATCTATATATAAAACTTCACCATAAACTAACCTAAAAGAATATAAGGTATCAGTACTTAATTTTACACAGACAATTTATAAAGTAAAAGAAAAAGCTTTTAGACAAGACCGTTATATTACTTATTGCCCAACAGATAAACATACAATTGGAACTTTGATCTGGAGGAAGTTGGTTTTTAATTCCAAAACTGTAACATGAGCTAACTTCTTGAAAACATTTAATATGACAATCATCTTTCATATTACTTAGCTGTCCCACTTAATGGGGCTTCAAATCTTTAATTTATTTAATTTCTTTTTTATTTAAAAAAAAACCCTGAAAGGTTATGGTTATATATCCTTAGAAAATGTACACTAAATTTAGATATGTACCCATTAACACATTTTAGCTACCTTTAATCGTGTTGACAATGAATCAGTTTTGATAAAGAGACGTTCCACAGGTATATAATTGATCATTTTTTATCTATTTGACCATGCATATACCACATTTCTCCATAATGGGGACCCAAAGCAGCTCATAATATGAAAATAGAATGTAACAGGAGAAAGAAAGGGGCTTCCAAGTACAATGCAAGTCTTTCTTGCTGCCAGATCTTCCGCCAACCCTTAGGCTAAGTGCCAAACTAAACGTAACATACACAAGTTTACTATAGGGACTCACAACCATATTGCAAGTTCCTGGTGGAATCTCCATTGAAATGCACTGAGGGGCCCCAATTCAGATTGGGACAATGGGAGATGAATAGCTCCTACACCCTCCCCTGCACCACTTCGCTGAGCCAAAGTAGCACCAGGGGATGGGGCAAATAATGCTGCCCATGCTGTTTTGGCTTAGAAAACCGGTGTGAAGGAAAGGCAGGAACATCTTCTTCCCCTGAGCTGCAATCCCAATATACATAGGGCCCCTGTACACTTTTAAATGGAAATCCCACTGGGAACTCACAGCTACATGGCTGCAAGACTCTTTCAGACTCATTTACATTACAGTGTGTAGTCTGGTCCTAGAAGGTAAATGCCAAATGCCCTTGGTGCTTGCTCTTCAGCTCACACCACAGACTTATGCCTCTAGAGCAGCTCAGCCTTTAACAAGTTGCATGCAAGAAAGGGGTGGGACAGAGGCTCAGCTACAAGGTTTTACAGCAGCTGGCCTTTCTCCTGTCCTGGTTACAGACCATGTTCATTACTCCTCCAATACTTCTTTTGCCAGGATTTAAATTTCAAGTAACATTTATCTACCTGTTTGACGTAACTTAAACTTCTGTTAGTAACTGCAAGACCTGTGGTGTAGTGGTCAGAGTGTTAGACTAGGATGTGAAAGACCCTGGTTCAAATCCCCACTGCACCATGGCCTTTGGCCAGTCACACACGCTCAGCCAAACCCACCTCAAGAGTTGTTGTGAGATAAAATATAGAGGAGGAGAATGTTATAAGCCACTTTGGGTCCCCAATGGAAAGAAAAAGTAGAGTATAAAAGAACAAATGAACCAAGAAGAAAGGCAGGATATAAATGTTTGAATTTTTTTTTAAACTTCATTCTTTTTCCAATATCTCTAGACAGTTACCTGAACAAGCCATTCCCTATTAGTGACCTGAAGAAGCATCACCATTTCTTCTGATACTTTATGTTTAATCTGCGACACTCTCGTTCACTCCAGAAACTCCCAGCGCAGCATGAGGTGATGCAGCCAGGGAATTAAAGGGAAGCTCAGGGCACATGAACCAGCACGTAGATTCTGAAGAGAGTCTTCAGATCCCAGTGTAGAAACCAAAGTGGTTAGAAATCAACGATTTTTTTAAAAAAAAATCAGATTTTTTTATTGAAATCGGAATTTTTTAATAAAATGCTTTTTGAGGAAAAATCTATTAAAGATAGTTTAAATAGTTTTCTATTTAAGATACATTACAGTCCAAAGGTTATGCGTCATGAAATAAGGATTAGTTTTTAATACTGTAGCATGAGACTGTATATGCATCCAATGTTTAAATTTTCTGGTAAATTAATTCCATTAATCCATTCACAATGTCATGCTCTTCCAGAGGTTTCTGTAAGATTATTTTGGGCAGTTTCTTCCATCTAGAAGATATTATCATAGATGCTTGGTTTTGTGGTTCTCAAAACTATAAATTTGTGTCTGCAGATATAACATGCCTCTTCTTCACAGTAAAAATATTATTTTAAATTCTGTATGTTTATTTTATAACACCTTAACCCCATTGTTCCTTTGCAAATCTATATACACAATCAACCCCTTACCTCTTAAGTGCTAAGTTTCTAGAAGATTGTTTGGAGTGGAATAGATCTGCACAAGGAGCTAAGTGTGAAGAAGGAGGGGCAATCAGTAAAAATGAAAGTGAAACCTTTTGAGCACAATACTCCACAACTCTTGGGATCTTTGTGTGTATAGCCTGAGGTTTATCATATCATTCTCTCCCTGGAGGAAAAAATCTATAATAGCAGCAAGCTGTAGAAGAGACTCACTTTGGGAATATTTTAATGAAGTTCCTCTACATATGGGTAAGGCAGAAATGCATTTCAAAATGCAAACACTGCAACAAAGAAATGCAAGGCCTGGTAGCCCAAATGAAAGTGGAGATAATTATGAAATTATTGCGAGGTGAACTATCTATGTATTTCTAATACATCAGTAAAAATATTTTTTATATAACTGTAAAACTAATCTGAAAAGTTATTGTTCTAAAAATGAAAGCTTCATCTGATGGTAAATATTAAGATTATACCACCAAGAATGAGTCTTTATGTAGAAAACCATAATTTAAATTGAGTCTTACTTACTAGTGATTTAAATTGTGTTTTAAATAAGTGATTTAAATCAAATCTGTCCTGGTATTCACTAAGAGAGAGGGAGGGAGAGCGGGAGAGAAAAAGAAAGAAAGAAAGAAAGAAAGAAAGAAAGAAAGAAAGAAAGAAAGAAAGAAAGAAAGAAAGAAAGAAAGAAAGAAAGAAAGAAAGAAAGAAAGAAAGAAAGAAAGAAAGAAAGAAAGAAAGAAAGAAAGCTGCACTAGAACTCAGACAATGCCACTGAGATAGCATGTGTTGCCATCTGATTGGAGAAAATTTATACAGAAAACTACTGACAGTGCTTCAGTGTTTAATTTATAGATTTTTAGATCTCCCATTACTCACTTAGCCTTCCTTATAACAAAAGACCACCCTTTGCTTGACAGTAAATTGTTTTATAAGTCCAGCCTCTTGCTCTCCCATCCACTTGCTTACCATCTGGAATTCCCTTAATAAATTTTATCAGCTAACCTTTCACAGATGAAACAATTATCATAGGTATGTAATGAAACAATTATCATAGGTATGTAGTTTCAGCACTGGCAAACAATGAGAAACAATTTGTTCAAAACAAACAGCAGTCTGCAAGACTACAAAGTTTACTCAGAGTGCATTCCTGAGGTTGGGGGCCGAATGGGCTTAGGAGGTGGCGTGACCCCTATGCCGGCATTTGTGCCACTTGCATCATCTAAACCAGCATGGATGCCAGCATAGGGGCACTTATGCCAGTCCCCCTGGACTGTGGGGCAGCACATCCCTCAGATGCCGGCTCAGCCTTCCACCAGCGTCCTTCCGGTGCAAGTCCCCGTGCCGGCATCCCGGGAGGCATTCCCGGGGTGTTCCAGGGGATGGAGCTGCCATTAGGCAGCCGCCTAACCCCTTCAGCCCAGGAATGCCCTCTTAAGCAACAGTGGTGCTGCACCACCTCTTTGTTGGTGCAGCATAACTGTTTTCAATGGGGCTTTCCCCCCTTTTCCTAATTTTTATTTTAAAATAGCCCTTTCCCCCACACACACTGCAGTGGAAAAACCTCTTTGGAGGCGCAGCCATGGTCATGCTGTCCCTGGGCACTGCAGCTCTCAGGAATGGGCTGTTAGGGAAAACGCTTCAAAACACCAGTGGTAAAACATTCCCTGCCTCACACTACCAATTCAACTGAAATGTACAAAGAATTTTTTTCACCATAACTGGTGGGAAAAAAACATCATTTGTTTGCATTCTTTTAAAAATACATATTCACAAGGTATATTAGTACTCCTTTAATTATAATGACATAATTCATTTGGAGAATTATTTAATAAATTAGGTTAATGATATTTATCAATATGCTATTTTAACCACAGGTTTATAGCTGTTTGACAGCTATTAAAATATCAACAGCCTTTTTGGAGTCTAAAAAGTAGGTCCCTTCTACTAGTGTCATCTCTCTTGCTGTTCAGCTGCACAAAAGTGGCAGCAGTAAATAAAACATCTGACAAGAGGTGATATGGCAAGGAGACAGCTATAACACAGTTAAGAGCCAAGAACACAAGTTCTTAGATCTTTACCAACCAGAAGGTAAATAAAAAAATATGTTTATAAATATTGCACCATTGTTTATTGTTGTTACAGCCAATGGCCAGCATAAAATTACAAAACAATGCAGGTACATATATGCCGTTAAATGAAGAGAATAAAATAAAATATTCATGGAAAACCTCTCATTCACAAGCAACCCTTTCCTGTAGTCCTCAAAACTAATACACAAAACTTGCTGACTTCCGGGTGAAGATGGCCATTGAGTAGCTGAGCCCCAGCCAGCGGCTCGCAACCTCAACAGCAAGGAGGGACTTCCAGCACAGCTGGAAGCCCTGGGGTGCCAAAGAGAGTTTTGACACACACACACCCCATTAAAGTGGGATCCGACAGAACCAGGCCCCCGCCGCAGAGTGGGTCTGGCAGAAGCTGCCGAGCACCGGGTCCTCCCGAGCTGGCCGCTCTTCACCCACAACCCCCCTTCTCCTCTTCGCCTCCTTTTCCCCCTGCCTCCCCTTATTCCTTTTAAGAAGATAAAGAACCGCGTGCACGCAGTCCTCACCTTAACTGAACTGGATGGAGGTGAATTGAAGCCCTTATAAGGCTTAGCTCTGGGAGAATATTTATAAAAAGGGAAGCAACCCCACCCAAAATGGCGGGTGCACGAAACAAAAACTAACTTTTACAAAATTAAGCTGAAACGATAGAGGAACTTTAGCAGAGTTTTTGGTGGAAGTGGTTAAGGTTAAGATTCAATCCTAAATATTAATTGATTGGAATTTTTTTATGAATCACCTGTTATTTCTGATCTCATGACCATAACTATTTATGCCAATAAAGGTTGTATGCATGTATGACTGCAAAATTCTGAATCAGAAAGTCTCAATACAAGAATTAACGGATGCTTTCAAAAAAACTTAAATTAGACAAATCACCAGGCCCAGATGGAATAATAGCAAGTTACTATAAAAAGATGAACAATACTCTGATTCCTCAATTAGAAAAAAGTTTTTAATGATATACTCCAAGAAGGCAAAATTCTGGAAACATCGAAAGAAGCAAACATTTCCTTAATTCCGAAGGATGAACAAGAAAAGTGCTCTCCACGGGTGTATAGAACAATCTCTCTTTTGAATGTGGATTACAACATTTTTGCTTCAATCCTAACTGAAAGGCTGCAGAGATGTATCACAAAGATAATACATTTGGACCAGACTGGGTTTATCCCAAAAAGACAATTAAAAGACAATGTTAGAGTAGTATTGGCAGCAATCAATTATATCAAGAAAAAGAGAGAAAAAGCAGTGATTATGTTTCTGGATGCAGAGAAAGCCTTTGATAATGTTTCTTGGAACTTTCTGTTAAAAATACTACAGCAGATAAATTGTGGATGCCAATTTCTGAAAGCGGCAAAGTCCATTTACACAACTCAAAATGCAAGATTGTTTTTTTTTTTATATAAATTTTATTGGGTTTTATGATAGAAATTTTCCATTGCATTAAACAACTTCTATAACAATATCGAATTTCAATTCTAACCTAAAGTTGTTATAATTCCATATTATATAATAAAAAAGAGAAAAGAAAAAAGAAAAAAAAGAAATGGAAAATTTTTTGACTTCCCCATCACCTCTATCTGCCTCTTAATAAAAAGTTCCTCCCGTCATAGGTAATCTAATCTTGATAAAATATCAATACCATATATAAAAAACCATAATCTGTTAGTAAATATAATTATGCTTATTCAATATAAAAAAAAAATCAAAAATAATCCTCTGGATCAGATTAGAAAATATTCTTCCATTCTTCCCAATTTTAACTCATATTCACAATAATGCATCCACGCCCCCCATTCCCCCAAAAACCGAACGTCATTTTCTTCATTTAGAATAGCTGTGAGTTTTGCCATTTCTGCCACTTCAAACATTTTAACAATCCAGTCTTTTTTCTCTGGAGTTTCTAGCCCTTTCCATTTCGCTGCATAAAGCAGTCTCGCAGCTGTTGTGGCATATATCAAAAAGGTTCTTTGTGTTGCTAAGTCGTCTGGAATCATACTCAATAACATCATTTCTGGTGTTTTGGATATATTCTTTTGTAGTATTAATCTCAATTCGTTATAAATCATGTCCCAGAAGTCTTTGGCTTTGTCACAGGTCCACCACATGTGATAAAAGGAACCAATTTCTTTGTTACATTTCCAACAAGTAGGGGACATCGTTTTATAAATCTTTGCAATTTTCTTGGGTGTTAAATACCATCTATACATCATTTTATAGATGTTTTCTCGCACTGACTGTGCTTTTATTCCTTTTAAATCTTTAGACCATAATCTTTCCCATTTATTTAAAACAATATCATGTCCCACATTTTGAGCCCAATCGATCATAGTTGGTTTAATCGTGTCCTGCTCACAGTATATTGTTAAAAGGAGATTATACATTTTAGAAATCAGCTTTGTATTATTGTCTAGTAGAATCCTTTGAAAAGGAGATTTTTCTTTAGAGAAACCTTTTTTTGCATCTTGTACAAAAACTGATTTGATTTGGTAATATTGAAGCCATTGTAAATCATCCTTAAGCAGTTGAAAGTCTTTTAGTGAGCATTTCTTTCCTTCCCAATTAGTTAGATCTTGATAAGTAATAAATTTGTCTGGTCTAAGTGGGCGCAAAGTTAGCATTTCTTGGGGCGATATCCACATCGGTGTTTCTGGTTCCAAAATGTGTTTATATCTCATCCAAATACGAAGTAGAGAGGACCTGATTATATGATTACGGAATGTTGCTTGTAATTTAATTTTATCATACCACAAATAACCATGCCATCCACTTAAGTTATTATAACCTTCCAAGTCTAGCAAACGTACATTTGACAAATTCATCCAGTCTTTTAGCCATACTAAAGCTACCGCTTCAGCATAGAGTTGAAAGTTAGGCAGTGCTAAACCTCCTCTAGTTTTTAGATCCACCAAGTATTTATAAGCAGTCCTTGGTTTTTTTCCTTGCCAGATGAAGTTTGAAATGTCTTTCCTCCAAGTTTCAAAATATTTTGTTTGTGATATTATTGGTAAATTTTGGAATAAGAAGAGCATCCTCGGTAAGACATTCATTTGGATCGTTGAGATACGTCCCATTAATGACAATTTTTTGTTTGACCATATAATCATATCAGTTTTAATCTTACCCCATAACTTGAGGTAATTGTTGGTTAACAGATCTTTATTCTTTGCAGTGATCCAAATTCCCAGGTATTTAACTTTGTTAGCTTTCTCCCAGCCAGTATATGATATAAATTCCTGTTGTTGTATTTCCGATAAATTTTTAAATATTATCTTTGTTTTTTCTTGATTCACTTTAAAGCCTGATACTTTTCCAAAATCATCCAAAGTCTCCTGAAGTATATTCATTGACTGTGTTGGGTTTTCCAAAATTAGCAGTAGGTCATCCGCGAATGCTCTCAACTTAAATTCATGTTTTTTAATTCTTAGCCCGCGGATGTCCTCCATACTTCTTAGTTTCACACATAGCGGTTCCAACACCAACAAAAATAAAAGTGGAGACAAGGGACATCCCTGTCTAGTCCCTTTCGTGATTTGGCAGTTATCTGACATTGATTCATTAACCAAAATTTTAGCTTGTTGGGAGGTATAAATAGCCGATATACCTTTCTGAAAACAATCTCCAAAATTCAATTTATCCAAAATCCGTTTCAAAAAGTTCCAAGAGACCATATCAAAGGCTTTTTCTGCATCCAAAAATACAAAAGCCGCAGTTTGTTGAATATTATGGTCATAATATTCCAGTGAATCTAGTAAAATTCTTACATTGTCTTTTATTTGCCTTCCTGGTATAAAACCTGCTTGGTCCATGTATAAGATCCTTAATAAATTGCTTTATCCTACATGCCAAAACCGAAGCAAAAATTTTGTAATCCACATTTAAGAGCGATATAGGTCTGTAATTAGATGTTTTTTCTGGATCTCTTCCTTCTTTGGGTATCAGTGATATAAATGCGTGTGACCAAGTCTCCGGGGATGTTCCCTCGTCCAAAATTGCATTGTAAAGTGAACCAAAAAATCCAACTAAATTGTCACTAAAAGTTCTATAAAATAGTGCAGTAATTCCATCTGGTCCAGGTGTTTTATCCGTTTTCTGTCTCAGTATTGCTTCTTGTATTTCTTCCCTTGTTACTGGAGCTTCAATACATTCTCTCTGGGTCATTGACAAAGCTTTCATCTGTATTGAGTTTAGAAATTTGTCTATTTTCTGTTTTGGAGTATTTTCTTTCTGATATAACTTAGAGTAAAATGAAACAAATTCTTTCTGAATTTCTGAAGTTGAATAAACTGGTCCTTTAGCAGTTTGGATTTTTGTTATAATCTTCTTTTGAAATGAGTCCTTCAGTTGTGTTGCTAAAAATTTTCCTGGTTTATTTGCATATTCAAAATACTTTTGTTTAGCAAGTTTCAGATTTTTATTCATTTCCTCCATTATTACCAAATTTAATTGGTGTTTAGATGCAGAAATCTTTATTTGAATTTCTCTTCTCTCCTCTTCCTGTGTTACCATTACCAATTTCTGCTCCAAATTTTGTAAATTCCAAAGTATGTTGTTTGTAAATTGCAATTGAGTCTTCTTCCAGGCCGAGTGTTTCTGTATCATAAAACCTCTCAGAACAGCTTTGAATGCGTCCCAAACTGTATTTAAAGAAGTTTCCCCATTAAGGTTAATTTCAAAAAAGTCTTTCATTAAAACCTGTAATTCCTTTTGTATCTTGTTGTCTTTTAAAAGTTTATCGTTCATTCGCCATCTAAATGCTTGTTTATTGTTCCAATCAAAGGTAACAGGATTGTGATCAGAAAAAGTTCTAGGTAAAATATGAATTTTACGTAGTTGCGTGAAAATTGATTTACTGGCCCATATCATATCGATTCTGGAGTGTGAATCGTGTCTTGCTGAATAAAAGGTGTATTCTTTAGCTGTTGTATTCATTGTTCTCCAAATGTCTTGTAATTCTAATTCTGAAGCCATGGCAAAGAAAGTTTTAGGCAAGCATCCATCATTGATATCTTTTGCTTTTGATTTTTTGTCCAGAGATGGGAGAATAATTCCATTGAAGTCGCCCATCAGTAAAATTTGGTCTTGTGCGTACTGGGTTATCAGGTCATGTAATTTTTCATAGAAGGATTTTTTCCCTTCATTGGGTGCATAGATTCCAACCACTATTGTCCTTTGTCCCAATATTTTAGTTCTGATAATTACAATTCTTCCTTCATTGTCTTTATATACTAGTTCTGGACAGAGACTGGGGTGGGCATAGATTACCACTCCCTTTGTTTTAGTTTTAGCAGAAGCAATAAATGCTTGTCCAAGCATCTGTTTCTCCAAGTATTTTTTATGCTTTGAAGCTATATGGGTTTCTTGTAGGCAAATTAGGGAGTATTTATATTTCTGTAGATATTTGAAGATTCTGGCCCTTTTAGTTTTCTCATTCAGTCCATTTACATTCCAAGAAATTGCTTTTGCCATAATGTAGTATTTTTTAGCAAAATAAAAAGTCTATAGTTTAGTACCACCTTCTGCACCCTGTACTTCTTCTTCTTCCTCTTCTTCTTCCTCCTTCTCTCCAGGTAATTCTTTAAGGTCCATTTTATATTTTCTCAAAAAATTTCCCCACATCTGCTTGGGATAGAATTGTCGTTTTCACTTCCTTATAGGTGAAAGCCAAACCTTGTGGCATAATCCAACGATATTTGATGCCATTAGCTTTCAGTATAGACACAAAATCTTTGTAGTTATTCCTCTGTGAAAGTAGATGCCTTGGAATATCCTTCAATAGTATAAGAGAGGAGTCTCCTGCTGACACTGGATTTTCATAATGAATCTTCATAATCTTGTCTTTAACTCTGGTGTCATAGAACACTATCATCAAATCTCTTGGCTTAGATCTTCTCATTCTAGCAGGTAGTGGTATCCTGTATATTCTATTAATGGCTTGTTTTAATTCTTGTTCATCTATCTGAAATAAGTAGGCCAAATTTGGTATTGCAGATTCTTTATTATCTCCCATCATATCTGGAAAATTGCGTATACGAAGGTTGGTCTCTTTCACTCTCATCTCCATCATTGCCATTTGATTTTTTGCCGCCATCTGATCCGCTTGTATTGTTTCAATCTGTTTTTCTTGGCTTGTTAATTTTTTCTTTGTGTCCTTGTGCTCATCCATCACTTTCTTAATTGATACATCCATCGCTTGCATATCTGTCTTCATAACAGTCATTTGAGTTTTTACTTCTTTCAAGTCTCCAGTGACCACATCCAACTTCTGATTAATAGCTTGGGATGCTTGACCAAGATTTGTCATCATAGAAGTCAACTGTGCCATCTGTGCAGACATCTGTTCAAACTGTTTATTTGTTGCCTCAGTTTGTTTAGTTAGCATATCCTGTAACTTTTTTTCCATGGTCGAGGTTTGTAAAGAGTCCCTTAATTTAGTATAGGCAGGGCTATGTAGTGAGCCAGAGCGGGGTCGAGACATTTACATTCAAAAAAAGCTGGTAAAATACATGTCCACCGACAGGGCCTTTAAGGTGCTGGTTAAAAGATGATAGTTCAAAGATCAGCCTAGTAATTTTTTCGGGTTGAAAAGAGTCGAAATTGGCTTTAAAATTGCATTTTAAAGTTTTAAAATACCAGTGAGTTTTTTCGGTCGCTCTAGATCGGATTAATCAGGAAGTAAACAGGAAGTTACTAGTGCTGCAGACCTTCTATCGCCTCTTCTCGATGGTTATTCCTTCAGGAATGATTTGAAAGTAACTCGAGTGCGACGGATATTCAGTCCCGCGGCTACTTCCTGTTGTTTTAGTTCCAATGATAGAGAGGGTGTTATAGAGAGTCTTCCGTTCCAGGCACTCCCTTACTGCAAACGTGGCAGGAATTCGCCGGAAAATCAGGAAGAGAAATCACCCTCCCCTTCCTTCGGACCTCTCATTGGTGATAATTCTTGTCAGTCTAAAAGGTATCCTTCCGACTCTTTGTTATGGTTTAGGCTGATCGATCCGATAAGGCTCCTGTCGCTAATCCCGATGACTAACTCAGATCAAACTTTTTCAGTTCGGATTATGGAGGGGTGGGGGTCCCAGAAATATTCTTATCAGCCTCCCGTCTGTTCAAATTTCTAGTAAGTAGACGAAGAGTTCTTTTGTACTCACTTGGGTGTCAAGAGGTGAGGTTCTTTTCTTTATGTAGTCCTTATGTTGGTATTAAGGCGGTGGAGGGTAGAGCTTGCTGCCAAAGTTGCGTTTTGGCGATGTCCTTCCCTAGTGCCCTCGCAGGACCGGCGTCTAGGACTCCGAGGGGCTTAAAAAAGCCCCCTCAGAGTACCTAGGAGGTCAAACCGCGTTTGCGGGCTGCAGGGAGTTCCTGCTTTCCAACCCACTTGCAAGGGTCGGATTGGGGTATCTATGTACCCCCAAAAACAACGCAAACTTGGATTTCTCCCAGGACAACCTGGGGAAATGGAGTGCTCTCTCCAACGGCACCACCGGAAGTCCCAAAATGCAAGATTGTTGATCAATGGGATGCTAAGTGATCAACTAAAGATACAAAATGGAACAAGACAGGGCTGTCCATTGTCACCATTACTGTTCAGTTTAGCTATGGAGATGCTTGCAAACAAGATAAGATCGGACCCTAAAATAGAAGTGTTAAAATATGAAGATCAGGAATACAAAATAAGAAGTTATGCAGACGATGTGGTGTTAATATGTTGGAAACCAAAGACTTCATTAAAGGAAATAAAGCAGCAGATAGACTTGTTTAGCTATTATTCTGGATACAAACTTAACAAAACCAAAACAAACATGACTCTGTATAATGTCTCTGCCAAAGAGAGAACAGACATTCAAAACACTTTTCAATGTCTCACACCTAAAAAGTGTTAAATATCTGGGCGTAAAAATACCTGTTGGGACAGACACACTCTTTGATTTAAAAGAAGTATGGAAAAAAATAGAAGATTTTCAAAGATGGAGCAGACTTCAAATTTCTTGGATGGGCCGAATAGCAGTGGTGAAAATGAATGTTATGCCAATACTTAATTTTTTGTTTCAGACATTACCAATTTACATAAATTCAACAACAATGTCTAAATGGCAACGGACTATCAACAAATTTGTTTGGAATGACAAGAAACCAAGAATGAGATTCGCAGTCTTGCAAGATGAGAAAAGCAGAGGCGGAGTCGGTTTGCCAAATCTCAAACTATATCACCAAGCAGCAACTCTGGTGGCGTTGACAGATTGGATTTTACATCCAGAAGACCAGACGATTAGACTAGAAAAAGTGGATCTTGAATTTGGATTTCATCACCTATTGTGGTCAAAAAAATCTACAAAAATACAGCAGACTATCAACACCGAGAACTTAACAAATCAGATGTTGAAAGTTTGGAACTCATTGAAAAGATCTATTAGCCCTTCTCCACCCGGTTTGATGTCACCAACAGAGGCATATACAGACTATACCAGCAGAAACAGAAATGACTATCTCACTTACAATGATTTGATTAAAAAAGATGGACAGATAAAATCATTACAGGAACTACAGGAATAAAATGTTACGATATCTTGGTTTACGTTTCACCAAATTATACATGCTTTAAGAACGGACTATATACAGAGTTCGAAGCAGAGAAAACCCACGGAATTTGAACTTATGGTTACAAAAACACAAGATCACCTTCTGTCCAAAATATACAAAATGCTGTTGGCTTCAGAAACCGCATCAGAGCAAGTGAAGATCTGAATGGTGAAAGATTGATTGGAGAGATTATTCCTTTTTTAAAAATCATTTTTTATTATTTTTCAAAATTATTAAACACAAAGTTCAAGAGTTAGTATAAACAAAGAATAAAATATAAAATGCAATAAAAAACATTGTTAAGCATGATCAAAAATATATTGACTTCCCCTATACCTCCCTCCATCTATTGATTAATTAGTAATCTCTTTTGCATAAACTTCTAATCTTAATATTATTATCAATCTCTTTGGCATTTATATTCTTTAAAGAGAGAATGATTAACGATTAATACAATCATATAAAAGAAGAAAAGAAAAAAATTAGTAAATCTCACTAATAATAAATGGATTAGAACAATAGGAAACATTTAGTTGTTTTCATTAAAAATTAATTATTTTGTAAACCCTCCATTTCTCCCAAACACTTATTTTTATACAAATCATATTTCTAGTATATTGATATCTTATGTTATTTCATTTCCATTAAAACCAAGCCTTTTAACCAATTCCTGTTTAATCCCTTCCAAAAGACAAGCCAGACTCTTTTAAATCAGTTCCTTTGTCCGGAATTTCCAGCATTTTTTTTTCTTTTCTTCATTAAGACTAGACATCAAAGAGCATCCTTGGAAGTTGTTGGTAAGATTTCTTCTGCTGGTGAATGATCTTCAGAGTAGATCTGCGTTGCAGTTTCTTCCATCTCAAAGTCAATAAAGGAGATCCCCATAGCAGAAAATTGATCCAGCTGTTTAATCAAACGTTCCATGGTTGAACGATGATGCCACACTTCCGATTCCAAGTTCTCTGCTACTCTCACGATGATAGATTATTTCCAGGAAGGACGTGGCAGGGAGACTTAGTGTAGTTAGAAAGATGACACCTCGCGATGTGGGGGGATTACTCCTCCTCCCTCCTCTTTATATGTCGTAGTTTCTGATTGGTAGCAGAAACGTCTTTCAAAAAATCTTAGTTGTTGTGTCTTCCCACCGATCAAATTGATAAGATTCCTGCCGATTTATCTGATCTTTTCTTGTTTTCAAAGAGTCATTTAAACATTAAGTGGGAGAGACAGATTCGGCAGATGTATTTAGCCATCTCCCGGTGCTTCCAGATCCAGGTAAAACAAGAGAGTTCTTTTAACTTACTCAGATTTTAGGTATTCTTGCTTCTGTGTAGTTGCTTAGATGGTGATAGGGGAGATCTGAGCCTAATTCCAAAGAGACGTTTTCAGCAGTGTTTCCCCCTCAGGCCGGCAGGACCTCTTCCAGGATTCCGAGAGTCGTCCGAAGACTCTCTCAGCAAAACTGGGGGTCAGACCGCTCTTGAAGGCAGCAGGGGTGTTCCTGTTCCTCGGTCCACTAATTAGAACCAGGGTGGGGTGCAAAAATTTGCCCCCAAGTTCAAACGTTTCTTGGTTCTCTCGGGAGCCCCCAAGAAACGTGGTGCTCAGATCAGCATCTATTGGAGAGATCATTCCAATGCAGACTTGGGAGAGAATGTGGAAAGTAGAAATCAAATTCTCGAGATCACAAGCAGTAAAGGAGCATTGGTACAAGATGTTTTACAGATGGTATTATGCCCCGAAAGACTTACAAAGGATATATAAATCTAACCAAGCCAACTGTTGGAAATGTTTAGAAATGGAAGGAACCTTTTCCCATCAATGGTGGACATGTAAGAAAACACAAAAGTATTGGAAGCTAATACACAAAGAGATACAAGAGTAGACACAAACGAATTTTGAACGAGAAGCCAAGTACTTTCTGTTGGGAATAATTCCAACTCAAATCCAATCGAAGCATAAGGAGATGTATCAATATGTGATGACGGCGGCGAGAACTGTTTGCAATGACATGGAAAGACAAGGAGACACCTGAACTAACACTGTGATTACAAAAATGCATGAATACGCATCTATGTCAAGTCTTTCAGCTTTGATTCAATACAAGATGACTGATGAACACAAACAAAGCTGGCAACCCTTTTATGATAGATATTTATGATCTTTCACTGTTCCTTTGTTATAAATAATAGTGTCAGATACACTGCGACAGACAAGGAGAGAGTTATGATTATCTAGAATTAGTCTGAAATATATTTGATAAATCAAACAGTATAAAGTATGTTTTGAAGAAGTAGAAAAAGATTTAGAAGTTAAAAGGCTTAATTATAATTCTTAATAATAACAAATGAGAAATGGCACACAACCAAACAGAAGTAGCGGTATTAGTAAAGTAACGGTGATGGTCTTATTTAAGAAAAGAATCTGGGCCTCAACCAAGAACATGCTGAGGGTTGCAGTTGCGCTAGAGGTGGGCAAGAAGTGATGTCTGGATTTTATTCTGTCTCCCTTTCCCATGTTTTCCCTTCTGTACCCTGAAAACTTAAAAAAATTATTAAAAAAAAAAACCTTGTGAACTAGCCAGAGAGCAATAGAACTTATCACATAACCTGAAATGGAGAAATGTAAATTCTCTAATATCTGAACGGGCAAAATCTATCTCCCCCCCCCCCAAAAAAAACTACATCGTTTAAAAATAGAAAATAAAAAATACACTCTCCAGTAATGGAATTCAACAACACCTTTATTGACATTTATGCAATTAATATGGGGGCTAAAAAACAAGGAGAACAAAAGCTAGAACCAGATAGGATCACAAGTTAGATTTTCAAAGCCTCATCACTAGCTGTAGAAATTTTGCTGCCCTATCCATTATATCAGAGTTTTGCCAAGAGACAAAAAACTGAACTTTACAATTGTCCGAAACTCCATTCCATTCATCTAAGAGTGACTTAAGAAATTTAGCATGGATGTCAACATAGAAAGGGCAATACAATAAAAAAAAAAATGTTGTAGTGATTCTACACTGCTTATACTGCACGGATAGAATCTTTTAGAATATGGGAATTTCTGAAACCTCCCAAAAAAGTACAGCTGAGGGTAAGACTTTAAACCTTGCAAAAAGCTCTTTGTTGTTGCAAATTACCATATTTTCCGGAGTATAAGACGACTTTTTAACCCAGGAAAATCTCCTCAAAAGTCAGGGGCCATCTTATACGCCGGGTATATAAGGGCGGGTGCTGAATTCCGAGCCGGACTGGAGAATGTCCATGTCCGCCGGAGGAGGGAGGGGAGGCGAGCCAGCGAGGGCGGTCGCTGCCCGGCTGGGAGTCGGAGCCAGGCGCGCCGGGGCGCACGGAGGGAAGCGCTCAGCAGCACTCCGGCGGCAGCGCAAGGCAGGCAGGCGGCTGGCTGGCCGGGGCTGGGGTGGCCGCTCTCCCTGCGTCCTTCTCCGCCTCCTGGCTCCTGCCCACCCGCTCCGGCGTCACAACTGCAGCCGCACCATGCTCCAGCCTGGCGATCAGCAGACCGTCCCCTGCCACTAAGCCGCTTTGAATGGCGAAGAGGGGTGTTCTGCTTTCTCTCCCTCTCCTCCATTTGCCACGTGCAAGATCCCAAGAGCGGGGGGGGGGGAAGGGGCCGTTAAGCCACGAAGCGCCTCTCCTGAAGGCTCCAGAACTTTTTTAACAGGGGGCCAGTTCACTGCCCCTCAAACACTGTTGGGGGCCGGACTATAGTTTGAAAAAAATATGAACAAATTCCCCGCGTGTGCGGGAGAGGAGGAGGAAGCGGCGAGAGGAGGCTCTCTTGAAAAGCATCCTCCTCCCGAGCCCGGACCTTCCCCCTTCGCTCTGCGGCAGACGCAGCCTCGCCCCTGCCCCAGCCTCCCTTGCCCTCTCCACACGCACGCACAGAGGCGAGTTAATGGGGAATAAAGAGGCTGGAGTCTGCGGCAAGTGCCTGTGCCTTACAAATGTAGTGGTTAAGAGTGGCGGTTTGGAGCAGGGACTCTGATCTAGAGAACCGGGTTTGATTCCCCACTCCTCCACGTGAGAAGCGGAGGTTGGTTTCCCCACCCCTACACACGAAGCCAGCTGGCTGACCTTGGGCAAGTTACAGCTCTGTTAGAGCTCTCTCAGCCCCACCTGCCTCACAGGGCGTCTGTTGTGGGAGGGTATGGGAAGGGGATTGTAAGGCAATTTGAGTCTCCCTTTAGTGGTAGAGAAAGTCGGCATGTAAAAACCAAGGCCATTTATGCACGGGAGGTTTTGCCTTGGATTTGCAGCTCTCCAGATGCACATTTTCCCCATCTGAATTCTCCAAACTCTGCCCGGGGGTGGGGGAGCTTACTTTTGAGTTCTGAGAATTCGGATGGGGGAAATGTGCATCTGGAGAGCGGCAAATCCAAGGCAAAACCTCCCATGCATCAATGGCCACAAGTCTTTTTCTTCTTCTCCCTGGAGATATGCCCAGGACCCCCCCCCAAGGGGTCCTTACAATTACCTCCAGGCCACAAGGATATCCCCAGGAGGAGAGAGAGCCCCGAGCCGTGAGAACGCTGCCCAACTGCAGCCAAAACAGGAATGCCAGGGCCATGTTGGGCTGCATCGTGGAGGGCCCCGAAGGACCAGGCGCCTCTGCATGGAGCTCGAGGAGGCCAGGCCCAGCCACAAAGCTAGGCAATGGGAGAAGTCTCCCGGTGGGGCGTGCTGCGGAAGAGAAGGGGGCGACCGGGCCCAGGAAAGGGGATTTTGGGCCTGGGAGGGAGAGGGCGAAGGGGGCGACTGGGCGGTGTGCGAGGCGGCAAGACGTCTCGTGCACCCAGGAAAGGGGGTTTGGGGCCGGGGAGGGTGGGAGAGGGCGAAGGAGGCGACTGGGTGGCATGCGAGGCGGCAAGATGCCTAGCTCGCCCAGAAAAGGGGGTTTGGGGCTGGAGAGGGAGAGGGAGAGGGAGCAGGGAAGGGGGCGACTGGGGCGGGAGGGAGGCTTCCGGCTGGGCGCACGCGGCCAGGAAGCCCAGAAAAGCTCTGGGGAGGGGGGCAAGGGGGGACTGGCTTTTTTGGTTCCCGGGCTGGAAAAAAGCCCTTTGAGGACCCCTGCTCCAGAAGCTAGGGAGGAAAAGGAAGGAGAATCCCTCCTCCCCGCATGGGTGCCGCAGGAACCCCCCTCCTCCGTCCCCGTGACGGCCGCCATGCCTGCCTTTGTGCCTCTCCCCCCCCCCATCCCGGTCCAAGCAGCCGCGCGGGGAAAGCCCTTCTTGTCCCCTCCCACCCCCCGTCCTTCCGGGGAGGGGGAAGCGGAGCAGGAAGTTATTTTTAATTTTTATTTGGAGTGCGTTGGAAGAGGGGTAGTCTTATACGGCGAGTATATCCCAAACTCTATATTTTAACTGGAAAAGTTGGGAGTCGTCTTATACGCCCAGTCGTCTTATACGCCGGAAAATACGGTAACCAAGTGGCAAAAGTAAGGCGCTTACCAAGTGGTTAAAGTAAGATAGTGGGATCCCGAGATTTGCAAGGGAACAGGTTTTCCTGGCTGCACAATTTAGTTCCTGTAATTCTATGTCTAGGAATCGGCCTTTTATTATTTTAAATGCAGATGCTGCAGAGACCAGTACAAGCAAATCTAAATGGATACCTAATTAAATTATTTTTTGCTCAATGTAACTTAGCCATTTAGAGGACTGATGTTCAGTTAACATGAAGTAGGTAAAACTAGTTGGATCAGACTTAAAAAGCAAATGCAACCAAAATTTAATCGTTAGCAGCCATGCTCTAGTTTCTACTAGTCTTTGGTTGGTTTCTAAACAGTTTGCCATGTATGGTACAGAGTTTGGAATTCTGAAGATCCAACACAGGAAAGAGGATTGAAGATATTCCACAGCCTGGTTAAATCCATTGATCCAGACTGGAATTCTGTAGAGTAGTTGGGAACATGATTTAGCATTAAAAACTTTAAGCGCTGCGGGCACATATTGGCTACCCTTTGTGTAGAAAAAGTGGGCTACTGCCTGCATGCTGTTTTTTGCTAATGTATTACATGCTTACGCTGAAAGACCCAACTTGCATTGTAACGGAAAAGTAATCCCAAGTACTTAAACTAGCTAACCCAGGGGCGTCAAACTCATTTGTGAGGAGGGCCGGATATAACATAAATGATTCTTGGTCGGGCTGAGCATGCATAACAAATAAATAAATACCAGTAGTGGCCCGAAAGAGAACTGGAGGCCAGGTCTACCCATGGTGGTAGACCTGGCTTCCCAATAGGGACCCCCCCCCCCCGTGGAGGCCAGGTCTACCAACTGGTTTCTATGGGCCTCTGGAGGCCAGATCTACCACCTACCCAACCACTGGGTAGACCTGGCCTGCAGAGGCCCATAGAACCCAATGGGTAGACCTGGCCTCCAGGGGGGGAAAGTTGGGGGGGGGGGAAGTCCCCGTCGGGAGGCCTGGTCTACCACTATGAAAGCCAATGGGTAGACCTGGCCTCTGGTCATTAGCTTTCATGGTGGTTGACTTGGCCTCTCAATGGGGACTCCCGACCAGGGGGTTGGAAGGGAAGGCGCTCCAGGCCTGCAGGGCCTGGCTGCTCCCGGTAAGAGGAGGCGGGGGGAATGGAAGGCGCTCCAGGCCCGCGGGGCCTGGCTGCACCCAGTAAGAGGCGGGGGGGGAATGGAAGGCGCCCCAGGCAAATGGGCACTGGCTGCGCCTGGTAAGAGGCAGCGGGGGGGGGGGGGAATGGAAGGCACTCCAGGCAAATGGGCCCTGGCTGCGCCTGGTAAGAGGCAGCGGGGGGGGGGGGAATAGAAGGCGCTCCAGGCAAATGGGCCCTGGCTGCACCAGGTAAGAGGCAGCGGGGGGAATAGAAGGGGCTCCAGGCCTGCGGGGCCTGGCTGCACCCGGTAAGAGGCGGCGGCGGGGGAATAGAAGGCGCTCCAGGCAAATGGGCCCTGGCTGCACCTGGTAAGAGGCAACAGGGGGGAATAGAAGGGGCTCCAGGCCTGCGGGGCCTGGCTGTGCCAGGTAAGAGGCGGCGGCGGGGGAATAGAAGGCGCTCCAGGCCCTTGGGGCCTGGCTGCGCCTGGTAAGCAGCAGAGGAGATGGCTGGGCGAACGGGGCCTCCGCAGCCCCAGTAAACCCATAAAGGGAGGGGGAGTGGGGACTGGCTGCCTTGGCTCTCGGGCTGGAGAACAGCACTCTGGGGGCCGGATCTGGCCTGTGGGCCGCATGTTTGACACCCCTGGTCTAACCTGTTTTATTTTCTCCCGATTTATGTTAATGGAACTCATACCTTTGTGCTCTCCTGTAGGAAAGAATAGAGTATTCTATTCAAAAACTGAGATCAGCGGATTATTAAATAGCTTTTCCAATATCAGGGTCCTTGCAGTTTGTGATGATCAGTCTGATCACATACAGATTAGCTCAAAACTAAGTCCCACTAGATTCAATGAGGTGCTTACTACCAGCGTGTGTGGGATTAGAGTTTTGAACCCTGCCCAGTCTAACCCAGCATACTCATCAGTGGCAAAAAGTTTCAACCTCCAGACTATTTCTGGACCTACCAGAAATCCTTCTACCTGGACATAACACTGCAGCTGTAATACTGTCACAGACCTTTACTCATAGGCCATATAGAAGCATATAAGAACACATGGAACAGATGAATTTGTAGAATTTTCCTAGCTGGACATGCCCATGCATGTTAACTGTCCAACATTTATAAATGTGGCAGGTGAATTTTATCACAGAAGGGTTCAGGAGATGTCTCAAGGAAGGGAAGGGATCTGTGGACTATACTCTCGTGTACGGTATGTTGCTGTATGCATTATCTTGCTCTCCGTGCAAGATTGTATTTCTACTTATGTAATACCATACACTGTTTAGAATGTCATATTTTGTTCAGATTTCTGAAATCCTAGCCACTTGGAACATGTTAATCTAGTGCTACATCAATTGCACTGGTAACCTATTCGCTTTCAGGCCCCAGTGCAAGCTATTACCTTTAAAGCCTTTCATGGGCCCTCAAGCTTATCTCCCTGTACACGCTCATGCACCAGTTATACTCCTCAGACAACCATCTCCTTATGGTGCCCTTTCTAAGTACTGACTTTATAGCAGCAGGCAGGTTGCTATAAATCAATCACACCTATTCCACATTTGTGTGTTTAGGATTAAGATCAATTCCTTTCTTCTTACAATCACTACAAAATCCTCAGAATGATAGGAAAATCATATGGATATGAGCAAATGTTGGCAGCATGTGACTGAAACAATAGTTGAGTCTCAATCCGCAACTGATGTGTGCAGTGCCTGAGTGAGGGGTGATTGTTGAAAGGGCCTAGGCTACCCTGTCTAGTGGTGTCTCTGTGATGGGGAATCTTGTGTATGAAAAGGTCAGGGCAGTCTACATGTTTTAAAAGAGGTGAGATGGGTGGTGAACTGTGACTGCCTGACCTATCTATCCCTCTGAATATGTGTGACAGAGGTTGTGGAGGGTGGTAGGGCACCTGAGTGGGAAAGGGTGTCACAGCTTCTTTCTCATGTTTTATAACTTAAATGTATTTACAGTCTAGCCCTTACAGACACATTAAGTTCTGAGCATATACATTTCTGAAGAAATAATCTGTTCTGACAGCAAGCCTTCAATGCTGATTTGCAATCCTGTAAATCATATACTGCTGCTAGGAATCCGGCATACATCCTGCTTAATTCAAACAATGTAGGTGATAACAGTCAAGGAAGTGTAACTGTTAAGTATATCATGCAAGTAGAAAAACCACCTCATAAGTGTCATAACCAACTCTGTCAATACAAATGTATTTCTCAAAGGAAATGTTTCTCCACGTATAATGTTCAGTTTCAGCTAGAGCCTACATTAAACTGATTGTCTCCAATGAGATGCTGACATTTTTGTACTACATATACCTAAACTGAGCATTTTATTTTTTAACTAACAGCCCATTCCTGAGGTTGGAGGCCGATTGTGCTTAGAAGAGCCACTTTCAGAACCACACACATAGCATCGCACTTAGCTATTTGCTTCCTGGTGCACACTTCTTTCCCCAACTTCACTTTCATCAAACCAAACAAGAAGACGTCAAGAGGGAATCTTCCACAGCACACTGCAGGTCAGGCTTACCTGGCCGGTGAGGCCAGTGACGAGAGCCACTTTCAGAACCACACACATAGCATCGCACTTAGCTGTTTGCTTCCTGGTGCACACTTCTTTCCCCAACTTCACTTTTATTAAACCAAACAATTCACAGTGGGTAGCCGTGTTAGTCTGTCTGCAGTAGTAGAAAAGAGCAAGAGTCCAGTAGCACCTTAAAGACTAACAAAAATATTTTCAGATACTGAAGAAGTGAGCTGTGGCTCCAGAAAATATTTCTGTTAGTCTTTAAGGTGCTACTGGACTCTTGCTCTTTTCTACTAAACCAAACAAGAAGACGTTAAGAGGGAATCTTCCACAGCACACTGCAGGT
This sequence comes from Euleptes europaea, assembly GCF_029931775.1. Classification (NCBI taxonomy): domain Eukaryota; kingdom Metazoa; phylum Chordata; class Lepidosauria; order Squamata; family Sphaerodactylidae; genus Euleptes; species Euleptes europaea. The sequence goes on from NC_079319.1 coordinate 81,501,445, forward strand.
CAGGCTTACCTGGCCAGTGAGGCCAGTGACGAGAGCCCCTTTCAGAACCACACACATAGCATCGCACTTAGCTATTTGCTTCCTGGTGCACACTTCTTTCCCCAACTTCACTTTCATCAAACCAAACAAGAAGACGTCCAGAGGTAATCTTCCACAGCACACTGCAGGTCAGACTTACCTGGCCAGTGAGGCCAGTGATGAAAGCCACTTTCAGAACCACACACATAGCATCACACTTAGCTATTTGCTTCCTGGTGCACACTTCTTTCCCAACCTTCACTTTTATTAAACCAAAGAAGACGGTAAGAGGGAATCTTCCACAGCACACTGCAGGTCAGGCTTACCTGGCCGGTGATGCCAGTGACGAGAGCCACTTTCCTGAGACTCATTCCTCCGCAGTCGCCTTCCTCCAGCCCAGAGGCCGAGCAGGTGTCTTGCTGCAGCGGATGTGCCATGCACCTGGCGGGGGGAGGGGCAGCAGAGGCGGCGGCGGCGGCGGTTGCTGTGGCACCAACGGTAAAGAAACGCGAGGCCCAGCGGCGCGAGGAAGAGGGTGTGTCTGGGAGCGCTCCCACCACGCCCCGAGGTCGACTTAGGGCCACTGGAGGAAGGGGAGCTTATAGGATCTGCTGTAGGGCGGACATAAACCGAATGTGGCGAGGTGGGGTCTGCGTAGTTTTAAGGTGGCGGGGAAGGTTGTGAGGGGGGGTGCGGGTGTGGGGGCTTCTCCGCGCCCCGTTGGTCCTTTCTTCCCCCCCTTCTCGTGCTCCAGGGGCTGGGCAAGCCTAATAACTCCCCACCGCCACCCCCTATTTTTTTTGGGGGGGGGGCCGGAGCGCTACTCGAAGCAGCGCTTCAGTAACGGCCTTTCAAGTCTCGCGCTCCGGCCGCGGCTCCGCTGCGAGTCGCTGCCTTGGCGGGGTGAAGGGCGGGACGAGCCCGCGGACCCTGACAGGCAGCCTCTCCCGACCAATCAGAAAAGGCGTCACTTTCTTTTTCTCTCTCTCTCTCTCTGTCGCTTTTCCTTCCCGCCGCCCCCTTCAGGTGAAAGCGGCAGGCGGCCCCCACCCCCTGCGAGTGAGAGTGCGTGATGACGCCACCACCGATTGGAGTACGTGGCGAACAGGAGGAGGAGCTCGACGAGCTCCTCCTCCTGTTCGCCACGTACTCCAATCGGTGGTGGCGTCATCACGCACTAACGGACGTCGGTGTATGAAAGCCAGACAGCCGACTTCCTGGCACAGAGGAGGGAAGCGAGAGGGCATGCGCGGTATTAGTGTTCCTGAGAAGAGGCGGGCGCATGCGCAGAACGCTGCCCGCGACTGGAGGAGCGAAATGCAGCCCAGAAGTAGCACGTGGGTGGAAGGAAAGCTTTTTATTATTATTATTATTATTATTATTTTAATTAGATCACTTTAACATCAACCCTCCAATCAACAAAATCATACAACATAAACCATTTTTCTCTAATCATTACAATTCTTCCTTATTGACTTCCCCTCTCCCTCCTCTTATCTCTTTAGTATCTCTGTTCTCCCCTTTGCATTCAGATTCTAACTCATTTTATGTCGTTTATATATTTAATTACATATCTCACGGTCTTAACAACTAAGTTTATCATTATTTCTACTTTGATCACTTGAATGAGCTCAAAACATAGCCTTTGATACTTCCCAAATTAAATTCATTTATACAATAGGTTGTCCAAGCCTCCCATCCTCCCACAAATTCCATATTTTCCTTCTGATTTACTAATGCTGTAAGTTTAGCCATTTCTGCTAGTTCCAACATTTTATTTATCCAGTCAGTCTTATCCGGCACCTCTGACAATTTCCATTTTGCTGCATATACCAATCTTGCGGCTATGGTGGCATATATTAAAAAGGATCTCTGAGTCAATATTGATTCCGGTATAATACTTAACAACGTCATTTCCGGAGTGTTAGGGATATTTTTTTGGAAGATCAGGTGAGTGGAAGGAAAGCTTTGATGGGAGTAGGAAAATGTTGGGGGGAGGATATAGTCGCAGGCTGCGAGTAGGATGGGGCTGAGATGAGAGTCCGTTCCTAATGTGCGGCCAGACTGAAGCTGGAGGAGTCCATTTTAAAGCACTTTAAAAACTCCCTAGGATAGAAAACCAGGAGGTCGAAACATTCTCTCTGCTGTGCTCGATTTGCATTGCGGGGAGGGGGTGTTGCTTGTTTTTAATCTGAAGGAATATGCAAAACTAGAATGCCGCAGCCTATTTTACTACCTCCTCCTCCTTTACATGTAACCCAGGCCTAAATGGAACAGAAATGGTTGCTTTGGAAGGGGCTTCTTTGGGAGGGGGAGACGTTGCCAAGTAATGGGGGGGAAGCCTGGCCTGCGCCTGTGTCTTCAGCAGGATGCTTACAGAAGTAAAAACTTTTCAATAAGTGGAAATAAACTTGCTAACATCTGCAAACAATACTTTTAAAAATCCTTTAACCTGAAGCTTGACCCTAGGCTAGTGCTTTAGATGATTGTCATCGTATTGCTTCAAAGTTTTATAAACGTGGCCCCTGCTCTTATGGGTAGCTTTTGTTTGATAAGCTGTTGCATTGGACTTTCTGTATTTGTTAATAGCTTTTGTTTGATAAGCTATTGCATTGGAATTTGTGCTTTTGTTTGATAAGCTATTGCATTGGACTTTGTGCTTTCATAGAAATTTGTATATGTGACATGTCTTGAGTCAGAAACTGCTTTCTTTCTTTCGGGATCTCTGTTTCTCCAAGTAGTGCAGCTTCGTAATTCCAGTGACTAGCCAGATCTGGATCAAGAATACAAATATGTGCATTCAGTGAATGGTGGTGGAACGTGCCATCAAGTTGCAGCTGACTTATGGTGACATCATAGGGTTTTCAAGGCAAAAAATGTTCAGAGGTAGTTTTCCATTGCATTCTTCTGCATGGAAACCCTTAATTTCCTTGGGGGTCTCCCATCCAAGTACTAACCAGGCCTGACCCTGCTTAGCTTCCAAGATCTGACAAGGTCAGGCAAGCCTGGGTCTTCCAGGTTGGGGCATAATAAAGAGATATTTTAAATCCTGGTGTTATGTTTTTTATGTAATCTATGTATGGTATACTGGTTAGAAAGTCAGTCCAGGATTGGGGACACCCAGGTTCAAAACAAAATGCTTCATTCAGGAATCCCTGAAGTTAGCCAGCCACCACTCATTCAATCACTTTGTTGAAGAGTGGTACATTTGTAACTAGACAATAGTTATTCAATTCTCCTGGGTCCAGAGTACGTTTCTTTAGAAGTGGATGCATCGCAGCTCGCTTCAAGGCAGGAACGACCACCCCTTCTCTCAGGGAAACATTTACTGTGTCCCAGACCCATTTTACTTTGAGGTTGAAATGCAGAAGAGAATGATATAAGCTACAACGGTCCCCAAATGAAGTAAATTTAAAAAACAAATGTTCCTTATATTAATGAAAATACTATTTCCTTTTAATTTTCAACAAGTTTATTTTTTAATGTATTTTTATTTATTTAAAATGTTTTTATGGTGCCTTTCCACCCAATCAGTTATTGATTCTTGATGCAATATTTGTCAGTTCAGGTTTAATAGTAACATCTGTGATACTTTGAATTACAAGTACTATATAAAGATTTCTGATTAGAATTCCTCAGTGTATTGGGGTATACTTGAGGAAGTAATATTTCTGTAGTGCAACATACTGTATATAGCTTTTAAGTAACTGGTTGCAAAACTCAAATATTTTAAGAACTTATTAATTAATCTCGTGTGCTTTTTATCAGCCTTTCTCTGGACTCCAGTCAGCTTACACAAGTGTAAAATAATGTCATTATAAAATCATTAAAGCAACCAAGGTCAAAGACTAAAAGTTTACAATGACAAAAACTTCCAATGCCCTCTACATCCCTTTATCTGTCAATGAAAAACCATCCTAAACATAGTTTCCTAAACATAGTTTACATAGTTTCCTAACGTTTAACGGAGTGGATGCAACCATTCCACAATATGGGAGCTGCTATAGAAAACGCACGTGAAGGAGCCCCGTGGCTCAGAGTGGTAAGCTGCAGTACTGCAGTCAAAAGCTCTGCTCATGACCTGAGTTCGATCCCGACGGAAGTCGGTTTCGGGTAGCCGGCTCAAGGTTGACTCAGCCTTCCATCCTTCCGAGGTCGGTGAAATGAGTACCCAGCTTGCTGGGGGTAAAGGGAAGATGACTGGGGAAGGCACTGGCAAACCACCCCGCAAACAAAGTCTGCCTTGGAAACATCGGGATGTGACGTCACCCCATGGGTCAGGAATGACCCGGTGCTTGCACAGGGGACCTTTACCTATAGAAAACGCACATGAATAGGCAGGAGCTGTTTGGACTTGCCTATAAGCAAACCTTGGCCAAAGGAACACAATTACCACATAAGAACATTCTGGGAGAGACAATATTGCAAGAAAATCGGTCCTAGGTCATGAAGTGGTAAGAACCAGCACCATGAATTAAAATGATTAGGGGTTGCAGATTAGAGTGGGTGAGGATGTAGCTCCAGTAGGGTAGAATTAGGATTGTCAAATCTGAGTTGGGAAATTCCTAGAGATTTGAGGGTGGAGTTTGAGGAGGGGTGGGGGAGTTTATCATGGATGTGATGACAGCTACAAAGCCGCCATTTCCTCCAGGGGAATTGATGTCTGCAGTCTGGAGATCAGTAGTAATTCAGGGGGAACTCCAGGCCCCTTGGCAACCCTGAGTGGAATGGCTTATGAATATTAGGATCCAGAGTAGACTGTAACTGATAAGGACCAAAATAGAACTCTTTTTTTTTCTGAACGTCTTTAGAAAGTTGATCAGTTTGAAGCACATTCTAGCTACATTCATTGCAAGAGCACAGTTCATTAATGGATGATGAAAATAATTAAAATAATCTGAAAACTTGCTTCCCCCCATAATCATATTGTAATATCTATTAGCCCTGCGCATAGTATTCTTTTTTTTTCATTCTGCCCTTAAGCGACATCTTCTGTATGTCTCATAAAATCCAGAATGTCTTTAGCTACTGATCCGTTGGTTCTTTGCAGTTCTCTGGCTCTAAACTAATTTTCAAATATCTCAAATTACTTATTTTTGAGGTAAATTACTGTTTTGAGTCTAAGCTGAGGTACTCCGTTAGTCTTCCAAGGAATGCCTATGGTTTAGTCTAGACATAGTCAAGATGCCTTTCTGCCTCCCTCCATGATAATTAGTAATTGGCAAGATTGTATCAGACTTCCTGTGCAAACCCTGTAGACTAGGCTGCTTCTGAAAAGGAGGTCTTCTAAAATAAATCCATCACATGGTTCATTGTATTAATGTGTCTGATACAACTAGAGATAGATGCTTCCTTTCGATGGATTATCTTCTACATTTGCTTCATAGATTATTTTGATTTATGTTTAATTTTTGTTTCCTATATAAATTTAGTTCAGTTAAACCTTAGTTTCTTGGCTTTGCCTAGCCAACAACACTAAAAAACAAAACTGGTAATAGGAAGTGGGTGAGCTACATCTATTTTTTTTAAAGCTACATTTATTAACCAGCATATAAAAATACTTTCTGCAGTTTTATTCATTTCAAGCAAGATGTTCTTTAATCAGAACCAGTTCTCCAGCCACCATTCCTTGCTTTGGTGGTTAGAGACTTGCCCTCTGTGCTAGAGCAACAGTAAACATGAGGTATATGGGGGAAAGCTCTCAACTAGCTTTATTAGAACAAGAAAAAAATGTCCATAGACTGGGAATGTATTCTAAGAGCCTTGGAGTATCTTAGCAAAGCTCTCTTAGTGCTGGCCCCAAATTGAATTTTTCATGCATTTGGAGGCTGTTATGGCTCAGCTGCCTAGATCTGTTTCATTTACCTTGCACATTTTGGATTGGATCAAGCCACCTTTTCCACTGGTGAAAAAGGGAACAGACAAAAGCCATGCATGGACAAAAGCCATGCAGGATGGGGGCTGTAGTAGAGAGAGGAATTAGGTGAGATTGAGTGAAAAAGCTGGCTGGATCTAACCCATTGCCTTTTCTGGATCTAACCCATTGCCTTTGCTTGCATTAGAATGCTTAAATACTGTAATGGGTTTGGGCTACCCAAATAGTGCTCGGCAAAATATTATTGCAAAAAAGCTGATGGGTAAAAATATAGATATAATAGAAATGTAGTTTAGAAGTCCTGGTCATACTGAACTTCTAGTGTACATTAATCCAGTGGAGGAACAGAGGAACAACCTGTGTTCAATAACTCCCTGGAATTGCCTCTCTAGTAGTTAGAGCCAACGATAGGAAGTTCGCTCTTGCTGCTGCTCTTAAAAGAGCTCTTCAGGCAAAATGTAGCCAAACTGTCAGGCATGTCTGGTTTTTTAGGAAAGGCCCACTTCTATTCATATTAAACAATCGAAATTTGAGTGAGTCTGAAGTAGAAAAAAATGGGACTAGTATACACAATTTATGCAGCTTTATTATTCATGGATCACTACACTTTTATTAGCATAGTACCACTGCGCACAAACATTCTGATTTCTGTTTTAAAATACTTCATTTTTCTCCCTGAGTGGAACAACAGCAGCTCAATAAGTTATTCCACTGTGCCTCTCTCTTCTGCCTAGCTCTAGCTGACAGCCCATTCCTCCAGTTTCTAACTGCCTTTGACCAGTTAATCTAGTCAAGCCAAGTCTTTATTCGGTACATAACCAGCAAAGTTGCAAATCAGTTAATCAGAAGGAAGGTAGCAATGGATCAGCTGAGAATCCCCTCCACAAAGAACACTGTTCTATGTAATGTCTTCTGATTCCTATAAGCCACTTTGGAAGCCAATATTTGGCTGAAAAGCAGGATTAAAAAAATTAAAAGAGTAGGAGGATTCTCACATTTCCATCTTGGAAATTTTCTTGGCAGTAATAAGTGCTAATTTAACCCATATTTTCCAACAATTTTTGTTAGCAGCCAACAAAGTAATGCAGAGAATGGAAACTGGCAAAGCAGACAGTCCAACAAGCGAGCCTTCCTGCTTGCTGTTACACATTGGTCAGCATTTGACTGCCTCTTTTTCCACATAGGACAACATTTGATTTTAGGTTGCTTAGTGTATCAGTGGAACTGTGGTTTATGGTCTTCAGCAGTCCTGCATATGAAAAGTATATGAAGGATAAAGTTAACAGACATGGAACCTCCCCCAACTCTGGCATGCTATAATGTTACATCAACAACGAAGCCTTCCTGCGAGTGAGCAGGGGAGGATTGGACAGAACTACAGGAAAGCACCACAAGCAAGGGCTGGTTGAAGAAACATAACTAGTCCATGGGCGTCGTAAGGGAGATTTAGTCCTCAATGTATTAGGTCCCAGATCTTGGAAGAGCTTTAAAGGGAAGTACTTGCCCTTTAAATGAAGCTCAGAAGAAAATAGGCAGCAGGTGAAGTTGTTTCAAAGTAAGAGTGATGTGTACCAAGTAGTTTTCCCCAGTTGAAAGATGGACAGCTGCATTCTGCATTAATTGAGGATCCCGAGTCTTCCTTAACTGTGGCCCCATGTAGAGCATGTTACAGCAAAGCTTACTGGTAAACCATCCTACACTATAGGTATGCTTCTGTAGGGACATCCAGATTATCAATGCTGCAGATCATAGTACAGATCCATCTCTTCTTACAGATGGGAATGTTTCTCTTCATTACCTAGGGCCACTTGCTCATATGTTTTCCACTACGCATTTATGTACCACAGGGCTGAGGCCAGAAAGGGGTAGCCAGCCTTTAACCCTGAGGCTCAGGCTTTGGTGCTCATTCTCTAGACCTCAGTGCAGCAATGAGAAAACTCAGGGTGATTAGCTAGCCCATCATTTCTGCACACTGGATGGCCTTTACTCAGCCTTTTACACATGCCTTGCCAGGATAACTACTGCACATGCAATTTGAACAAATGAGTACCTGATACATTCATGCACAGAAGCATTGTGCAGGTACTGTGGATTGCCCCAAGTCAATTGTTCCTAACTTGAGAGAAGCTCATGGAGAGTTGGCTCATGGCTGATTATACAGCTGACTTCCAGCTTCTGGCCCAGGACCTGCAGTGGAACAATGCTACCCTCCGAGACCAGTACCTGGAGGGCCTCAACGATGAGGTCCTAGAGGAACTGGCTCGAATAGACCGTCCCACTACGTTGGCCACCCTGATTGACTTATGCCTCCGCATCGATGGCCGTTTGGAGGACCGCAGGCGGACCCACAGTGGGACCAACTCACGGGGTCGGGACCATCCTGCCACAGCTCCAGCCCCTCCTGCCCAGAAGCCAATCACAGACTTGGGGGAGCCAATGCAACTTGGGGCTGTGTGCCCCCACCTGACCCCTGGAGAAAACGAATGGCGCCGGGCCACCTACTTATGTTTATATTGTGGTGGGACGGAGCACTTTGCAAGCACCTGCCCAGAGAAGTGACGGGGACTGGTAAACCCCCGGGCCCAGGTAAATGTGAGCCTCTCAGCCTGTGGAGACTCTTTGACTGAGGCTCCAACCCTCCCGGAATCCAGCACCTGCTAATTTCCGTCCGACTCCTACTACCCAGTAACCGGTGGCTCCTGGGCCACCCCCTGATCTACTTGGGGGCTTCCCAGTCCTATATGGACAGCACCTTTGACCAGCAACATCAGGTGCCCCTAAGGGCCAAGAAACAGCCCATGAAGGTCGAAGCTATCGACGGTTGGCTCCTCCAGTCGGGTCCGGTGAGCCAGGAGATGATCCCTCTTCTACTGTATGTGCAGCGACATTCCAAGTGGACATCCTTGGATATCATGCAGATGCCCCGCTTTCCCCTTATCTTGGGCATCGATTGGCTACACCGCCATAACCCTGCCAACAACTGGCATGCCCAGCAGATCACCTTTTCTCCCTCTGCAGCACCAGTCGTGGACCCGACAGTATTGGGTTCGTGTGCTGCTAAAGAGGGGAATTCACTCCCTCCAGAATATCTGGCCTTCAATGACATCTTCGAGGAGAAAGGGACGGATCAGCTACAACCACACTGTTCCTACGATTATGCGATTAACCTGAAACCAAATGCCCCACTTCTTGTACTCCCTGCCAGAGCCCGAACGCGCTGCTCTCCAGGAAGCGTTTCTAGCCAAAAACCTTCAGCATGTGTTCATTCGACCCTCCTCCTCTCCCACATCAGCACCGGTTCTTTTTGTTAAGAAGAAATGTGGGAAACTCCGGCTCTGTGATGCTATCGGGCCTTGAATCGCATCACCATCTGGGACCGGGACCCTCTCCCACTCATCTCTGATCTGCTGGAATGGGTCAAGGGGGCTACCATCTTTTTTAAACTAGACGTTTGTGGGACATATAACCTGGTCATGATCAGACAGGGTGACGAATGGAAGACCACGTTCGGGACACAGTACGGCCAATATGAGTACTTGGTCATGCCATTTGGCCTCTGTAATGCCTCAGCTGTCTTCCAACGCTTCGTGAATGCCATCTTCCGGGATCTACTGGATCAATTCCTCATATATCTAGATGACATTCTGATCTACTCCTGGGATCCCCAGCAACAGGTTCAGGAAGTGCTGCGACGGCTGCGGCAGCACCAACTGTATGCCAAACTGGAGAAGTGTGTCTTCCATGTGTCCACCATTGACTTCCTGGGGCATCGGATATCTCCAGCAGGCATCCAAATGGACTCTGATAAAGTCCAGGTCATTCTACAGTGGCAAGCACCTAGGCACCGAAAAGAACTCCAATGGTTCCTAGGTTTCATGAATTATTACCGGACTTGATCCGCCGATTTGCCGAATGAGCTCAGCCCCTGACACAGCTGCTGCGGCCCAGGACTCCCTACCAGTGGGATACTGCCGTGGAAGAGGCATTCCAGTCCCTGAAAGAGGTTTTTGCTAGGGACCTTGTCTTGGCCCATCCTGACCCAGCTCTTCTGTTCACCGTCAAGACGGATGCCTCCAACCGGGCGCTGGGGGCGATCCCAGCCCACACTTGGGACCAAGGCCTTGAGACCATGTGCATTCTACTCCCGGCAGTTCTCCCCCGCAGAGCAGAACTATACGATCTGGGAGAAGGAGCTGATGGCCATCAAGGTAGCATTTGAGGTCTGGCACCACCACCTGGAGGGGGCCCGGCACTCGGTGATCGTGCTGACCAACCATAAGAACCTAAAGCACTTACAGACCGCCCAATGCCTGTACCAAAGACTGGTTCGCTGGTCCTTGTTCTTTACCCAGTTTGATTTTAGGATCCAGTATATCCCAAAATCCCAGAACAAGAGGGCGGACGCCCTCTCCCGGACACCACCAGCCAAGACTCCCAGATGGGTTCTGTCTTAGCTCCTGAGGTCTTTACAGGTAGATGGGCAAGAGGAATTCAAGGTAAAGCACACCCTGGATTCACGGCGCCGACAAGGAACCCTGCAATATTTGGTAGACTGGAAGGGGTATGGCCCCGAAGAATGGCTCTAGGAACCGGCCAACCAGGTCCATGCCCCAGAACTCTTGCAGCAATTCCACCGCTGGTACCCCCGGAAGCTGCATCCGGCCACCCCGCTGGGGGATGGGGCCCTTGAGGGGGGAATAGTGTCATGCCCTCCCCCGTGACTGAGTCCAAGGCCATCCCTTCTGGGAATGCAGCTGACAAGCCTTCTGAACCAGCTGCTGAATTAAAGGGGCCGTCAGATGCTTTGACACCTAGTCAGGTTGAGGAATTCCAGTTCCCCTCGGAGGCCTGGGTGTCAGAGTCAGCTAGAGATTCAGAACAAGAAACCTCCCCCATGATTCTTCGGAGACAGAAACAGCAAACTCTGCTGAGTGAAAGAAGGCGTTCAGCATGGTTACAAGGACGGAGAGGCATTTCAGCTGTTAAAGATGACAGTGAGTGATACTTAGGATGCTAAATATTTTGAATGAGTAAAACTTTGTCTTATAAAGCATTTTACTTATTCCAAAAGAGAAAATATGTTTAAGTGCTCTCTAAAATTGCTTAATTTTTCCACTGGAAGAAAGTCCCCCCTCCGGTTCTTGCGGACTTTTCCCGGGCCTTCACATCTCGACTTTGGAGTAAACATGCAAAGCTGTGAATCAGTGAGACTGATAGCCACTCTAGTTTATCTGATTTGTGAATCAGATTAGTAATGGTTTGTACAGCTAAAATGAGAGCTTTTTCTGAAGATTATGACATAGGGGTGAACTGCTACACTTGAAAATATGCTGTTCCAAGAGTTACTCATTTCATTCATTGATTCAAGGAAGTCTACATAGGACATTGGCTTTTAGACAAAGTAATGTAAGCAAGAGTTATTAAAAGTGAATCTCCAAAAACAGTGAAGTACTATCAAGCTATTCCCTGATGCCTCTGTAGGGATGCCAACCTCCAGGTGGGACCTGGGGATCCCTTGGAGTTACAGCTCATCTCTAGACTGCAGAGATCAGTTCCCCTGGAGAAAATGGATGCTTTGGAGGGTGGGCGTTGCACCCCACTGAGGTCCCTGTCCTCCCCAGGTTCCACCCCCAAATCTCCAGGAGTTTCCCAACCTACCGTAGATCTAGCAATCTTACCCCCCCCCATCCCCTGCCGGTAGCCGGGGGACCTGGCAACCCTATGACTGTCTTTCTCTGATGTAATAACTACATTGACCAGAAGGAAAGGAGAACAAGGATCATGTCACTTACATAATTGTCCAAGAGGTATATTTCAGCAGGTGTAGCCTTTCTCACCCCTGTACAACAAGCCACACCTGCCAAAATTCACCTTTTCTGCGCAATCCGTAAATATACTGAAGTTCAGTCCTCCTTAACATCTGGTCACCGTGACAGCAACACCAATTACCTTTCCAATTTTTAGACTTGTGGGAGCATTTTCACATCATAAAAACTATAATATGGGTAGTGGGAAACCCTATAGAATGTATAGAATTTTGTAGAATCACTAGAAACATTTTCGCAGTGCAAGCAGCTAAAGGGGTTTCATTTCCAGTAACAGTTGGAATCAGTAAGTGGAAACAAAACAGTGCTAAAACTCCTTTATTTAGAGCCCTGCGTAGCAAAATTAATGCCACTTGTACAGCATAGGTACTTGGTGAGCTGTTCCCTTTTCTTGTTACTAAATATATGATTTGAGGACCTTCTTGCGTTATAAAAATATCCTCAGGTATTGTTATTATTACTACTATTTAATAAAATGTTACCCTATCTTTCCATCTGAGAACCCTTAAGTCAGCTAGCAACAAAGAAACAATATACCCAATAATTGTTTTAAAAAATAAAACTTAAATCAAAAAGTTAGAATGTCCTAATATGAAACCCTGCATTTCATTATAGTTTTACATACTCAATCCGTTGTGGCTTTAGAACAGCATTTTTATTAAAATGGGGATTTTTTTGGTGAGCTGTTCCTTCAGTGTCCTTGTTTTTTTACCATCACCCTGTTATCACAGTCTCTCAGTAAGAGCTGTCATTGGTAATGGTTCCTGGCAAAGTGGTTGATCTGATTATACGAAATAAAAACACAACTTCATTGTTTGAATCAAGGAGGAATGCAAGACACTTCCAGAGCCGTTTTGCTGTGATGTCCTATTATCAAGGACATGGTATTTTCTACAATAATGGCAAGCAATGCCATATTTCAGCAGCGTAGTGGTTATGGAGGACTTGGTCTACTGAATGAACACACAAAACCATAAGTCAAGACTTCATTTCCCTTCATTCCCTTGGCTCCAGTTCTAGAGCTTATTAACTCCAAGAAAAGAGGCTATTTTACTAAACGGGTAAAAGGAGGAATTCTGGCAAGTCCCACTTTTCAGTGCAGCAGGGGGAAATTAAGTTTTACTTGTTTCATACCATCTTTCATACCACCTCTAGCCACAGAGCTGCTATATAATCCCTTAGGACTCCAGCCCTGTATATAGCTTAGCTAGTTAAATCCTGCAATAAGTAAAGTCAGTGGGCAAAAACATTCACAAGGAAACTGCATAAATTCTACTGGTTCCAATGGAATGCAGGCGGTCCAACTGGGAGCAGGATTTTAGCTTAAGACCACACTGAGGTCCCTGCACCAGATGTTCACATTCTCAGGGGCTTCAGCATGGCTGCCCAAATTCTGGTCTTTGACGTAGCTTTTTAGAGAGAAAAGCAGACCCATGACCTTCTCTACAACCATTTGGGACTATCTGAAGTGCAAAGATAAAAATGGATCTGCATTTAAAAATGTTCATAAAGTCTAGTTCTTTTAACAATCTGAAAGATCATACCTTTCTTTTTTAAATTGAGTGTTGCTTTTTACTTGAAAACACACAATGGATATATTTTTATGGTCCTGCAAAGAAATATTCAAAACAGAGATGTTGTTTAAAAAATAATTAATGTGTTGCATCACATTTAAAGGTACGTACTTTATTTTATTTTTTACTTCAGGATACAGAATGGTCAGTCATGCAACATTAACCCTCCCATAATTTTCCAAATTGTCATTGCCTGCAGTTTGTAAAAAGACTGAAGTGAATGATAGGACTAATGCTGATAATGATATTGCAGATGTAGACGTGGGGCTTGGGATTAATAAATGTTTAAGAGTCAGAATAAATTGCTGAAGAAGGAGCAGTTGATGGATGCTTTAAAACCAGATGGTGCATCTGGTATGAATAGGGATCTCACTTTGTCAATCTAATTTTGTGGGAGTTGTTACTGCGGTGATAAATAGAGGAAAACTTGAAACAGAAGGCTTACAAGGTGAG